>NW_020954610.1:71002797-71308416 GCF_900497805.2 Vombatus ursinus
CACACACACACACACACACACACACACACACACACACACACACACACCCCTCGTGTCCATTATGTTGACAATTACCTAAAGCTAATTATAGTGTTGTTCTTAGATGTCAGAATACTTATCAGTTTTTGCTATACCTTTAAAAAAAAGGCAGCAGCTTACCTTTTAATTCTCCCTAAATAAACTAAGGATACCATGCTCCTCTTTTAGGATCAAATGAAGCTTCTGTTTAAAGATGCAATTTAGTAGCTTCATTCAGCTTTGAACTAGGCAAATGTGGTTTGGCTATAATCTGTGGGAATGGGGAGATCAAGTTGAGGTGAAGGGGTAAAGTAACACATATCACTCAAATCCAGAAAATGGTGGCATAAACACAAGTGATTATTTCAATTTTCTCTCTAGATTATTTTTTTTTTCAGGGCAGACCAATAAAAAAAAACCCAATAATGCCCAGATTTACTAGAAAATTTTTTATTCATTTCCCCACGCACCAGAAAGTAAGCTAATAACGTCCCACTGAGAGTGCTGTCAGGCTAAATCCCTCAACCACTGAAAGCAGTGCCTGGATAAATCTCACTTCACTTTCCATTCCGCCATCCACTTAGGGCAGGGCCCAAGGGAGCTCTCCACATCATCCCTCCTCACGCAATGTCACAGGCACAAGCCAGAGTGGCCCAATCAGTGCCAAGAAAAGAACAAACTAAAAAAGATTAATTCACAGATGTTCATGCATTTCACATACACTGTGCCCTATGGTCCGTTGCTAGGGCAACGGGAGACCACCAGTGCGCGCTTTATTGGCTTTATGAAGTGCATCTCGGGGACTATAGTCCGAGAAATGCTGCATGATAATAGCAAGGCTTTCCCGAAGCCTTGTTTTGTGTTTATCCACATTTAACCCTCTGAGTATTATTAAGAGCATTGCTATGCACATCTTCGGTACCCCCTTCCCCAAAGAACTGTCTCAACTTTCAATCTAGGAACATTAAGAAGTAAATCCTTGGGGTCCATTTTGGGTAGGCCTATGTTAAGCTACTCAACTGTATGTCCAAGGACAGGAAGGGATAGGAAGAAGGAGATAGAGAGGCACAGGGAGAAAGGCAGAGAGAGAGAAAGAGAGAGAGAAGAGAAGAACCATTTAAAAATCACTACATTAACACAGACTTCATGTAAGCAAGCTATAGAACTGAAACAAGCATAGGGACTTAGAGTCACATTCCAACAGGTCAAAGAAATTCCTCAAAGTTGAGCTTCATTTATATAACTTTGAAAAATATTTCATAAAATGCTTTGTGCTTAGATTGCCACAGGCCAGTTAACTGACAAAACCTTACAGATCAGTTCTGTGACTGTCATTCTGCAGACCCCCAGCTTACTTGTCAGTTCTCTACTTAATTTGGCCTCGTTCTTTTTCAAATGGAGCCTGCTCCGATAAACATCAACTTTTTTTTCCTTCTTTTTCCCCCAGGGTGGTGGGTTGGAAGGTTAAAATCACAAATGTCACAACTCTTAGGGCAGTAGCACAGATCAAGTGTTAATCTAAAGGGGTTTGGGGTGGGGGAGAGACAGAAAAGGTACAGAGAGGAGAAAAAAAATAAGGAGAAAGAGAGAGCCAGTGAATAGATCAATAGAAGAAACAGCTTACATTCAGATTCACAGGAGAAAGAACACACAGACACAATCATTTCCTGGGAAAAGCTAAAGCCTAATGAGAATTTACTCTGTCTCTTTTATTCAGACAACCAGCTCTTTTGTGACAGGGGCTTCCTGACTGACAGGAACCCAGGGCCCCTTAATAGGATTTCCATATTATTTCCAACACCTGCCCAGAAGTTATTTGTTTACATTGAAGGAGGCAAGATTCTCAAATCAGACATCTGCTTCTAGTTCAGGCATATCTTAGGAAACCATCTAGAAAGAAGCTTTGTCGCCATGGTGACATTTTTATTTTCCTCCTTTAGTTGCTTCAAAACATTAGCATTTCCCATTTTATTTTGTTGTTCAAAAGGCCAAATGTCGCTCAAGAAAACACATAAGTTTAAAAAGTGTTATAGGAATGGCATTCTCAAAATTTTCTAGAATAATTAAGATGATCACAAGGAAAAATTAGTGTAGTATTATTGTGCTTCCCCATGATTTGGGGTTTTTCTCATTGTGTAACAATCTAATGACTTGCATTACCTTGTTTTCCTCTAAAATTTGAACAGTCACCAATTTGCAAAGCCTTTAACAGTTTTCAACATTATTCACACATTGTTAAGAAGAGGATCCAATTAAATAATAAACCAATAAGAAAGAAAAAAGAATTCCTCCTATTTTTTTTTTATGGGCTGAAATGTCATGTTTGAGTGCCTGGAGAGCACTAGGCTTTTCATAAAACAGAATTAGATACTCCTCTTCTTGTGTTAATACTCATTACAGTTCATGCTTCTACTTCCTATTGATTTCTTTTTTTAGTATTTTATTTTTCCCCAATTACTTGTAAAAACAATTTTTAACATTCATTTTTAAAACTTTGAGTTCCAAATTCTCTCCCTTCCTCCCTTTCCACCCCACAATGGAAAGGGAAACAATTCAATATAGGTTATACATGTGTAGTCACATAAAATATTTTCATATTAGTCATGCTGAGAAGAAAACAGACAAAAAAACCCCACCAAACCCAAAAAACAAACAAACAAACAAACAAAAAAAACACCTCAAGAAAACTAAAGTAAAAAAAGTATGCTTCAATCTACATTTAGACACCATCAGTTCTTTCTCTGGGGATGGACAGCATTTTTCATCATAAGTCCTTCAGAGTTGTCGTGGATCATTGTATTGCAGAGAATGGTTGTGTCATTCACAGCTGATCATCTTGCCATCTACCTGTTACTTTGTGCACAGCACATTTCACTTTGCATCAGCCCATGTAAGTCTTTCCGAACACCCTGCTCATCATTTCTTATAGCATAATAGTATTCCATCACAATCACAAAGCACAATTTGTTCAGCCATCTCCCAACTGATGTGCAAGCCCTCAATTTCTAGTTCTTTGCCACCAGAAAAGAGGTGCTATAAATATTTTTGTACATATAGATCCTTCCTTTTTGGCTTTTTTCTCTCTTTTGGGATACAGACCTAGTAGTGGTATTGCTAGGTCAAAGGGTATGCATGGTTTTATAGTCCTTTGGGCACAGCTCCAAATTGCTCTACAGAATGGTTGAATCCAGTTCATCACCATTTATGTCTCATTTTTTCCACACCCCCTCCAACATTTGTCTTTTTTCTTTTCTATCCTATTAGCCAATCTAACAGGTGAATTCTTCCTATTTATCTGAAACTCAAAATCACAGGAAGCTTGCTTTATAGAATACTTTAAGCATTTGACTGCCAAATATTTAGTAAATTTAAAAAAGAAAGTGTTGCCCAATCATAAAGTATCAATGGCTAGAATCTGGCTAGAAAATTAAACAATGTGGTTTAAAAAAAATAATAATTTAGAGCAAGATAAAACTTCAATGGCCAAAACTAGTTTACATTTACTTTTGCATTATTATTTCTGCCATCTTTAGCGAGGCAGAAATAAAGGTCTATCATTATTATTATTATTATTATCAACAATTATAACTAACATTTCTATAGCACTTACTACTACCAGATACTGTGATACAAACTTTACAGATATTATCTCATATGATCATTACAACAACCCTGAGAAGCAGGTGCTATCATTATCTCCATTTTACAGAAGAAAGAACTGAGGCAAACAAAATGAAAAGAGTTGCTCAGGATCACAGAGTTAATAAATATCTGAAGCCAGATCTGAAATAAGTCTTCCTAACTCCAGGATCAGCACTCCATCCACTACAGCACATTAAAAAGGGAGGTTACTTCACTTCAAACTATAATTGTCACAGGTCGACAGAAAATTCTAAAGTGAAACACAGTTATATCAGCAATCTAACCAACACAAAAATGACAATGCATTCTGTGCAAGATAAAAAGAATTGACTTCACTCTCAAAATTCCTTTACTATAGTAATAACATGTTTTGTACAATAGTTAGATTAAAAGCAAAGGGACTGTTGTGGAACTCAACAATAGGTTTTTAATTTTTATTTGATTCAATGAATGAATGAATACACTGTATGAACTCATTAGCACAGGAACCAATTGTTTGTTTGTTTTTTAACTGTATAGCATGCTTTTACAAAATGTTCATATATTGCTCATGTGAGTGACCTCATCCTTCAGCTTGATCCATCATCATTCTAATCTAGCCCTCTTTCCCCGTATTAAAATTTGTTTGGGCAAGCTGTCCTCAAACCTTACTGAACTTCTTCATTCTATTTTATAGTGTGAAGTCATCACCTGGTACAACTAACATCACAGCCTGTTGCTATGGTAATAATTAGATATGACTGCTCAGGTTAGAAATTACAACCCGTGTAAGTGGTTGCCCCCTGAGGGAAGAAAGCATCTGGAAAGAGAAAAAATCTGAGTTACTCAAAAATGCCATGTAGCAAAATAGAAGTTGGACAGTGCTAAGTCTGGCAGAAATTTGCCAGGGTGGTAAGTAAAAAGGGATGAATTATACTCTAGAAAGCCATGCTCTGAGCGATAGGATAACTGTGTTATGCTGGACTCTGGGTGAGAATATGGATAAAACTGTAAACAATTCTTAGGTCAAAAAAAAGGAAGGAAACTTTCTAAATTGTGAGGCTAAAGCTCTTGAAATCCAAGTCTCGGTAATCATATTTACATAAATCTTATTTGTGCACTTAAAATGACTGTTTCATACATATAATGGGGAGGAATGTTGAGAACATAAAAGAAGCTGACATGTAAATTTCATGCTTTTTTTGCAAAAATTAAATGCATCAAGCTAAAAAAATCAGAAAGCTCCACCACTTGAACTAAACATTCATCCAACAACTCAGTAGATTATCTTAAAGAGGATGGTTAGGAGACAGAAGCGGGAATCTTGCTCAAGTCAGCTTGGCCAGGCAGACCAAGACAACAAGCAAGGCCCTGCTAATTAATATTTGTTCTGCTTCAGCAGACAGCCACTGGATGAGACTGCAACAAGCAAGCATGTCTCCCCCAATCACATCATTAATCCATTCACGTTTACCACCTGAGGACCAGCTATGCCCCAAAGATATTTATTCATCTATTCCACAAACAAACAATTACAACACATTTTCTAGAATTAGGGCACCTGTTACATCCCACACAGTTTACATGCCCAGAGGCAGATATCAATTAATACTAAACAAATTGCTGTATCATAAGCCAACAGAACAAAAGTTCCTAATTATACTTTGATAAGACTCCCCAAAATATCAAAACACTGAGTGTAAACAAATCTCTTTAAAGCAAAATATAATGCTGTATGCTTTGTTTTATCTATCATGTCACTACTGTAGAAAGGAGGCAGAGATAATAATTAAATGCATGAGAAGTATAATTTAGATGTGGCACTATCCCCCCAAATAATATTAAATTCATCCAGTCAACTGTATTTATCAAGTCAATGACATGAACAGCTTAATTGCTGAAAACATAATCTTCACATTGCCCTACTAAGTAGAAAAGTTTTGAACTTAAAATATTTTTGTTTTTCTCCCTAAATGTTCTTTCCAATAGTGTTTGGATTAGAGGAAATGTTTATATAACAAAGTCAAACAACTAACATTGGATTTTTAGAGTTTCAAGGAACCTTATATGTCATTAACTCCAATGCCTTCATCTTAGAAATGAAAAAAATCAAGTAGAGTTTACATGACTTGTTCAGATTCACTCAACTTTCCCAAGATCCCAAAGATTAATGGCAAGGTTGAACCTGGCCTGTTTCTTAGACACCACTGCCTCTCTCAAGTGACTTGTTTTACACGTATTTTTTAGATTCAAATGTATTCTTATTTTGAAGAAATAGATGTACCAAACATTAAAAAAAAATAGAATACTTGTGTAATGCATATAATTTACTATGATATTTAGATTTTAAATACAACAAATTTGTTGTAGCAATAGCTAAATGATGCATATCGAATTTTAATGTATAATTCTGATTAATAATGCCAATATGTTTCTCAAATCCTGTAACTTATTTTAGGTTTATTCTTCTCCTTAAGGTGAGTTGTTTTTTTTTTTTATATAAATACAATCCTATGAGATTATAAGAAGAAAGTCAATATTACAGAATAAGCACTCCTTCTCTCTAATCTATACTGACTATGGACTTCTTTACATTATTTAATTCCATCTGGCTGGCAGGCATACAACACAATACCAATTTACTCATTAATGCTTCTTCAGTTCAGATACGTGCTTTTCAAACTAGTTTTTATTGCTTTCCTTCCTTCCTTAGTAGTAAAAAATGTGGGTATGTAAACACACACACACACACACACACACACACACACACAGTATCATACTGGGTTAATGCAAACTAAACACAGATTTTTATACGACAAGTAAAATTTCAACTATTTCTACCTGTCTTTTGTTGTTTTTACTTAACCACTATTGCCTATCATTTAACGTTCCCTGGTACCCCAAGGTCTGATCCTGTGGTTAGCTCCATGCTCTACAGATAGTGTTACTAAAGGAAAGCTACGCGCCTGGCCTTCAAGGCCTAGCCTAAGTACTATCTACGTTACTGATTCAAAACATTACTTATAAGGCACTGTATCTGAGAAATCCACAAGGCATGATTCCTGCCCTTACAAATATAACAAAGGAAAAAACAGCTTAAATTAGTACTTTACAGCCCTTTCAAACAGATCCTCTCACTGAATTCTCTCAACAGTCTAACCCCATGAAGAAGGCAAGATGTGACCCAAGAGAAAAAAGAGCTTATAAAGCATTTAAGTCACTTGTCCAAAATCATTAAGTTGTAATCAGAAATCAAACCTACGTCTTCGGACTCTAAGACCCCCCCCAACTATTCTATTATGACACATGACAATCTAGCACATACTGTGTGACCTTCTCCTGAGTTCAAATTGGTCCTCGGACACTTACTAGCTGTGTGACCCTGGACGGTACTTATTTGCCTCAGTTTCCTCACTTGTAAAATGAGTTGTAGAAGGAAATGGCAAACCACTCTAGTATCTTTGCCAAGAAAACCTCAAAAAGGGGTCACTAAGAGTCAGACACAACTGGAAAAAAAAACCCTAAAAAAAAAACACCTCCCTCCAGTTATATGTTATTATTAATTATCATTACAGGTAAGCATTTTTCATATGGTACTTTAATATTCATAAAACATTTTACAAATATCTTATTTTTTCCTCACAACCACCCTTGGAGGTAGGTGGTATTATCTAAATTTCTTTTAAAAATAAGGAAACTGAGACAGAGGTTAAGTAACTTGCCCAGGATCACACAGCTAGTAAGTGTCCGAGACCCCAATTTAAACTCAGGTCTTTTTGCCTCCACACCTTGAATTTTCTCGTTAATCGATAATACTATGGTCTAAATTTCAGCCTTTACGGTAGGTGGCTCCTTACTAGCATCCCAATTTCCCAAGGTCCCAACTATCATAAGATCGTAGTACATTTTAGAACCCTTGTGTGTCAGATGCTGTCACCGTTTGGTTTTTTGATTAAAAAAAAAAAAAAAACAACAAAAAACATTTCTGGCAGATTCTCGAAGGGTATACATCAATTATCCTGGCTCCCATATTCTTAGGATCTAAAGTAACCAGCACCATCCTGGAACTGTTTTAACTGATCCAGATTTCACCGGTGTCAAACACTATGAAAGTCTTTGCTAAATGATTTAATATTCTATCATGTCTTCCAGTATTGAAGTTTTTGAAATGATGGTAGCAATGGCATAGAATGCGTGGGGGTGCCTCATTTGGTACCATGCACGTACAACTCTCCCCCTTAGCCAGATTTTCATGTACAATTTAGGGGAACATAGTCCAGTCTGGCATGTGAATCTCTTTAACAACAGGAAGGAGAGAAAAGACATAAATGAGAAATGAGATGCAGATCCCAGTGCAGTGGATCGTGGTGGGCTTGGAGTCAGTGAGACCTGGGCTTAAATCTAGATATGAGACCTTGGGCAAGTCACCTAACCTCTGTTTTCCTCAGTTTCCTCAACTGTAAAATAGGAATAATAACAGCACCTACCTCACAAGATTGTGGTAAGAATTAAATGATAATATTTATATAGCACTTAACACAGTGCCTGGCACATAGTAGGCTCTATGTAAATACTTATTCCTTTCCCTTTCCCATTATATTATTTGCCCCCACCCTAAACTCCCTCCTGGAGAGGTTAAGTGTCTTGCCCCAAATTATACAGACTACGTGTGAGTCTGAAGGAGAAGGCCATGTCAGTTTACTCTCGGGTCATCAATATTTCTACTGTACCCAGGAAATCAAAGGTAGAGATAGAGGAGAGCTGCTACGTGAGTCCATTTTCAGACTTCTTAACTAGCCATAACTCTTTCTTCTAGAAGCCTGTTCAAAAACCAATAGTTAGTAATACTTACCATTTTCTAATAACTCAAGAACCTGTTCTTCAGGATAAATGAGGTTTCAAGATAGCGATGGCTTTACTCTTCAATCTTTTAATTCTAAATGTTTGGGTATGGAAATCTTTCCAAAACATATTGTACTTTTCCATGACTTTTGCTACACAAATGCACACAAGTAAAGATTACCTCTTTTTATGGCTTCAAGGGTTGCAGAATCAAGGGGCAGATGATTTAGCTCCCTAAGAGAAGAGAATTATTAATACTTTCCATTTCTCCCTTCTCAAAGCATTCACCATCACTGCTTCTCATCCTCTCCAGCCTCTGCTGTTCCATCTTCTCTAATCTCTTAAAGCAATGGTGCCATGGCCTTCAAATCTCTTGCCTTAGTTGCAGCTATTGGCAACAATGTCTCTGCTATCCTCCACACTCTCTTTTTTTTTGTCCTTGTTCTTTCTTATCTATTCCCCATTCTCTCACCACTCACAAGGTGTCTGACCTTGAACAAGTTAGTTCACTGGGCCTCAATTTGCCCCTCTACAAAATAGAGGTTGGACCATGGCATCTAAAGTCTCTTCCATACTTAAGAGCCCATGTTTCTAGAACAGATGTCAGTCATTGGGGGATACTAAGCTCTTTTCTGATTTTTTCTACCACCACTTAAATTTCTTTTCTTTCTTTCTTTCTTTTTTGCCATCTGACATTTTCTTTCCTTTAATTTCTTATTTCCAGGTTAAGATATTGCAGGTGCTTGAGGTATTATAAAGCTAGTCTCCAGATCAGCAAGGTCTCAGTGTATTTATAAACAGGTTTATTGAATTCATATAATTTAGACTAAAAAGAGTCTCAGAGACCCTCTAGTACAAACTTCTTTAATCTTCAGCTAAGGAGCAGAGAAAGGAAAGTGACTATAAAGGCAGTCAGTCAACAGCAAAAGCAGGGTTCAACCCCAGATGCTGTGATGCCAAAGGCAATGTTTTTTCCACATCAAGAGGCTGACTTAAGTAGAAGCATCTATTACTAAGCTATTTAAGTGTTAAAAAGGAAACTCCTTATTTGACATATGAGAAAACTGTAAAACATTTCTTAAGTATTCAAGTTCTTTGTAAATAAATTTTATCTGCAATTCTGAAAAGTCATCTTCATGTATAGAAAATATCTGGCATCAAATGGATTCTGTGATGATTCCTTTCAATGATAATTCAGGAACAGGAACAGAAACTTAGATTGAGATTCAAATATGCTTTTTGTTGTAGTTGCTCAAATGTAATCGCACTCTTAATTCAGATTCAATGTAAGGACAAAATTAGACACTTGTGAGTCATTGAACAAAGATGGTTTACTTCGTCCAAACATAGCAAAGCTATACAGCCACAATACAATTGGTATTTAGCTTCTCTGGCTTTGGAGCCCCATCTTGTCTCCACATCTGCTAAGTACATCATCAGGATATGATGATTCTTTTGGTCTCAGGCATCCATCACATTTGAGAGGCTCCAAATACACATGGCTGGGATCTTTCATGTCCCCTGGCCAAGAAGTTGTATCAATCAGACAAGCAACACATATTTATTAATAAATACTACTGTGCTAAGCACTGCAGACAAAAAAAAAAAGGGAAAAAGACAGTAAGTATTATCTTTAAGGAGCATACAATCTAATTGGGGGGGAAGAGAATGTCAACATACAAATACATACAAACATGATAAACAAGAAATAATTAGTAGAGGGAAGGTACAAGAATTAAAAGGGATTGTAGAAGCCTTCCAGTAACATTTTTTTTTTGGGGGGGGGGAAGAGAAGGATTGTAACTGGAGCTTAAAGGAAGCCAGGGAGGTCAGTAGGCAGAGGGCAGGAGGCAAAGTGTTCCAAGCCAGAGAACATGCCTAGAGCTGAGAGATGGAAAGTCTTGTTTGTGGAACAGCCTGGAAGGCCAATGTGACTGGGTCAGAGTACTTGTCAGGGAGTAAAGTGTAAGAAGACCGGAATGGTAGGAGGGTGCTAAGTTATGAAGGAGTCAATACCAAAAAGAGCATTTTGCATTTGTTCCTGGAGATGAGAGGGAGACACTGGAGTTTATTAAATAAGGGTGCTGGTGGTGGTAGTGATGGTGTAGCTGCATGTGTGACATGGTCAGATCTGTACTTTAGGACAATCACTTGAGCAGCTGAATGGAGGATGGACTAGAGTGGAGAGAGGCAGAACCACCAGCAGGCTATTACAGTAGTCCAGGCATGAGGTGATGAGAGGTCTGACCTAGAGTGGCAGCAATGTCAGAGGAGATTAGGGGGCATATATGAGGGATATTGCAAAAAGGTGAAATCAACAGGCCTTGGCAACAGATTGAATATGGGGGAGTAAGAGGCAGTGAGGAGTCCAGGATGATACTTAGGTTGTAAACCTGAAAGACTGAGAGGATGATGTTGCCCTCTACAGTAAATGGGAAGGTACCTGGAAGGGCGTGTGGGTAGGGGGGTGGAGATACAGGAGTAAACAGAATGAGTTCTGTTTTGGATATACTGAGGGACAGTATACTTTGGACATCCAGTTTGGGATGTCTGAAAGGCAGTTGCAAGTGCAAGACTGGAAGTCAGCAGAGAAACTGGGACAGGAAAGGTAGATTTGAGAATCATGAGCCTAGAGATAGTCATTAAGTTCATGGCAGCTGAGAAGCTCACCAAGTGAAGTAGTCTATGTAGAGGGAGAAGAGAAGAGGTCCCTGAACAGAACCCCCAGGGAAGAATGTTGGGAGGGCATAATCTGAATTAGGAAAGCTGAGGTCAATCAGGTTCTGGGGGGTGGGGCCCACAATAAGTCAGGAAAAATGCTGATCCTATCATACTTTTACACCTAGTGGGAAAATTTGATAAAAATGTGCTGTTTTAATTTTATTTCATGTATGACTATTTCTAAGAAGCAGTTTTGCATTATAGATAGGAAGTCCTGCCCGTGAGACCACAGGGAAATTAGTGAACCTCTCAGTGCTCCAGGGAACTCTCAGACTCTGAGTTTATAGATAAGCTACCCAGAGCTAGTTTGACATCAGAGATAGAGAATCTGTGTGTATACACATGTGAAATAATCAGCTTATGCAAAGTCTCTGTTATAATGTCTACTTTAAAATGCTAAATAAGGTCTAATTATAAGCAATGTGTTCTAAATGTAATCAATGAATATATCCTCTACAGGTTAAGCCTAAATGATTTAAGTGAATAGAGATTTGGGGTTTCTCATGTTACAGCTAGCCCAAACCTACAGAAGACACACAACAATCATTCAGTAGCTTAATAAAAACAGAAAAGACAAAGAACTGAGTGGCAAAAATGGGCTTTAACAACCAATAACTACAATAATAATAATGGTAATAATAATACAATTATACCCCATTTTACAGAAGAGGAATTTGAAGCTCATGGAGGTTAATTGATTTGCCCATGGTCATGCAGCTGGCCAACAAGTATCTGGGAAGGCAAACAAAGCCAGGTCTCACTCCAAATCAAGCATCCTATCCATTACACTACATTGCCTCTAAACCTAGACAGAAAAGTATGACAGCTGGCCATACTCTGTCAAATAAGTTCCTGAAGTTTGTTATTGGGAAGACTATGGTCTTTTTCCTCATAGAACACAGAAGAAATTATTAGAGATTTAAAATCTTTATTCGTCCCATTCAGTGCTATCTATGTGATCCCAAGGCAAGGATCGGTGGTATAATTACTACTTCCCAATGTATAATAAAAATAGATGATATTTATGTTTAGCATATTTCTGTTTACAAAGTATTTTACATAACAATATCAAGATGAGAAATTATACATTAAAGGTACATCATACAGGGAGTTCTTCTCTGTTATCACATATTTTATCTTCTACTTTACCCTTCTTCCAATAAAATTTCCTTCTTTCTTGCCCAGTCTTTCAGTGGTACCGAAAGGCACTGCTTTAATCCTATTGGTAATGCTATCAACAAAGGAGATTGCTGCCCTCCCTCCCCAATTAGAGTCCTGTTATCCCTCATTTAATCCCTGTGTAGAGAAAGAATAGATAAAGATTTTAAACTGCAAGACAACAAAAATGATTTCAGTGAAAATGTTTGTATATTGCTGAAATGTCAGATCTTCAGTAAGGAGAGAAGAAATCCAGAAATATAAATGCAATCAATTTCAACAATTTGAATTAAGTAACATGAAAATGTTCCATGAGAATACCACCTAATCTAAAGGGAAGAGAAGTGTGGGAGAAGTGTATGTTGTCCACAGGGAAACACTTAAGGGCATGAATTAAAGAAGGTGGGAAGAGGTATCTGAAATTAGTTGGCTAACAAGGGAGTTAAATAATAAAATTCCTGATGTGGAAGATAAAAGGGTAAAAAGACAAATAAGAATAAGAAAATAATAAAATGAATTACTAAAAACTGCTTGTATATGTGTATGTACATACAGAAAAGAAGAGAAAGAAAGAGGGAAAGAAGAAGGCAGAGCGAAAAGAAACATATATATGTACACACTTGTAAGTACATTGCTTATTTATCCACACCAATAATAATTAAAAATTAGGCCGTCATTGTAATCATTATTTATTTTGAAGAATGTATAAAGCATTGATGAGGTGCCTAATAGCTAGAAAAGCAGAAATTGGTACCTAGATTTTTTTTTAAAAAAAACAAAGAAAAAAGGATTTCCCTGGAAATGACCAACCTATTAGTTTAAGTGGGTAGGGATCTAAAGTAATTCATTTTAAATAATGATTTATAAATACCTGGATAGCTAAGAACGAGTCAATAAAATATTACCACCTTTATAAAAAAAAAAAAAAGTTCTAAGAGAACAAGCTCTTTTACCCCCATTACTGAATGATGGGCTTGAAAGCAGTAATTAATAACCAACCACATGGTGAAAAGCGTACTTGCAGTCAAGAAAAGCCGGGGTTCAAGTCCTGCCCAGGACACCAAGCACTTGTGAAACCCTCTCAGTACCTCCAGGCAACTGTCTAAAACCCCAAAATTGCAAATTGACCTCAGCAGAAGAAGGAGCAAGTTCCCCAAACCAATGAAATCACAAGTTTCAATAAAAAAAAACAAAACAAAACAGTAAGACTACAGTACTTTGGGCTGGGTGTACATCTATTCTCCTGGGCCTTCTGTTATATTCCAGTCTCCCCCTAGTTCTACTCTAATCCACTGCTTCTAATCCAATTATCTGGTTTTTCTCAAGTTTACCAAGACTCGGGGTTCAGATCTGAGCTAAGTTTGAATAATTCCCATCTCTGTCACATGTTAGGTTGTGCCCAGTGTTTTCCTCATTCCCCTGTGAGGCGATACAAGGGTTATTATTCCCAATTTTCAAAGGAAGGAACAATGTGTGTGTCTGGCATGAATCCCCTGGGCCAGAGTTATGGGCATCAACAGAAAGTGGCACACCAGGGCCTGGAATCAGGGTCTGATGACTGTCAAAAGGAGGTTGGAGGGTATGTTCCCTCAGGGAGGTCTAGAGAGGGCAGCAAGAAGGAAGGGGGTTGTTTATGCAGCAGCTTTAACAAGTCAGCCCATGTCTAAATTACTTTGGAAATCTACAAAAAAGCTAATGGCCAACCACCTTTATTAAATAAGTTTATGTGATTTTATGTTTATTTTTAAAAATTATTACACTGGCTTGTAACTATCAAGAGAGTGATTTTTACAACAACAAAACCTACTGTTTCGTACTAGGGGAGTGACCCAGGGCAAAACACTGAAACTCTGTGGGCCTCAGTTTCCTCATTTGTTAAATAAGGGAGTTATACTTAGTAATCTCTAAGGTGCCCTTCCACTTCTCAATTTTAAATTCCATGAACTGACTATTTCCAAAAAGAAGACTGAAACCTTCCTTCCTTTCTCAAAGCAATGTCCATATTGCTACGATGTGGAATAGAGGGAAGGGCCCGTTTTACTTGTGGCTGCAACACTCTTGCTCTCAGAGAGCCTTAGGCTCTCTCAACTTGGGTATATTTTTGTTTCAGTAATCTTCAGTCTTCTATGCTCTCACCCTAACCAGTTCTCCTGTCCTAAGCCTTTGTTTCCACTGTTCTCAAAACCGCTGTTTCCATTTACTCCTCTCCTCTCTTATGCCCTTTGATTCCATTTTTATGTCATTCTTTTCTCAATCTATAATATCCAAATTTAATTATTCCTCCCTCACTCTACTGCAACGACCCCAAAGGACAAAAAACAGGCTTTGGTCTCAAGTCATCTGATTTGGGGAGTAAGGAGGGGAGGGAGAAAAAGAAGTGGGGCAGCAGGGAATCTATCTTATCTACTCACACACCACTTCACTCTCTTCCCTCCTCCCTCCCAACTCCGCCACCCTGTTTGCTTCTGCCATCTCCTTCCTAGAAACAAGGATAAGGAAAATTTAAGGAACATACAATGACAGAAACTACTTGACTGAGTTTACAGAGACCTATGTTCACTTTATATATAAGAAAAATGGTAGAAAGAATGACTAAGAAGTCCCAGAACCTTATTTTAAAAATCTAAGAATAGAACCTAGACTATTAGGCTACCTCTTGAAACTGTGGATAGATGCTTCCCCAAAGCATTATTTTTCTGTTATTTTTCAATTATCTTCTAGGAAGAAAATTCCTGGAACTCCACACCTTCCCCTTCCATCTCCTCCTCCCTCAAAGAAAACAATAACAGCAACAGAAACAAACAAAATGTAGCAAAGGACTATGGGAAAATAAGCAATTTTCCTGTTAATCCAAATTAAAATTCCAACATCACTTGAAGTAGCAAGTAGACTACAGGCAAATGTGGACTACAGCATACACTTCAATTTGTATGTAAACAGTTTTTGTCCTGTCCTCCAGGATAAATCTATACTTTCTAAGAGTGCAATCTGCAAGGAGAGGGAGGAAAGAAAACAATCTTTTCTTGTCTTAGTAATCTATATGCAGTAAATGCAAAAATTGCTCAGACCCAAGTTCAGAATTGGCGTCCAAACCCCTGGCTCAAGCTTTAGTTTGACTGAGTGAAAAGTGATCACTTTTTTAAAAGCCTAAATTTTAATCATCATGAAAGATTCCAAATATTAACACTCTACATATTAATGTACATACAACTGGTAGGTACCCCCCACCCAACTAAGAAAAAAAAAAAAGATGATTTCAGAGAACATTAAGGTTTTTTTTATATGAATGTTGTTAACACACTATTCAGCAAACACATCACGGGTCATATATTTCCAAAGTCACTATACCTGTCTGGGTCTCAGTTTATCTATGAAATGAGGACAGTGACCAACAACCTATGCAACCCTAAAATTCTACTTCAGAGTTTCTGTGACATTGTAGTAGTTCAACCTCTGTAGCTACTCCTCATTTGTTTTTTTTCTGAAATTATATAGACTTTACTTATGGAATAGATTCCCCAGCTAGATTTTGTTTATGATCCCGTCTTTTACAATGCCAGCCCTGGAGTCAAGTAGACTCATCTTCCTGAGTTCAAATCTGTCCGCTGACACGTACGAGCAGTATAACCCTGGGCAAGTCACTTAACCCTGTTTGCCTCAGTTTCCTCATCTGCATAATGAGCTGGAGAAGGAAATGGAAAACCACTCCGGTATATTTGCCAAGATAACTCCAAATGATGTTACAAAGAGTCAGACATGATGGAAAATGTCTGAGCAACTTCCACTTAGGAGGTAAGAATGTCTCTTGAAGGTTCTGAAGCTATTATGATGGATATATGCTTTCCCAAAGAAATTTTTTTTCTCTGTTATTTCTCAATAATTGTCTAGGAGGAAAATTGCTGGACATTTCCCCACCCTCAAAATCAGCTAGATGACTTCAGTATCATTTTAGAAGCCACACTATCCAGAAGGGAGTAAAGGTCTGAGCATTTTAATTTTTATGCAGTACACATTCCATTCTGAGGGGTTATGTGCCCCAAACAATAACAACTTGTGTCCCTGACAATATAGTTTGTCTTACTGTCTTTGATGGACGCTCTTGATTTGTGTGCCTTTTTGTCTCCGCTCTTGTCTCTTGACTGTGTCAGCTATGAGAAAAAGTTTTATCTTATATTCCAAAATTGTTACCAAAGTAACAAAAAACAAATGACCCTCGCTGTCTTTTAAGCATCTTTTTTTCCATCAAGATACCAGCACAAAGTTTCTATACCTCTGTTCAACACAACTTTGTGAGATTATTGCCTTCTAGAAATTGAGGGGCTCTTGGTCTTGCCCTATCCTCATTTCTCTAATGCCTTGGAAAACCACAAGTGCAAAAACAGGATAGAATGGAGGGAGGGAAGAGAGTAGGTACCTCCCTCTTCACTTCCAAAAATATTTCTGACTTACAGCCTGTTTGAAAGGAACATGTCCAAATCCCTACAGTCTGGTAAGGACCGATAAGGTTCCATACAATCAAGGGATAGGAACTAAGGCTCTCCGAGGCAGTTTACAGCTGTAGGAACCACCAAGTACTATCTTTTAATCTATTTTTTTGGGGGGGGGGCAGGGGCAGGGCCTACATCAG
Source organism: Vombatus ursinus (assembly GCF_900497805.2). Classification (NCBI taxonomy): domain Eukaryota; kingdom Metazoa; phylum Chordata; class Mammalia; order Diprotodontia; family Vombatidae; genus Vombatus; species Vombatus ursinus. Next base: position 71,019,785 of record NW_020954610.1, read on the forward strand.
GGGTCCACATGTGGCCTTCTAGGTCCTTGGATGCGGCCTTTTGACTGAGTCCAAGCTTTACAGAACAAATCCTTTTATTAAAGAGATTGGTTCTATGAAATTTGGATTCAGTCAAAGTGTCTCACTTGAGGATCTAGAGGGCCACATGTGTCCTTGAGGCCACGGGTTCCCCACCCCTGACCTAGCTTGATGGACGGCTTCCGTCTCAGAACAAGAGGTTAAATCCTGGTCACAAGGGGGCCCCTTCACACACAGTGACAAAGAATGGTGCCATGAACCCTTGTTCTAACTCTCTCCACCCCAAACCCTCACCGCACTGAACATTCTTGTTTCTTATAGCCATTCAAATGCCCCCACAGTAGTGCTCCCAGAGCTGGGTTCCTGTTCGCATGCTCTATCCTGGGAATCCAACTTAAGTTACAACACCCTTCCTAGATTCAAGGGGGCTTTAAGGACTAGGTAATTCAAGGTAAGAAATATGGTAGGACAGCTAGACAAAAGGGAGATTGATAAAAAGCAACAGGCCAACACACATGACCAATTATATTTGGTTTAGTAACTACATAATTTCCATGAGGAAAAAAAAACATTATAACTAGAATGCAAGTAAATTTCTTTTCTTTTTTTACTTTACACCAATACGAAAAGCACCTTAATTACCTGAATTTTACAGTATGTCTACATTTACATTTTATGAGCTATTCTGAAATCTGCCCTGTTTAATAATCTGTGTCGTCAAGAAAACACTTTAAAGTGTCTCTCACAATTAAACCCATCCACAACCTTATATAAATCAAAATTTTGCTACCATATCAAAATGTTACACTGGGACTGTATAACATTGCCCACATCCTCATTACATGCTACACTAATTACTACCAGCAGATTCAGAATTTTCTGCACATTAGAGGCTTTTAGAGGAGCCATAAAAAATTTCAGGCACCATTAATTTAAATTTGTATTGAAATTTCCTTTTGACAGATGGCCAAAAATTACTTATTATTTAGAGTACCAGAGCTGCCTGTTTGCACATTAGAAGAGGAAAGGGAAAAATTAAAAGCAAGAAGGAAATTTATGTCACGTTCATTACCTGTTAAATGTTAAGGAGCATTATCCTGCATGAATAAATTATTTCATACAAGCACACAGACTCCAGCTGCTGGCAACTGGCACGTTCTGGCTGATAAAAACCATCTCAAGTCACACTGCAGACAATCATAAAAAGCCCCTCTTAACCAGGAGCCACTTAAGGGAGGACAGATCGATAGTACAAGTGACTAACTGCTACCCTGGGCATCACTGAAAACATTTAAGGAAATTAGCAAACTATTTCACCTTGCAAAGCTGGCAGCTAGCCCTAAATGCTGACACAATCCAACTCAGGATTTGATAATAGGGTAAAAAAAAATCTATTCATAACTATTGTTCCGTAATAAATCAGTACAAAATCTTCATACCTCTCTTTCTTTTTTTTTCTTTGCCTCTAGCTACAGAGATCTCATTCCCAGACTCACCCCAAAATGATTATAGATGATTTCAAAATAGCCACTATTCCTCTTTGAGGAAATATAAAATGTAATTGACACATAATATGTGCATTGGAGTAGAGCCATTTCTAAGGCCTATTGGGAGTGGGGTAGGAGAAGAGTGGTGTTTAGTTCACTCACCTGCCTAAAGGGTTATCATATGAAAACAGGGTAGGTTTTCACCATAATTTCAGAATAATCTGACAGAAATTTTTTTCAGGATCTCTTTTGGTTCATCCTGATTCTGTAGCTACAAATACAAAACCAGTATGCTGTATTTCACATATTTTGCCCAAAAACTGTCTGGAACCCTGGTTTTAATGAGAAAGCATTTAGCACATAGTATCTACTATGTACTCAGAACTGTTTGGTGATACAAAGATAAGGGTCTATACATCATACTATAAAAAGCTATACCTGAAGAATTCGTCATGTGAACTGTGTGTCTGATGATAAATTATGATAGGCATATAAATGAATATTTATTTAGATAGGCATATAAATGAATATTTAAATTACAAATGTTTTTACAAGGTTAAAATTGTTTATAGTCTACTGTTTTTTTTTATATTGTTTGAAGATTTAGGAAAAAACTGAATTTCTTTTAAGAGAAAGGGCAAGCATTAAATTGGGGTTCAAAGTGTACATAATGGATGGTCTGAGTAGAATATCTTATTTCTCATGAAGATTGCTTGTTTGAGGGATGGAGGGAAGGAAGGCAGAGAGAAGGTATGTACAAGTAAAGTGACAATATCCGTATCATGACAAAGACTCAGAAAAGAAAGATTCTTTCCTCTTGGTGTTGATCTTCAACAAGTCCCAGTTTTCACATTTTGCTGACATCCTGTGCTAGCTGGTGTGTGTGTGTGTGTGTGTGTGTGTAAAAGATTCAAACAATCTTCAGAATACCCTCTTAAGATATTAAAGGGAAACATTCCCCCCAAATAAGGAAAGCCCAACACATATTTTTCCTGTTCTATGCTTTGTCTACAAAGATCCTCTTAGATTAAATGCCTCAGACTCTGCCCACAACAACTCTCTGAGAGGTCATGAGGTTTTTGTATAGAAAACTTCTATAACAAGAGATAATTTTTTTTCCAAATCAAATTAGTTCCCACATTATGAAAATAATGTGCATTTCCATATGTACTAATTACTTCATCAAACTATTTTTATTCATTTATAGATACTCTCTAAATCAAGGGTTCTGCTATTCAACTTTCCCATTGCAAGCTAACATCATAAAAAGGGACAGAATACAGCCCTCTTGATGCAGTACACATTTGACAAATGTGTCCTGATGGAGAAATGAACAAAAACTCACAAATCTCAGCCACCAAACCCTAAATTACACCAATGACTCAGTTTTAATGACTCAGTTTTTTTTAAAGTATTATCAACTTCCAAAATATTCTCCAAACTTAAAAGATTTATCTCATTAAAATAAAAAAAAAATTAATGAAGCTATCAAAATTACTAAGGTGAGATTTTTCCTCAAATTGATTTTAATACAGTTAAGCTAAACTCAATTCAAGGCTCTTCTTACACTGACTGCGATTCAGCTATAACAAAAAGCATTCAGGACATTGTTAAAGAAATTTATTCCTCCTAGGACATGAAGTCTTACCTTTATGGAGTCTCTGTCTATGGGCAAAACAGCATCCACCCAAGCAGAGGAAGTGGTGGAAAGAAGGAAAAAAAGAAATGTACTCGTTAGTTTACACAAAATCATACATTTATCACACTTGATCTCTGTTAAATAATAAATTGCAGAGATGTTAACTTTGCTGTGAAGTTAATAATTAATATTGCTCAACCATTTATAAAGCCTAAGTCAACCTTCCTTACTTTTTCAGAATGACTAAAATTAGAAATTAGTATTACTTGATGTCCCCACAGAACTTTCTACTTATAAAATGGTTCATAATCCTTTCTGCTGTGACCATATCATTAAGGTAGGCAGATAAAAAATTTTCAGCTTTAGAACTAGGAAACTGAAGCTTGGAGTGAAGAAAATCCCAAGGTTATCATTCAAACTAAAAGACAGACATAAAAGCAACAGTTCACATTTTTATAACACTCTTAACTTTTTCCAAAAACCTCAGTCACAACAACATTATAAGGTAAGTAGTACAAATATTATCATCCCCATTTTATGGATGAGGAAACTAAGGCTCTGAGAGAAATGAAGTGACTTGGCCCACAAATCACATAGGTAGTAAATGTCTGAGGTTGAATTTGAACCCAGGTCCATCTGACTTCAAGTCCACCAATCTATCCACTAAGCCATGCTGCTTCAGGACCAAGTCTAGATATTATGAGCTTTTGATTATAAAGTACACATTTTTTTTTTAACCAAGAGAGCCACACTGCTAGTGAAGTAAACTCCCACAATTTAACATTTGTGGGATGTTACCAAGGAGACTTCCATCTATCTTCCTGCCATTAACTAATAAAAATGATTATAAAGCATGCTGCAAATACAAATTGCTATTAAAAATGTCTACTAATTATAGTCTCTTTTCATTGAAGGTTTAAAAAAAACTAGCATAATTAATGCTTTGGTGACTTTTTTTCCATGGGACAATGTGGGGGGGGGGGTCTTCTGCCTGAGTTTTTACCAGTGAGGAGAACTCTACATGAGGCTTACTCCTCCATTGGCCACTCATGTTTAAAAGGTGAATTGATGATCTGATGTAAGCAACTCACTCTGTAGTTTTAAGAGTTGCCTAGGACACTAAGGGATTAAATGACTTGTCCCAGGATCATACAACTAATAAAACTAATAAACTATTAATATCAGACTATCATTAATAAAAAGAAAGTGAATTCCTTGCCATGGAAGGATAGATTAACTCTTTCAGAGCACAAAGGCGCCATCTTGATAATGTACCTCCCCAACAATGCACTATTATTTCCTTGTCTGGGATATGATCTAACTCAGTAATAGAGTAAATACTGGCATCCAAAACCTATACCTAGTATCATGATAACTAAGCTTGACATTCCTACAAGATTTCTCACCTCTTTGGTGATCGTTGTCATGGTGCTTCTTTTCATCTTTAATTGGAAGGTGAGACTGCCCGCCCAGCGCACTGGAGAGAGCCAGGAGGCCAGCACTGCTTCCAATTGGTGGGATGGCAGGTGGTTGAAGGCCTGACGGGTGTGGAGTGAGAGGCACAGGCAGACCATGTCCATGTGATAAATGCTGGGCCTGGAGTTGTTGCTGCTGTGAGAAATTAAACATAGATATTGAACTTGTTCCAAAAGTTGGCAAGGGGTTGGGGAGTTGGGGGGGGGGGGGGAAGGGAGTTGAGAAGGAGAAAAGGAACAGGCCCACACCAAGCACCTGGAACGGAGAAGGGGCAACTTACTGATAAAATCTCTAAAAACCCATCTGTACAAAAATAGAGACAGAAGAAGAATAGTCAACACTATCATAGATAGGTTTAGGGTGTCACACACACATGGTCTTGTAGGACATAATTAGATATTTTTTTTAAAACAGGAATTAACTGAACAACTTACAGCAACCTAACTTTGGAGAGATTTCTTTCACAAAGTGTTTACATTTTATACTTAAAAACAAAACCTTGGTATCATACATTTCTAATCAAAACACATACGTGAGTAACTATTAAAGCAGTTATGCTAAACAAAAAAAACTGAAAATTGAGAAAATTAGTGTTAAACAGTTCTCCCAGAACCACTGCACAGCATGCAGTGAGAGTTAAATTGAAAGAGAAAACCTGAATTAACAACCCAGAAAAGGAAACTGGTTGCAGCAACCGTTTTAAGCCCTTTAAGTGTCCTCAGCGGTACTTGAGCAAATTACTAAAGAAAATCTAATGTAGCAAGGCTTGGGTCCTCCTGTAGGCTTGCTCAATAATGCTGAAATAATTGGGCACTCTGTGCACGTTTAGTGATGCTCGAATGAAAAGCGAGAGGCCTGCCCTTGTACTGGTCTCTAGCTGCTGACTCGGTGTTGTGACAGGTTTATTTGAGTGGGACTGTGATGCATGCACCAGTAACTGCGCTGACAAGAGTCTAAAGTCATTTTTACCAGTACACTGGCAACACATAGAGAAAGCCCTTGAGAGGTTCGAATTGGAGTGCTTGACCTCAACCAAGGCCGCATCAAGCTCTGTAATACTAACTATTGTGGGGTGGACGATTTGTTGTTGCTTTTGAATGGGCAAGAGGAAAAAAAAAAGAAAAAAAGGAAGAGGTAGGAGGATGTTACATTAAATATCTCTCTCAACATGGATCCATTCAACTTAAAAACTTATTGAACGATATTCCGTGAACAAGTGTTTAGCAGTTCTCAGATTAACTTTTGAAGCAGGTGAAAAATCAGTTATTCCTTTTTTAAATAAACCACTTTTCAAGTCTGGCATGTAATAAAGTCAAAAAGACTCTACTATTATTTTCTCCTCCCAAATGTGGCTTTATAAAATAGGTTATAAAGAACCAATTCTGTTAAGAACCTGTTCTGGTAAGAAATGTCTTTAACTGTTCTTTTTTAGATTGAGTCAAAAAGCTGTAGAGTTTTGAGAAAAATGCTTCCTTTTCTCCCTATCCCCCATAAAAACTCCAAAATGCAATCTCTCCTCACCAAGATATTTCTTTATCTCTTCCCATTCTCTATTCTGTACTACTTTTGACCATAAATGTCAAAGTATAACATTAATTATTTCCTCCTATGACTCTTTATGTGCTTGATGGGTATTTGAATATAAGGCACTACAATAAAAAATTAAGGGGAACTACTTTAAAGGATACATTCACTTAAAATAAAAAAAGGCAATTACCCAGATACTTAAATCCCTCATTACTCTCTTCCACCACCACCCCAACTTGCTTTTAGGGTAAGTGGGTATTTCTACTAACTAAATTTTTAGTCCAAATTATCTATAATTGTGTCAATTATTTATATTTCATATAGAAAAGGGCTAAAAGTCTTCAGCAGCAAACAATTATATTTTCAAAATATATGTATTTCAAAATGCACTAATATAGATCTTTTTCTACAGAATGAGTCCTAAAATTAAATCCATTATGGAACATTTCTGTCAAAATCTATCTTCAGTTGAATATCCATATGGTTGCCTTCCATTTGCTTGAAAAGTAAAAATATAGCAAAAAATCATCATATCCTCAGAGTGCTTCACATTTTTCCCATTGTGTCAAGCACACAAAATAATCTCATCTTTCCATGCAGCTGGGGACTCTTGAAAAATCTGAAAAGATATCCCTAATCTATCTATGGCCAGGAGATATCTCCTGGGATTCACTCTTCTCCTACTTCACCTTTCCACTTCAGAACAGTTGTCTCTGCTGGAAGGCTATCTAATAACTTGACCTGTACATTTGGATCCTATTCCTTGCTCTTCTGATTGAATATCACGGCTTCATCCATCCTCTCCTCCTCCCCCTCCCCAGTTTCCCAAACATTTATTTTATTCAAAATTTATCACTGACCTATTTTAGTAAAGACTTAAAGCAGCATTCCTGTATCCTGAAATAAAGTCCAGCTGATCCTGTAGTGCCTTTTCTAGCTTCCAGCACCCTATTTCTCTCCTTTTGACTGCCAAACTTCAGGGGGAAAAAAAAGCAGTCTATTCTGTATCCACTGCCTATCACTCGATTCCTTCCTAATCCTTTGCAAACTCCCCTCACTAATCAATGTATAACTATCCTATATCACAGACTACTTCCTAATTTCCAAATCTGATGACCTTTTCTCAGTCCTAAACCTCTTTTGATTTCTCTGAATCCAAATACTAACACCTTCCTTAAATAAAGAGCTCACTTCTCCAGCTTCCAAAGGCATTCTACTATTTTCAATTCTTTACTCTGACTGCAACATCAGTTTTCTTCCTTAAGACTTCTACCTTCACAGAACTCTCACCTCTCTCTGATCTGCAGCCCTTGGTGTAATCTCTAATCTCACATTCTCAAATGACTGATAAATATTTGCCCTTTAACGTCCTTTCATCATAATCCACAAACAGTTAACGAGCATCGCAAAATCAAAGCTACATTATTATTAAGAGGCATTAATATAGCATTTTAAAGTATGCAAGGCAGTTTACATACATTAGCTCATTTGACCCTCAAAGAATCCTTAACTACAAGTCATAGGACCTAAATTCCGGTTCAGTCAAGGATTCTGAGACTGTAGGCAAATCACTTAACCTTTCTGAGCCTCAGTTTTCTAGTCAATAAAATGAGGGGATTAGAATAAATAGCCCATTAAATCCTTTCTCTTGCTAGCTCTTTAATTGTATGATTCCAGAAAAGGAATTGTTATGCCCATTTTACAGATGAAGAAATTGAAGCTCAGAGATATTAACTACTTTGCCCATAATTCAATGCTACAGTGTGTAAAAAGAAAAAATTCCAACTCTTATCTTTTTTGACTCCAGGTCCCAGACTCTTTCAACCAAGACACATTGGTTCTCAAACTGAACTTATCACTTCCACTACCCCAAAACCTAGTTTTTGACTTTTTGTTCTCCCTGTAAGGATTCCTGCCATGCCATCCATTCTATGAGTATATTATCATTCTTCCAGTCATTTAAATTTGAAACCTCAGGTATCACTGTTTATGCATCCTTCTCTACTGCCTCCCATGGGTGTACATATATGTTTGTGTAGAATATCAGGGGTGGGAATCTGCAGCCTCAAGGTCACATATCGCCCTCTAGGCCGCAGGTTCCCCACCCCTGCTGCAGCAGACAGTAAGATTTGGGCTTATGTTAGAAAACGTTCCTAATGCTTAGAGCTATCCAAAAGTGGAATGACACCTACCAAGGCAGGTTCCCCATCTTACCAGATGGCTTTGGGCATGGGCTGAATCACCACTTTTTGGTGATGCTATAGAAGGGGTTCCTGTACAGGTATATTGAACTAGACAGTTAATCTTTGAATCCCTTCCCAAACTGACATTGTGGAGTTCAATTTTATTGACTTAAAATTTTATTAAAGATAAATAGCTCTGAATTTTTCACCTATCATTATGCTAAGTTTATTGATTAAGATAATGAGAAGGGTAAATACCAGAGAGCAATTATACATATGGCAGTATACTTGTGTGACTATTAATAGCTATATATATGTGTACGTATTTGTATATGCAAGTGTATATAAATATATTCATAGATTTGTACATGCTTAAGTACACATGCACATACACACACACACACACACACACACTCTGTCTCCTTTTCTATACATATGCTGTTGAGTCATTTCAGTTGTGTCCAACTCTTCATAACCCCACATTGGGGTTTTCATGGCAAAAATGCTAGAGTGGTTTTTGATTTCTTCCTCTAGCTCATTTTACAGATGAGGAAACTGAGGCAAACAGGGTTAAATGACTTGCCCAGGGTCACACAGCTAGTAAGTGTCTAAGGCTGCAATTGAACTCAGGTCTTATAGGACTCTAGGCCTAGTGTTCTATCCACTGCACCACCTAGCTGTCCTATACATATAAATACTCATACCACTATCTCACAAGATAATTTTGAAAATAGTTTGGCAAATCTCAAAAATCTTGTTATTTTAATAGGTTTTTGTTTTTAAAATGTTAATTATGATATGTAGTATGAGCTGTATAGATGTGAGAACCAAGTCATCCCTCCAAAATCAACTATTGAGTATTCCCCCCAAAAAAACACTCTAGAAAATAAAGCAGATAATTATTATATGAAATTTAAGTTTCATGAAAAGTTTTCTATAAGATAGTTCAAAGTTAGTAATCCAAAGCTATAGAATAAAAGTAAACTGACAGCTATTAAGTCAAATACACTTAACATTTTAACATTAGTGAAATAAAAAATGCTATATATTTTATAGATATGTTAAAAGTCATGAATATCACTCTTAGATGTTTTCACCTTGCAACATACAGTGGCACATACAATATTTACAACAAATGAATGATTCCTGATAGTTCTAATGGTTGAAAGACACCTTTTGCAGAGACAGAATATTGCTAATTGGCATATAAAAGCAGCTAACCATACCCAAGGCCTACTTTTTAAAAGCATTTAGAGAGATCAATTTTAAAACTTTCAAGAACAAACCCAGTAAAAAACAAACAAATAAAAGACTTAAGAACACTGAGCAACACAATGATAAACTACAAATCCAGAGACCCTGATGAAGCATGCTACCCCACTCCAAGACTGAGAGGTGATGTGTAAAATGGTACATACATTTTTGGACCTGGCTAATGAGGGCATTTGTTTTGATTGACTTTTTCTTTTGCAGTGAGGAATAATTAAAGTGTTTGGTAATTAAAAGAAATTAATTTAAAAATAAAAATAACATGAACGAAGAAAACACTTCAAGAGTTTCCTGGTCAAAAGTGTTCCACTTAAGGCCCATTTTCTTGTAGAAGAATCAAATTTCTCTAAGGTGTTTTACAATCAGCTGTGAATGAGAGCTGCTCACAGCTTTCCCCCATACTAATGTGAAAGCCCAAGGCCATTATCCTGATAGCCTTAACACTCTCCTCTAACCTACAGCCATTTAAAATGTTAATTATAGACCAATTAACCTTCACTGGTCTACCACTTTATCAAATCTGTATCCTTTATCTACACAAAAGAAATGTAAAACTTACTGCATTTTATGGCGAAGAAAAGAAATGCATATAAATAGAACATAGTAACTCAAAAGGCTAATAAAATAATTTAAGATAAAAACAGCCTTCTAGATAACTGTAAATAAGAAAATTGGGTAGAGGAGGGAACCGAAGGAATAGAAAGAAAGTGAAAGGGAAGAAGTCAAAGCAAAGAGGAGGCACAAAAAAAGTACAATGGAGGACATATGGACATGGTCTATTTCAATTACCAAAAAGAAAAACAAATTGAATGCTAAAGAGAAATAAGCACTTAAACAATCAGAATGGATGGAGGTTTTGGAATAGGAAAATACTTATCTTGAATGAGAACTTCTACTTTCAGTGTCAGACACAGGGCTGCCTAAGCCAACTGGCACAATTACCAGCCTTGTTGTTTCTTCTTCAGATGAATAATTTCATTAAACTCTGCTGCCCCAAACCACACCATGAAAACTCCATTTCTTTTTTTTTTCCCTTATAATCTGTATGTACTATTTGGTCAGCTATGTAACGTCAAAACGTTGTACTAAATGTACAACTAAAATGTACAATAGGCACTCAATTAAAATGATTAATCTAATACTGATAAAAGAGTTGGTAATTATTTTTTGAAAATCCAGTACACTGAAGTTAAAGGTGGCAGACAGCTGGTTGGCAGCAAACCTAGTTTAAAACCTTTCACTGGATTCTCTTGTAACTTACTAAGAATTATTTCCTTGAAGTTGTTTCAAGTTTGAGAAAAAAAAAAAGCAAGAAGATACTATAAAAAATGTCTTGTGAGATGTTTTCCATCACCAAGTAATGTCAATGGGTGGTGCTGTGGAGACAACCATTGGATCCAGAGGACCTGAGTTCAAATGATGATTCTGATATTTACTACCTATTGTGACCTCTGGTTAACTTCCCCATAATTTTTTCTTTAACTATAACATATTAATTTGGAGGATTGAACTCCATGACCTTTAGAGTTCTAAATCTAGGAGCCTATAAAGAAATAGAAGCCTATTAGAGTTGAAATGGAATTGAAGTGGCCTACCAAATGCCACCCAGCTAACCTTTCACAAAGGCAACAAAGGTAAAGAAAATACAAACACATCCAAGTAAGAGTATAGTTTTTAAGGGTTCAGAAAATACAGTAAAAAAAAAAAAAATTAATTTTACCAATTCAGAATCTTTAGTAGTAAGAACTGGAAAACTCAAAGTTTACCTTTGCCATATATAATACAAATATACATACACCCACATATAAAGGGTTTCCCAAGCAAACATAAAAATTAAATCTGAAGAGCTTATTTATCCTACTTAGCATATTTTAAAGGACTGACACCTTAATTTTGTTGTGAGAATAAGTACTGCTAATTACAAACAATTTATATTTATAAATAATCACTTTAATGACCAGATAACAGGTTTTTTAAAAAATCCTATGCAGACTTGTAAGGGGGAAAGTATGTTCAATTATTCTATTTTTACTTTCAGTAACTTCCATTATAAAGAAATTCAACATACTTAATTCTGAACAATATGATTAATTTCAGGCAGATCTTAGCCAAGTTCCCTACAACCAATCATTCAATTAATCAACCTTAATTAAACACCTACTATGTGCCAGGCACTATACTAAGTGCTGCAAACACAAAAAGAAGCAAAAGACAGTCACTATCTTTAGGAATTTAAATCTAATGGAGGAGACAACATACAACCAACTATTTACAAAGCAAGCTTTTCAGGATAAAAAGGAAATAATTAACAGAGGTAAGGCACTGGAAAGGGATTGGAGAAGGATTCCTTTGTAAAATAATGGAGGTTTAGTTGAGTGTTAAAGAAAGCAAGGGAGGTCACTAGGCCAAGTGGAACATTGAAGGTATGGGGGACAGAGAAAATGCCTGGAGTTAGGAAATGAAGTATCTTGTTCATTGAACTACTTTTATTGAAGGTCAATGTCACTGTACTGAAAAGTATGCGTAAGGAATAAGGAGTAAGAAGACAGGAATGCCAAACAGAGCATTCGGTATTTAATTCTGGAGGCAAGGAGTTGGGGAGGGAGGGAGGGAGACATAATCCCTTGAACCTGCCTTTTATTTAGTGGCTGAAGGGATAATGGATTAGAGTGGGGAGGGGACCTGAGGCTGACCTCAAGCAAGCTATTGCAATAATCCAGGAGTAGTGATGAGGGTCTGCACCAGAGTGGTGATAGCGCCAAAGAGAAGAGAGATGTTTCAAAGATGAAAACCACACGCCTTGGCAACAGAATGAACACAAGAGGTAAGAGACAGCAAGGAGTCCAGGATGATTCCTAGGTTGTGAGCCTGAAGGACCTGGAAGATGGTGTTTCCCTCTACAATAATATGGAAGGGAGGAAGGGAAGGAGAAATAAGCTCTGCTTTGGACATATTGAGCTTAAGATGTCTACTGGATATCTAATTCAAGCCATCTGAAAAGGAGATGGAGATATGAGCCACTCCAGAGAAGCCTTGCACCTAAAATATGCCAGCTCTATTCGTACCCCCGCCCCTACTTCCAGTTATGGAATAATGATAGTATCAACTCTGTCATTGTTCATAGAAAGGATATATCGATCTATTTTGTGATGACCCCATTATCATCCCCCAAACTTTCCAGACCAGAGCTGCCTTTCCCAGGCTACCACTTTCCTATGGGTGATGTCTCCCCCATTAGAATGTAGGCTCCTGAGTACAGTGACTGCCCTTGACCTCCAGGGCTTGGCCCAGTTTTTGGCACATTGTGACCACTTAATAATGCTTTTTTTAATTAAAAAAAAAAAACTTTCAGTGGCTCCTTCTACCTATCAAATATAATGCAAATTCCTTAGCCTAACATTGAAGGACATCTACAGCCAGGCTCCAAATTACCTTTCCACAGTCTTTTTGACTTGCTCCATGAACAATGCATTCAAGCCAAACTCCTTACCTTACCTGATAATCATGCCCCATCACACACTACACATTCTATTGAGTATATGTATACTCAATAGGGTATTAAGTTCAAGTAAAGTCATACTTTACTCTGCTTTGGTAAGACCAACTCTAGAATATTATCTTTAATTCCAGACATTACATTTTAAGAAGGACATTGGCACACTGCAGTGAGACTACAGGAGGGGACAACCAAGATGATGAGAAGCCATGCTATAAAAGAATAGGCTGAAGAACTGGGAATGTTTAGCGTATACCAGGGGAGACTCTGAGAAGACGTTAATAGCTATCTTTATGGACATCTTGTGAAATGAGGAGTTAGACATATTTTACTGTGGGAATTAAGTTCAAAAGCTACCTTCTGCAAAACACCTTTTTCTTGGTCTTCCACACTGCTAGTACCTTCCCCTCTGAGATTATCTCATCCCATAACTTGTCCCTTCCTAGTTATTTACATGTCATCTTCTCCATTAGAAGGTGAGCTCCTTGAAGGACAGAGTAGAAATTTTTGTACTGTACTCCTCACACCTCTTAAGTCTGTAGTAGAACGTTATATAGCCTGTCCAAATGAACAATTTAAGTGTGTTATCTGTACAGCTCAGAACACAGATCCAAGTCCTCAGCTTTGGAAGTTGGGGTTGGATAGGCATTAATCCACAGTGGGGTCTAAGAGGTTTGTGCCTTAGACAGAGATTAGGCCACAGATACTTCTGGGGTCTAATCTTGACATTCTGTAACTCTATGAATGAACAGGACTTCCACTGGGAATGAAATGTTAACAATTACTTCAAATTACTATCTATACAGTAGGGAAAAAATATATCTTCCTCAAATGAATGTGACCTCCTCAAGAATACAGCTTGTTTCTTTTTTTGTTTGTTTTTAATATCCCAAGCACCTGGCACTTACTAATATGATTATTAAATACCTATCAACAGTCTTAACTTAATAAGATTACATTTTTTTTTAATCAGAACCCTCAATTCATACTTTTCACAAATTCTGATTGGCTTTGCCCCTTGGTCTTAGAGCTAAAAGGGACCTTAGAGGTCATCTACCCTAAACGCACCATTTTCACAGATTCAGTCTCAGTTGGCAGACCTCAGAGGCTGCCTGGTCCAATCATGTATTTTTAACGTTTTTCTCTCTAGTTAGTTGTTAAGTGAATGACCATCTAACCTTTGCCCCTATAATGGGGAACCCACTCACTTCCTCATGAGAAGCAGCCCACACTTTTCAGCTATTAGAAAATTTTTTCTAGTATTGATCTGAAATCTGTCACTTTTAAACTTATACCTGTTAATTACCAGTTATTTCTCAGTTCTACCCTCTGGGGCACAGTAAAATACGTCTAACTCCTCATTCCACAAGATGTCCATGAAGATAGCTATTAACGTCTTCTCAAAGTCTCCCCGGGTATACGCTAAACATTCCCAGTTCTCCAACCTATTCTTTTATAGCATGGCTTCTCATCATCTTGGTTTTCCCCTCCTGTAGTCTCACTACAGTGTGCCAATGTCCTTCCTAAAATGTAATGTCTAGAATTAAAGATAATATTCTAGAGTTGGTCTTACCAAAGCAGAGTAAAGCATGACTCTCATCTCTCTCATTAAGGGTACTATGCCTCTATTAATGTAGTTTAGGAAAGAAAGCATTAGCTTTTTTGGTTGATATCTACTGCTACTAATTCATACTGAGTTTTTAATTTATTAAAAACCAGATCTTTTCCCATAAAATCTGGTATCTAGTCATTCCTCCTCCTATATCTGTACATTAAGTTATTGTTAGAGCCAGGGTGTAGATACATCATTAAGTGATTCAGCCTGTCACCTTGACCTTTTAATATCTTTTTGGATCCTATTATCCAACATGTTAACTACTTCTTCCAAAAATTTGATAAACATGCCATTTGTGCGTTTATCCAAATGACTGACAAAAAAAATACTATAGGCCACGGACAGATCCCTGCAGCAATCCACGAGACTTTCCCTCTGGTTGACATTGATCCCCTCTTGATTACTCTTGAGTTAAATCATTCAACTAGTTCCAAATCCACCTAAAAATTCTAACATTGAGCCCATATATATGCACCTTGCCAACAGTGACAGAATGAGAAACTCTGCCAAATGCTAAAAATCCAGATATACTAAGTCCATAGCATTCATTTTATCTTCTATTCTAGAAACACTGTGAAAAAAGGAAATATTAGCTAATCAAAACCAGGTCATATCAAGTTAACTATCTCTAAATACTTTCAAACCATTTTTAAAATAAAATGTTCTAGAATACTGGGAGAAATTAACATTAAGGTCATGACCTATAGATTTCACCCACTTCCTTTAAAAAAAAATTAAGACATTTATCCATTGTCCTCATGGCATTATCACCATTATCTACAATTTTTAAAATATCAATTTCCTGTGAACCATTTTGTTCTATTCTTAAAACTCAAAAGATTATTCTCCGTGAAAGAAAACAGAATAAAAATAAGACAAGTGGTTCTACCTTCTTTCGATGTCTATCTTCTCATCCTGGGGCTCTATTCTTTAAAATTCTTCTTGCTCCACCCAACACAACAAGTTTTTTTACCCTAAGCATGTTACTAGTCTCAGATTATTCTGAGGTTTATAAATCTTGATTCTATTATCACAAGATTATACCATGCTTTTGTATACATCCTTAATTACTTGCCCTTGCTTCCATCTTCTATATATGTCTTTTTTAAAAAACTCAGTTTGTCAGTGAGTTCCCCTCTGCACTCACACTGGTCTTTTTAGACAGCTTACCCTTCTCGTATATACTAAAATCATTTGTCTTTTAGACTTTCATTCTTGACAGTTTGCCATAGTCTTCAATTAACCTCCCTTACAGAATTTTAGGTCATGGAAACAGTGGGAATAGCTCTGGATTTGCAGTGAAAGGACCTGTGTTCAAATCTTGCCACCTACCTATTCAACCCTAGGCAAATCATTTACTCTCTTTGGGCCTCAGTTTCTCTACCTGTGAAGTGAGGGGGTTGGAGTAACTGACTACTAAGACCCCACCTATCTTTCCATCTACAATCCAATGAATTCCCTCAGGTCCACTCTCCCTAAGGCTCAGAGATGTGGGCTGCTATGGTAGAAAGCACCAAAGAACAAATAGGGAGTCAGGAGACATGCCACTGATTAGCTCTATCACTTTGGTATTTTCACCTATCTGGGCTTCAGTGTCCTCATCTGCAGAACAATATTTGAACAGGTTATTTCCGAAGTACTTTGTAGCTCAAACCTAGAGTTAAGTAAGCTATTTCCCAAAGTCAAATGGCTGGTGTTGGAACTAGGACTCAGGCCCCCGACACCAACTCTATTGTGCTTCTCACTATATACCACATTGCCTTTCTGAATTAATGACAGTTCATTCTAAATGTGAAGTGGTATAAGCTCATTTATGAAGTTTAGGTTTAATTCCATTTTTCCAGGGTATTTTCCACCATGCTATTATCAGTTTTTCAAACACCGGATGGGTCAATCTATTATTAGCTGAAACAAATCTGCAAGTAATAACAACTTAGAACTGTATAAGGCTTTATGGTTTACAAGGGATTTTACATTATTTCCTTTGGTCCTCACAATAGCCCTGTGAAGTAGGTAGTGTCTAACAATGAGTCACATTTACGCACTACTTTAAAGTTTATAAAATGCTTTCTTAGTTTATTACTATTCTAATTTTATATATGAATAAAACTAAGAGTCACAAATAGAGATACTGGTAGACATACTCTATAAAGTGTCCATCCAAATGCATGAAATCTTGGTAACAGATATTCTATATCCACTTGGTCTTTCCTGTGTGAATGGACAAGCCAAAATCCTTTACGAGACCACAGACCTCTTCAATACGGATGTTCAGATGGACAATGGGCTAAACCCAGAATTGAGATGCACAGCTGGATGAATTGGCTCCAGGAAACTGCAAAGCTCTTTTACTGACCTCCTAAGTTTCCCACACAAGCAAAGATCCATCTTTTCAATACTAACAGTTTGCTGAGACTGCAACATATATCAAGTGAGGAACTATGAAAAATAATGAGAGTAAAGGAACTTGGGGTAAGAAAAGAAGTTGCATTGGTCACATGGCATGAATAAAGGATGGAAGGTAAATGGAAGGAAGCCTGAGTATTCTATTTGTAATAGTGGGAAAAAGTAAAGAAGGCCTCTAATATACTGGGCAAACGTTTCTATGGTGAACTTTTGGGAGAACATGGACAAAAGTCACATACATTAGGCAGGCATGGATGAGTTATAACCTGCACTGTTGGAGTGAACTCCTGAATCAATGCAACTACAGATTGTCTGGGCATTTAAGTAAATTAAGGGTCAGAAAGGTTAAGAGACTTTAGTACAATCACTTAGCTATTAAATCACAGCTCTTGGTCTTGGGTACACAACTCCCAATGTTCTTTTCTCTATGGTACACTGGTTATGTTGGAGGTAGTACGCTCATTGACTCTGAGTCAGATAACCTGGGATCAAATTATCTCTGTGACCTTGAGTAAGACACTTAACCTCCCTGGGCCTCAGTGAACTCATCTGTATAATGGAGGAGAAAGGTGGACTAGATGGTCTCCGATGTCCCTTCCAGTCAGATATCTGTGATCAATCAATCCAGCTAAAAGGTACATTGCCAAGTATTCAGTTCATCCCTTCAGACAAGAGGGATGCCATGATCAGACCTACACTTGACAACTAGCAATTTGGCAGCAATGAAGAGGATGGACCGGAGAAGAGAGAGAGGAGAGACTGGCAGCTGAGGGTATTGTAACAGTCCAGGGGAGAAGCGATTACTCCTTGTTTCTGTACAGCCTTGCTTATTAATCACCCAGAACTTACAGTGGAGCACTTAAAAACAGCATCACGTTTTTGTCCCTACAGTCCAGCTCTTCTTGGTGACTATGTTACTAAAAGCCAAGGAGTATAAACCAGGAACCAAGTAGCTTTTGTTTCATCTTAATGTAGTTGTCATCCACCAGACAAGGTAGGAAGGTAATACCTGGGACAAGGGTAGCATAAAGGGTTATAAATAAGAGCAGCGTTTCTCAAAGGGTTGCCTTGCAAAGGGTCCAAGGACATCAACATCCTCCAGTCACCCAAGTTCCCACCTCAAAATATTCCCTAACTTTTCCCTTTCCCTTAGCCTCATAGCACCCCCATTTAACAATTAGAAAATGGAAGCCCAGTAAAGAAAACAGATTTGCCCAAGGTTACACAGACCACCACCCCAGTTTAGGCCCACATCACCTCTTACCTGGACTAATACAATAGCCTCTGCTTCTAGTCTCCCTTCTCCAGTTATCTTCTCCCCAGCCGCCAAACTGGTAACTCTAAATAAAGTACAGCTCTAATCATGGCATACTCCTGATTAAGAAGTCTCATTGCCTCTAGGATAAAATATTTGGAACTTAAAGTCTTAACAATCTTGCTCCAGCCTCTCTCTCCAAGTCAATCACATAGTACTCCCCAATGCATCTTCTATTCTCCAGCCAAAGTACCTTACATAATATCCTATCTCCTGCCTCCATGCCTTTTTAGAAGCCATTCCTCAGGCCTGGAAAGATCACCTTTCCTACTTCAACCTCTAGCACTACTTCGGATTCTCCTACTTGTTAATACTCTGTGTGTGTGTCTCCTGTATTTACTTACCTGTGAACATTGTATATCTTTCGAGTAGAATATAAGCTTCTTGACAGAAGGCACTATCTCACCTCTGTATTTATATCCCTAAAGCCTCAACAATACCTGGCCTATTCACCATAGGTACCTGTTGAATGCTTAGTGATTAACTGACTGATTTGAACTATGTCTCTACCTCTTTATGAAGGTTTTGGCATGTAATTCTCAATCACCTTCATGTTCATCTCAAGGCTTACACTCAGGACACCTCCAAGTCAAATAACCAAATGTTACAGGACATTCGTTTCTTTCTGGCCTTTGGGTCTTTATTGGTCTCATACGTGAGTCTATGTGCCATTCTTCTATTCTGTCTCCTGTTCTTATTTCTGGTTAAAACATTCCAAATTATATGGTTCGCTATCTATAGTAACACTGTCAACTTATTGATAGACTATTTAACAACTCAACCCCCTACAGCTCTTTTCTCACTATTGTCACTGTTGAAACAGAAGTGGACTGCACCGCTCTCAGGTACATTTTGGGTTTTGGTCATTTGTTTGGTGGGCTGCCATGAGCTGGTGAGGAGCCTCTTTGTACTTAGCTAGACTGGTTCTTGGCAGACATAATCTGTCCCTAAGATCATACCTGAGGCCTCGGCAGACTCTGCCAGACCTTGCACTGGTATGGCCCTAGGTCACTCCTACAAACACAATGAGACATCAAGTAGAATTTTTCTGGAGGCACTTCCAAATAAATACTAAAAGACTGAAAAGTAGTATCTAAAATCATTTAAGAGGAATGATCTTACTGCCAACTATTAAAGTTTAATCTTTTCACAAGAAACCATTATTTACTCCATACTTTTTAAAAGTTTCCCAAACCAGTGCCCCTGCAGAGTTTTAAAGGGACCACAAGCTACACAGCTTCAAAAAGAGGTTTGGTAGTTACATGCATCAAATGGTTCTATACAGAGTGAGTCACTGTAATTCCTATAGTCTCTAGACCATAATCCCACCCTTCTAGTCTTTTAAAAGCTGACCTACATTTATGGCAGAACAGAGCAGGAAGACTGAAGAACCACTGGCTGGTGACATAGTCTTTAATAATACAGGCCAACTCTAACCCCTTTTCTGCAACTCGTATAATTTTTTTGGCACAAATATGAAGCTAAGTGAACCACTGGGGTGATAGTTTTTCCCATAGGAACAAAGTCATAAACAGGTGATCAAGTGAATAATGTTATAGCAAAGTTTTGTTAAATCATGGTAGGATTTGGCTATAATGTTGACAAAGGATAGGGCAGTATCATATAGGTATCTGCTTATACTAAATGGGAAGGTCATAAGAGAATTGGGGGAAGAGAAAGAGAAAAATGAAGGAAAAAAACATGAAATAAAAGAAAGATATTAAAAGCAAAATGTCAACTTACAAAGACAGAGGAATATTAAAGATTCCAAGGTTAAATCCAATAAAATGTGCCTTTGGACTCCATCCCCAATAGTGCCCTCTCAGGCCCCTCCCCAGGACACCTGCTGCTGTGGTCTTCCCCTCCCCTGCTTCTCTTCCACATCCAGGCTTTGGGGACCCAAGGACCTCGGGGTAACTCCATTTCTCTTCACGGAACATTGGAGGAACAGGAACCACCTCCCTCTTTTCCCCAATAAAATTTCTTGTCTGTCGAAAAAATAAAAATAAAATGTGCCTTTGACTCACCAGGGTCAAGTTCTACCCAAGGCTTCCTACAAAAGTACTCACATTTGCTCATTTTAATGTGGTATGGTGTTAACACAACATAGAGCAGGGTAATCTCTCTCTCTTCCTCTTAATAAGTGTAGTAAAAACTAGAAACCAGCCTCTTGCATGTCTTAACAAGTTCCATAGGCCACACTAGTGATGTCAGATGTACTTACCTGAACACATTTAAAAACAATTGTCCTACCACAATTAGGGAAGGGCTGTGCCCAATGCCCTGAACTCTGTACAGCACTGTCATAATGCATATGTGACTGTTCTTCAGTCAACTAAGTTAACATTATTTGCCACCAAACAGAATAGCAACATTCCGTGCCACCATGAACAGCAAATTTAATTATGAAAGAATATGCTGGAAAGGCCTCTTAGAGGGGCATCCTTTTAGAAATTAAGTCTTAATTTTAAAATAAACACCACTGACCACAATCACCGTTACACAGTCCTCTCCCTATTAAGGGTTATGCGAGGATCTATAAGTAGACAGTGGAAAGAAAAAAGTTACTTAAATGCAGTCATTACCAAAAGTGTCATTTCTGCATAACACAAATGACATTAAAATCATAGCCTCTTATGGCTTCATCAAATTTTAGCTGAATGATTTGATTTTAAATAAAATGTTCAATAAATATAATCTCTTACTCTAGGGAAAGTGAACTCAACTTTTTTTTAATTTAAAAAAGTAGATAACTGGCAAATATCAATATAAGATCCCAGAGAAAAAGAAAAGACCTGGAGGTCTGTGCAATCTGGCTGTAAAAACTGCGTGTACTTAGCACAATCAGAGCTTTATAACACTTTTAAGTTGGCACTATATGCAAATCAATTCTACATGAAACAATTAGCATATACCTTTAAGCCAACCTCTCTCCCCTCCCACCAAAGCAATCTGTGTACAATATACAGCAGGTGGCCAATCTGTTTTATAGCCTTTAAGCTCCAAGCACACTCTGGTAAAGACAGTTTGTGTTTTGTTCTGGCTGTATTTTTTTTTAAATCAAGCAGAGTTAAGGATAATCGCTTGTGGTATATATAAGTCAGAGTGCATTGATGAGTATCTACTATACATTTCTGATGTTTAAAAATCCAAACATTTAGAGTACATCTACTAATTGTATCAATGGTATAGAAAGAAAAGGCCTATGAGTTAGTGAAAACAATTCTGAAAAAAAAATTCACTTTAAAAAAAAGCATTTTTTTTTCTCCAAGGCAAATTGCTCAACAGAATAAATCCACGTGAAAGGTCACTCCTAGATGAACTTGAGTTCTCTGGTGTCACACAAGCAATGAAAATTTACACTGGTACTCATGGACAGAACTTGGGACCAGCGGTGCCAAAGGGATAAAATAAAAGCCTGTATACCAAAGCAAAGATTCAGTTAGAACTTCTGCAAATCTATCCATAATATTTTTCTGGGAATCTACAAAAGCATAAATATGATTATACCTTGGGGATGATGTGGTGGAGGGTGGGGAGGTACCTCAGGTAAATTTGAAGGGGGAAAGGAGGAGTTATTTGTACTTTGCTATTTTTTTGGCCCCACCCTTGTCATGAAAATTAGTCTTCTGGCTGACTGTTCACTGTAAAAAAAAAATAAACAAAGCGAGGGAAAAAGGAAAGAAAATCTGCAAAATGTAACAAATCCCTGGAAAACCCCAAATGGCAATTTTAAAAGCTAGCATGATGTAGGGGGGACCTTAGCTTGAAAGTTCCTTGTCACAATGCACAAAGACCCCTTTGTCCTGAATGTCACTGCCTTTTGCCAGAGTAGATTGTTTTTATTTATTTCTTTTAAAAGGACGAAGACAACAAACACGATAAAATAAAATGTTAAAAAAATTAACTAAGGATGTTGTCTCTTTTTTCCCTCTTACTCAAACCTCTAGGATGGTAAAGGCAAAGTCATTTAAATCATTTCCTTAGTAATACAAGTAATATTTAAATAGATTTAATAGTGCTGCTCCAAACCAATGAATTATGAGTTTAAAACCTATTAAAATGTAATGTTTTTTTCCTGAGCTGAGGGGAGAGAGATTTAAATCCACTGAATTTTAATATTTCAGCTTGAGCTGCAGGAGGTAGAGAAAGTCCAAATGAACTATTCCATCAGCACCATTCAAGCATGAACATTTTAATCAGTTTTACTTCCTTGGAGTTCTCTAACACAGTTTACGCTGTCATTCTGAAAGCACTTAACACAGAGAGTGTGAAAAACCACCAAGGCTTGTTATTGCCTTCACAATTGATGGCAAATAATTTTGCAGACTTCCTATCATTAAAATGTCACTGCTAAAAATTGAGGTTCAGCATTTCTTGTGCTAAACTGCATTTCCCTTGAACACCATCACATACCTGTTCTTAAGAGTTGGGTTTCTTTCCCTTTTTTGGGGGGAGGGCACATTTCTCCCTCCTCTCAGAGATAAATGGGCAAAAAAAAGCCCCCAAAAGAACCCATATTTTTCTCTACCATAAGTCAAACATTTTCCTTGTCAATGTTCATGCTAAAGTAACATGGTTTTTAAAATGGTAGGTCTTTTGGTGAAATTCTTATGAGGTTTTAAGCTGTCTCTCATATTAAGCAAAACTGTATTCACAGAAGCATGTGCTGATTATATAGTGTAATGGATTAAAAAAACATTTTAAGATAGTCAGATGACTCAATTTAATAATACAGGAAATGAAAACATCATTCCTAATTAGATCATATTACTGATTTAAAAACTACAATTTGTGTGTTGTTCCAACAGAGTGATCTTGCAGAGACTCTAATTTAAAAACACAGTAGCTAGTAGGACACAGGACAGACCAAGCCAGATGTATATACATTCTCTACCCCAATATGAAAAACATAAGGAGCCGGGGGAAGCATCATTGTACAAGTAGAACAAGGCCAATTCAAAATAAAGCACAAAATATTAGTCACTGGAAACAAATCTTAATAGATATTTTCTGGGTTTTTTTTTTCCTTATAAGTAAAAGCTAGATGATATTTGGCTTGTTTCAATCTATCAACAGTTTTAAACTGAACATGACCTGTGAAAGAAATCATTATAACTAGTGTCTCATTCCATTAAACACAACTAGCGTATTGTCAAGAGGACAAGTAGTCTCTCCAGGTTCCAGGTTCACTCCAGTATTTGGCATTTAAACTGTATGGATCACTGACTGGGTTCATTTACCAATGAAGGTAGAATAATATTGCAGAGCAAAAACGGTGCTTCATCAGATTTCATTAAATCTGAGTACATTTATGCTTATATGGGATGGTGTTCAGACAGAGCTGAAAAGCTATGTGCTTTTCCCCTAAGTACATATGTCCTCACACCTTAGATTAACCCTTTATAATTCCTTTTATTTACTAAGTGTTACATATTCTATTCTTACAGAGACATAAAAATCATGCCAAATCATCCCTACATACTTTCTAGCAGAAGATCAAACACTCCCACTCAAAAAAGGAATTTAATATATAAAGAGAAAAGAACACCCAGCTAGAGTAGGAGGTGCATTTAAAATTCCAGTGTTACAAGAGAAAGTATATGGCACACTAGAAATAAATAATAAAGCTTTAAGACACAAACAGCACAATTAACAACAACCTCAATAAACTCACAAGTTCACTTTAATTAGGCCCCAGTTTGTTGCAGACTAACCTACATTTATTTCAGTTTCTTCATTCTTTCTTTCAGAATGGTCTGACTCTATGATTCGCATTCCACTTTCTGTTTGTGTACAAACACCTCAAATTTCCCATCAGGTCCACAACTATAAGACATGCTGCTCTGATAACCTGTTACTCAACTGGGACATTTCTCAAATAAAATTGGGGCGGGGAGGGAGATTAAATTAGCTTCATTTAAACAGATCATCCACAGACAATACGTTCACCAGAAATAGTTAGGAATCACACATATCAAAGAAGTACATACCTAGACAAGACAAACTGCCACTTTGTGTACAATTAAAATATTGGAAAATGGGGTAAATGTGTGTGTATGTATGTATATATGTATGTGTATGTATATGTCTGTATGTGTATATATGTATTTATATTTGTATGTATATGTACAGAGAGAATGTGTGTGAAGTAAAAAGAGAATTATACCTCACTTTTTAGTACTATTTTCACCTATTTTTTTAATGCAACAGACAACAGGAAAATAACCTATATGCATATTTTGTAAATATGCAATCAATTACCCAGAAAAATACTCTAGAAATCATACCCCCCCCCAAAAAAACCTGAAAATTAAAAAAATAAAATAAAATCAGAAAAAGCAACCACTATGGCCTAGTCCACACAGGTTCTACATTTTAGCGGTTCAACAAAGAATGAACCCAAAGTTCAAATTAATCCAGTAACTTCCCACATGTGCAATCACAAATCAAGAGCTGCCATTATTATAGTAGGCTCACATCCCTTCTGATCCATGTGACATTTAGTAACAAATATCTAAACAGCACCAACACACACAGAGTCAAACATACTATTTACCTATAGATAAATTTTTTTAAAACTCCAACCTTAACAACTTGCTTTATTGAAACAATGCTAATAGGAGACTGTAGTTTGGAGTTAGGTAATGAAAACTAATTGGGAAACGTATTCATCTCCCACTCTTTCTCACTGGAGCGTAAAAGACATACAACAAATGTTATTCATGACTTTACATGATTCGCTTGGATTCATCCCCTTCTTTCTAAGGGGCACTTCAGAGGAAATAAAGGTTACTCTTTTCCATTTATATCTTCTAATTGACTACTAGTATTTCCTCGTGGTCAGAGGGATAGAAAATAGAGTTAGAAATAGCCTATTAAAAACGAGCTACAATCAGGCTACTGCTCCACTGCTGTCAGCAACGATCAGAGAGTTCTGATTTCCTTGTTAAAAGACAGAGGCATAATTGAAGCAGTATCTTCACTTCAGATTGATTATTCTGCAACCCTTATCCACATCTTCACTCAGCAATTTGAATTTTAATGAAAGTAAATGGAATAATTAGCATTTCAAAGTGTGTTTGATACACTGAATAAAAAAAGGAAAAGACTTTTGTGTATAATCTATACACAAAAGAAAAAGTAATGGGGAGGGGACAGAATAAGGAAAGTACACTTGTTGTGTCTTCATTAGAATAACTTAAAAAACCGCAAGCATCAGCTGCATAATTATAGACGTGAATAATGTGCTATTAAGTTATAACTCCTCATCTTTGTCTTAGCATCTTGGGTAGTTTAAACACTCAGAGCTGTCTTTTGCCTCTTTTTGTATCCCCAGTGCTAAGCACAGTGCCTAGCACAGAGTAGCAGCTTAATAAATTTTTACTGATTGATTGCTTTTCACTTTTTGTGGAGGCCTATCCAAGCCATAGAGTCTTAAAGGACTTCTATGCAACACTAAAACCAATGTTTAAAGTAAGTATTTCAATAACTCAGTGAATAATTTAACAAACAGGTGGAGACATTTTCCCATATCTTAGAGGGAATGGGAGAGTATTAAAAGCTAAATACTTATTTGAGAAATTCACCAAAAGTGAAACAATGCCTTTGAAGTAATATATCCACATATATGTATATGTATATGTGGGATATATTACTTTGAAGGCACTGTATACATCTCTGCATATGTCAGTTTAACAAGATTATAATACATACTCTTCTGTACACTGGTTACAGAAGCTAATTTTACATGAAGTAAAGTTCCTATGAGTAGGGATCTGTTCTTGGGGGAGGAAAAGTATCAAAATATACAATTATTCTATTCACTTCATTGGTGAGAATGTGATCAAAAATTTCTGGTATAGCAATCAAATTTATGAGGTTTAAGTCAAACTACTTAATTGCACTTTACTGTCCACCACTTTTGCCCATCTAATGGAACCAAATTGAGAATGAGAGCTACTTACAAACACTATTAGAGCTAAAACAGAAAGACCACATACCCCAATGATTGCGTTCAGTTCTGCCATGGTCACTTGCTTGGCACGTTCCACAGCCTGCACCACTTGTTGCTGGTGCTATAAATGAAGATCAGAAACAGAATAAAATTATTTGTTTTCTAGTCAGTCAAGTACAGCTTTTTTTCTATGATGTTTTCTAACTTCAATCACATGCAGGGCTCAAAATCAGGAGTCCCCGGGTTTCCAAAGTATGCACACAGGGAGGGGTGTGTTTATGTATGTAAATGTCTATGTATCCACAAAGTTGAAAAGAAAAACATTCTGAGTATTTCTCTTACAAGAACTATTATGTGTTCTTCCTTTCCCCCAAAACGAATTAATCTGTTACATATTAATAGAAGCTAATAATCGGATGTGTTTTGGACAAGCATAAGGTCTACACAAAAACAAAAAAGACTGCCTAATTTCTCTCAAAAAATCAGGATGTTAATTCCATTTAAAAAAAATCTTTTCAGACAAGAATGTTTTGTAGAGGCACTTTTGGGGAGTGATGTCCTTCTCAATGTCTAAGAGTAGATAGTGGATGGATGCACAGAAATGAAAAGTCGCATTGCTTTTGAAAAGGAGCATTTGATTACTATTCAGTTTTTCATATTTAAAAGAGACATGTATTATTTGTGACAGTGTAGCCTATATATTTTAGAGCAGAGTCATGTTTTATTTAAATATAGTTTAAAAGGTTAAAAATCAACAAGTATGAGAATTTTTTTAATTTAAAAAAAAAAAAAACTAACAAAAACTTCCTAAAGGGTATTAGTGCTGTGTAGCACAGATAAATTTCTTTGTCCTTGATCTTGGACAAAGGAGAAAAAATTATAAACTACTTTGAGCAAGAACTCAAGTCAAAAGTTTTGTAGATGTGGCATAGAGGTGGCAAAATTTAGTGGTATGAAAATCTGTATAGTGAGGTATTTGAGATAGTTGCATATGTATATATAGTTACATTTCATCAACAATTGCTCTAAAATATAAAACACATTTTCAAGTTAATATGTACAATAAAATATTACCTTTTAAGTATTTTTAAGTATTAAGTATATATAAAGTGTTACTTGGAATAAGGTATATATGGAGCCCTTTCAAGGAAGTTTAATAAAGGACTGTGTTATTTAGAGTTTTACCTATATGGTGATCTCATACTATGAATCCCAAGAACAGAATAGCAAAGTTCCATTTTATTCTCTAACAGAAGTCCTAACTATAGTTTAACATACTATCATCATCATGAGAAGGCGGTCATTTTCTGGTTAAGGGGAAAGCTATAAAGAATCTGGACTGAAACTCTCCTTAGAAATCCATCAGGCAAGTAGTCAATTTCAATTGTTTATTTCAAGTTGAATAGCTACTATATATAGTTAAATCTAGACAATGTACATAATCCATCAATTATCCTGGTGTATGACTTTCTCCCTTCTAGACTCCTGCCCATAACTCCACTAAATTTTAAAATATATATTCATTCAACTTAGGCATAGAGACCACCATCCCTACTTCTCCTTCTTAAGAGAAAGGTAAATGCATGTCCACAACTACAAGATGGAAACATGAAGTTCCAGTACTTGTTCTTCAACTTTAATATCTGTGTTTTCACCAGCAAACTCTGGAGCTCCTAGATTGGACAATAGGTCCCTGCCCAAGCACCACTTAATGGTTGTTTTTTGGTCCCTCTGGGCTCAGTGTGAACATAAATAGTAACTGTTTCCCTTTTCGATCAGCAACCCAGAGAGTATTCCTCTCCCAGTTTGAGTTTTTTCTTTTTTTATTAAAGGGGCCATCCTTAGACTCACTTCTTAAAGAGGCCTATTCACTGAATGGGCATTGCCTCACTCAAAGTGAGAACCTGAAAAGACTTTAGCTTAAAAGGGCCTCCCCACTCATCCTGAGCCTTCTCCAGTCTTCTTGATGAATATTTGGCCACTGGACAC
Organism: Vombatus ursinus; assembly: GCF_900497805.2. Taxonomy (NCBI): domain Eukaryota; kingdom Metazoa; phylum Chordata; class Mammalia; order Diprotodontia; family Vombatidae; genus Vombatus; species Vombatus ursinus. The sequence continues at coordinate 71,048,162 of NW_020954610.1, forward strand.
AGATGGCTCTAGAGCAGAAAGTGAGGCCGGTGACCTCACTCAAATCAAAGTCAATTGCAAGTCATGTCATCATCACCCTGATGTCATGGTTCTCTTCCAGAATGAAGGACAAACACAACCACCTCAATTTGTAAAGGTCACAAGCCCCACACATTATTAGACAGCTCCATGAATTGCTACGGTCAAAAACTGTTATCACCTGGTGGCCAACTTTCTGGTGATAAAGGCTCTCCAAACTTAGTAAGCCATTACTAAATTCAAAGTCAAAGTATCTCCAGTTTTATAGGACTGGCCAGTGTTTAAGCTGCCTTAGCATAGCCTTCAAGTTGTCAATTTAAAATCTTAATCTTCAATCTTTTTGATCTGTGCATCCTAATCTAGGAATTTTCCCTTCAAATCAAGGTCTTAAAAGAAAGCAATTCTGAAGACTAATACAATTGACCATAGCTTCTTTACTTTCCACAATTCCCCTATTTCCTAATGAAACCTGTGCTAACATAGAGCAAGGTAAGATGTGTTTCTCCTGAGAGGAAAAATGCCACGCCATTAAAACAGCTAAGAAACAGAAGATAGGGTAAGGAGATAGTCATATAAACTATAGGGGTCAGTAGTGCTGAAGATTCTATAGGGGTCAGTAGTGCTGAAGATTCAACTGCCTTGAAACAAGAAATGACCACTTAAGACATATGGAACTAAAAACTAAAAAAGATCCAACCTACTTTTTTTTTTAAATACCATTTTACCATACCACTCCTATTCTATACCAAATATTCATGAAAGGTGATTTGAGACATCGATATAATAAACAGCATGAAAACACATCAATAGAGAGACCACCTCTGCCATGAAGCACACATAGAGTTCTATGGGTTCTGCTTCTCAAAACCAAGGAAAGGAAGACCGATGCCCTCAGCCTACTTGGATTTCACTCTGGTATGGCAACTGTATGTATGGTAACATAGGAAGAACATACGGACAAACCATAAAGTGGCACTCACGCTGCTAAAAGAAGTTTGCGAGAGATCAAACTAACAATGGGAGTCTTAAGTTCAGCTTCCTGCTGAAGGCAATGACCTATAGGCTAATGTAATATAACCTAAATTGGGCCTGTGGTTGAAAATTTCCTTCCTCATTGGCTATTTACAACTACTATTCACTGAACATATACTATCATTGTACTCCAGAGTTGGAAAGGATCTCAGAAGCAATCTAGTTCAATCTTTACCCAAAGCATCAATCTTTCTACAACCAGTGTTTTATTATAAACATTCATCTGTAAAATTTGCTGTGCCACTGGAGTTTTGAATATAAGCTCTCAAGGTAGAGAAAATGTCTTCTTTATATTCTAAACAGGAGAGAAAACACACTTAAGAGTGATCACTCATACACAATAACATTCCACCAAAGACTGTAGAGTTGTGAGGGGTAAAGAATAAAAATCACAACTCAAAACAAGAAGAAGAGAAACATAAGCTCATAGAAGATGCGGGAAAAAAAGTGTAGCTAAAAAGAACTTTAAAAAGGCTTACATAAATTTATACATGAAAATATCTTCCCCACTATTTTCTTTTCATGTATTACCCACAGCCAATTGAGCTTCCTTTCAAGATAAAAAAAAATAATTCTCTAATGCAGAATTAGCAATTTCTTTTTGTTTTTCCTTAAAACTAAGATTATTTCCTAATACATCGGTAGTTCCTTTCAGGTTTATTCCTCCCTCTCCAAATGTTTCTCTCCCCCCACTTTATCATACGTCTTACTTCCTCTCTGACGGCCTCCTTTATCCAGTTTACCAGGCTGATGGCCTATTCAAAGAGCAGTCTGTGAAGCACAGGGTATTAGACACCATTTCTTACTACTCAGTGGCTCAGTCAGATATGAACTTTTATTTGCACTTCTACCAAGCATAATAGAAGAAAACACAGTTGAGAGATGATAGCCACAATCCAAACAAGGCCAGGGTGAAAAGGGTGCCCTCTGAAAGGAATTTCTGAGAGAATCAAATATGCCCATTTATTGTTTGTTTGTTTTTTTCTCCCTGAATGAAACCATGAAACATACATCCTCCAGCATAAAGGAATTAGAAATGTAAGGCTAAGTGGACAATAAAGCCACAGCCTAATGCAATTCAACGAACACTTAAAAGCTCCTACTATGTGCGTCACTGTGCTAGGAGCTTGTATTCCACTGCTATGAGAAGTAATAAGTAAACAAAGCAGAGAGAGAATTTAGGATTTGTTTCCTTTCCTCCCTCAATTCCTCCATTATTACTTCAGGGCAACTGAGGTTTAGGTTTTTCTCTACAAGCATGATATGGTGAAAAGTTCTCTAAGTTAAGAGAATCATGCACTGAACAAAACTGTAAAATTCAGTAATTTTTAAGCACCTATTAGGTGCAAGTTGTGGTATGCTAGTAACACTGATGCTTCAAGTACTTGCCTTCAAGGAACTTACAATCTAATGGGGGCATAAGACATGTAGAGAAATAAGTATAATACAAAAAGGGGTCTAAATAAAGTATTCTTAGAAATAAATGAGGAGGGAAGAGATAACTTTGAGCTAAGAAACTGAGAGAAGACTCAGCGGAGGAAGTAGTATTGGAGCTAGACCTTGAAGGATTTCAATAAACAATGATGTAGACGAAATGCACCCCTTGTACGGTAGATAGCAAGCAGAAAAAGAAAAAAGAAATTGCTGAACAACTAGTCATATAGTTTAGTTGCAATGTGAAATTTATGAAAGAGTTGAATAAAAACAGCTAGAAAAGGTAGGTTGGAGTAAATTAAGGGGAGGGAAGGGAAGGGGAGAAGAGAAATGGGGAAGGAGCTGCATTGCCCAACCAGAACTGGCCAGTTGGGTCCCCAATGGGGCAGCTCGGACTACTCACAGGTTGTTGTTTGTCCTTTGTTCTTGAAGAGGACCATGACATCAGGAAGGTGATGCCATGACATGCAAGTGAATTAAATTTGAGAGAGGGAGGGCTGTGCAAAGTCACCAGCCTCACTTTCTCCTCCAGAGCCGTCTGGGTCCAGTGGCAAGATATAGATCAGGATGACTGGCGATGCCTTCCCCCCCAATCAGAAAATATGTATATAAAAAGGAAGACTACCTTTTGAAAATTTGATTTATCCAAACTATGAGGAAATTTCATAAATGTGGACATGGTTCCAGGGCAACCATATGTGAGATATGCCTTCAATTCCTTTATAAGCCCCCTGCATGACCTATCACATGGCCAAGCATGCACAGTAAGTGTTCAAAGTGCCTTGTTGACTGATTTCTACCTACTCAGTGTTAATTTGCCAAAGGGAGCCACAAATCTTCATTCTCTCCCCATGATCTCTTCAAAAGTCAAATAACCTTGAATACCAATTGCCATTTTCCAAATCAAAACAGAAATTGGATCAGTCAATTTCATAAATAAGCAATATCTCTGAATGGCCTATACCAGTGGTGGGGAACCTGAGGCCATATGTGGCCTTCTAGGTCCTTGGGTGTAGTCTTTTGACTGAGTCCAAGTTTTACAAAACAAATCCTTTTATTAAGGGGATTTGTTTTATGAAGTTTCGATTCAAAGGGCCGCATTTGAAGACCTAGAAGGCCACATGTGTCCTCAAGGCCACAGGTTCCCCCCCGCCCCGGCCTATACCATGTACCTGTTGACTGCAAAGACACAAGCTACCATCTATGCCTTTGGCAGAAAGGTTACCAGCATACCCCATAAAGAAGCATTACCTCTTCCCTGAGACAACCAGAACACTGGGACACAGAACAACTTAATAAACATTTGTTGATCGGTTGATTTGACCACTCAGAAATTTTTTGACTGTTACAGCTGAGGCCATGTCACCACACAGCTCAGCACCAAACATCCAAGTTAAACCAAACAGTCTCATTAATATATCAATTCAATGACAGTAAAAAGATATATAGCCTCATAGGGAAGGTAGGACACTTTTTAAGCCTAGTTGTTAATCCAAAGGATGTTGGCACAAATTAGATTCCAAAACTTTCTTTTAAAAAAAAACTGTCGATGGAAAGAAGAAGCAAACCCATGGAAGGACCCACTGTCATGTGCATTTCTGTATTACACATTTTAAAACTACTCAAGTATATGGCCATAATATGACACACACAGCGCTGCCTATAAAATGTCTAACACCTATGTGCTATGTGCTCCTTAAGAGAGGTCCTTAATAAAGGGCACTGGTCTTTAATAAATGTCATATGAATATCACTGGGGTTGGTGACACAATACACTCATCAAGGGGGATCGCTAGTGATTTCAACCAACATCTCCTTTATCAAAATGTGTTGCCACAAGCCATTGATTCCTTATCAAGCAATGAGAGTAGACTTAACCTGGTGCTATTCAGAGGCAACTGTGCTGCCAAGAGTGCATGGAACCCTGTACTCATTCATTTTCCCCCTAAGGCATAATGTGAAAGTGACTGATCACATTTTTCAGCTTCCATTTTGCAATTACACTATACATGCAAAATAGAGTGAAGATCAATTTGATACTGTATTAACCTAGATGATCAAATAAATAGTGTTTTAGGAGGCAATGGTATTTCATAAACCACAAAAAATCCACCGTCCATTATGGGAGGAAACAAATTTATGATACTCAAAACAAAAAACCCTATATCTTCCAAATATTTGCACTAATAAATATATATAGCTTGCCTCAAAACGATCTCTTGAAGTAGGTATTAACCCCATTTTACAGGTGAAGAAACTGAGACTCATTAAGGTTAAATGACTTGCTCATGGTCACACAGCTAGAGGCAAAGCAGGAACCTAGTTAAAGATGACTGAAGTCCAGTATTCCATCCACCATGTCACTTTCTTTCAACATACTACCATACTATTAAATTTAATCAGTTAAATACTATACAGTTAACTACTTTTTTTCATGGTTTCAACACAGGAATGGCCACATTATCAACTTGAAGAATTCTAGAAAAAGACATGATTATTTATTAGAAAAAAAAATGATGCCATACTAAAAACTGTATCTCTAGTTAAGACTAAATCTGCACAGTTGATAAGACTGGCTTGGAATTTTTTTTCTCCTTTTCACCTTGTCTTTCTACCTTCAGAACATCTCTTATGTACATACTCTTCTCTCATACACTACACTCATACAACTGCCACTCTAGTGAAGGCTCTCATCACCTCACACCTGGACTACTGAGTCTTCTGGTTGGTCACCTGATATCAAACCACTCTCCACTTCCCTCCAACCTCCCCTCACCCCCAATTAACTCCAGTGGCTCCCTATTGCCTCCTGGAACAAATACAAAATCCTTTGTTTGGCTTCTGAAGCCTTTCACAAACTGACTCCTTGCTAACTTTCTGGTGTTCTTCTACCTTACTCCGTTTTTCCATGTACTCTGCCATCTAGCTACATTTGCCTACCAGTTACTCCTCCCACTAAACACTACATCTCCCTACTTCATGCCTTTTCACTGGCTAGCCCCTATACCTGGAATGCTTTCCTTATTCATCTCATTCTAATTCAATACTATTGTGCCATAAGAAATGATGAGGGAGAAGGTTTCAAAGAAACCTGAGAAGATTTGTATGAACTGATGCAGAATGAAGCACGCAGAACCAGGAGAACAATTTACACAAGAACAAGAACACTGTAAAGATAATTTTGGTAGACTTAAGAACTCTGATGAATAGCTACAATTCCAGAGGATGAATAACGAAGCACTGCTTTACTTTTTTAAACATAGACAATATGTGAATTTGTTTTGCGTGATCATATTTGTTTGTTTGTGTGTGTTTCTTTTGTTTCTCAATGGTGGGAATGAAAGGGAGAGAAAACAGATATCTGCTCATTAAAGAAATATCAAAAATCTCACAAAGACTTCAACGCAAATAACTATAAGATGCAGCATTATGAAATTGTTTCCTAAATCTCTAATGTACTATGGCTAACCTAGATGCAGAATGAATTTTTACAGCATTGGCCTGAAATGCAGAGACATTACAGAATCTCAAAACCACTTTCTGTCATTTGTCAATTCTGACCTGTATTATTCAATTACACAGAAATAGAATGAGTGCTACACTTGGTGTCAGAAAGACCTGGGTTCATATTGCGCCTGCCAACAATTACTCAAAATGCAACTATAGACAAGTCACATTAACCTCTATGAAACTCAATTTCCTCATAAGTAAACCTCACACAATAGTTAAGAGGCTTTAATGAGAGTTTAGATAAAGTGCTTGGCAAACTTTAAAGTGTCAAATAAATGCTTGTTGACTGTTTCTTGTTAGTTTCAGCTTTCCAGATTTCTCCTTGGCTAGAAATAACTTAAGAGGAAAATCTATTTCCTAGGAGGAACAATGGTATTATGCAGGGGTTTCCACAAGTCTTAGTACAATTTTAAACTCTAATAGCTTTAAAGCTTTTGTTCATTCATTTCAGTTGTGCCCAACATTTCATGACCTCACTTGGGATTTTCTTGGCAAAGACACGTAAGTGGTTTGCCATTTCCTTCTCCAGCTCATTTTATAAATGAGGAAACAGAGGCAAACAAAGTTAAGTGACTTGCCCAGAGTCACACAGATAGTTGTGTCTAAAGGCAGATTTGTACTTAGGAATCTGAGCCTTCCATCCACTGTGCCACCCAAGCCTCTTGGAACCTGCATGTTCAAATACCTGTTTTTTTTCCAAGCTACACTAGATCTGTTATAGTGTTTTCTAAAGATCCAGAAGGTTGGCTAATGTTCCCAAGATAATCATAGTGGGACAAAGGCATGATCTTTTTATTGACAGCATAGTCTGCCTGCACTAAGCATATACAAACTGGAAGTACTTAAAGGTCACTCATCAGCAAATACTGCCAAATGGCCTATATCAGGAGGTTTCTAGATGGGTGTCCTGGTCTCATAAAACAAACAAACAAAAAATCCTTTACCCACATGTATAAATAGTATAAATAATTAATAATATAGCTAAATTCCATTAAGCTACCACTTACTTTGATAAGAACAAGCTAATAATGGGTTACTTGATGCAAATAAATTATTTTTCCAATGTAGTTTGTGGATTAAAAGGAAAAAAAAAAGTTGTCTTCGAGCTTACTGTTCCTTGTGAGGTAGGTCCTATCAGTCTCAAATCGTGGATTCTGGTGTTCTTTAAGTCTAGTTCTTGGTTATTACTGTGAGTGAATTAGCAGTGGTTGAGAGAACAGGAAGCAGAGTCTGCCAAATCATTTTCTAGTTCGTAAGTAGGTCGACCTTCAAGATACATGTTTTTGTTTCCATTTGGAATAGTTAAGAACAGGGGTGTCAAAAAAATGGCCCACAACACTTCTGGATGCAGCCCAACCCAGATTAATGTGTAATTGGGGAATATTTAAAATAAATAAAAATGAATAAAGCAAAAGATAATATTATATTTTAAAACTAAGTCAATATGTGACCCACAAGGATTCTTATGTACCATTGAGTGGCCCCTTTTCTATTGGAGTTTGATATCACTGCTGATGAGGATGTATGGCACAAGCAAGCCAGGCTCTCCCAAAGAGAGATTAAGGGAAGGATCAGTTCTAGGCTCCTCAAAGAAGACAGAATAGAACAGGGAAGGGTTCTTAACCTGAGATCAATGAGCTTTTAAAAAATATGTATTTTGGTAACTATTTCAATGTAATTGGTTTCCTTTGAAATCAGCCCTACCTATTTAGTCTTTGTACTTTGTAATAAAAACATTATTCTGAGAAGTTACCCATTAGTTTCCCCTGAATACCAAAAGGGTCCATGGAACAAAAGGAACCCCTGGCAGAGCTTTATTAGTTCCGAGGCTCCTCTTTTGGCCTCCCAACTTACTCCCTATGGTTCTAAAATTCTGTTGTGAAATGGCCTTTATGTTAAGATTTTGATAATCCTATGAATTCTCATTAGCAATTACAGTGAAAACCTATAATTTCAGTAAACCACTCCCAAGGAGGAGAAGTCCAAGTTCAGCCAGGTACTTGTACTCCTCAGAGAAGTAACCATATCTCTAGCCATGGGTATGATAAAGGTGCCCAAGTTCTATCAGCCTTTGAGTGTTGTGTCAGTAAGCTGGGTCATCTAGTAATGGCAGATCCACCAAAGAGCATAAATTAAGGATTAAAAGGCAAGTTAGTCTAGAACAGAGCCTCTCAATCTGGGATCCATGAACTTTTTTTTTTTAATATTTTGACAAATAGAATTCATTATGTGTTTCTTTTGTGATCCTATGTATTTTATCTTGTGCACTTAAAACATTATTTTGAGAAGGCATCCACAGGCTTCACTAGACTGCCAAAGACTGCCATGATACAAAAAAAAAGTTAAGAATCCCTGATCTGGAGAAAGCATCCACAAAGCAATACTCCAGCCATTGTGATCCAAACAGCATAGAGGGAAGGACAATAATATGGATTAGACCAAAAGCTGAGTGGTTCCCAATGATGTCAAGAGAATGCAGACCTTTAAAAAGAAGCCTGAAACTAGAGAAGTTGCATTGAGGTCCAGAAAAAAAATAAAGGGTAATCTTTTGCATGTTTAGGGGGATTATTTTTGTTCGGGGACAAGAAGAGAAAGGAAACTGAATATTTTTTTCCCATGTCTTTGCTAGTGAATAAAGGATTAAATGAACTGAGTTAAGTGAGCTGCGAGTAACAGGAGGAGTCAATTTCCTGTCTAGGCCCAGAATCCCATATGCTATACTGAAGTCCAGGAAAGCAGAATTTCTATATAATCATAGAAGGTTTCTCTGGTCAACCAATTATACAGCCATGAAACAATATATAAGAGCAAATCCAGAAGACTTTTTGGAAGAAGGACCTCAAGGGAAGAGGCCAATGATCTCTGTCTGGCAACAGACCAAAATGAGGTTCCTCTGTGACACTCTACCCTTTGTGTCCTCTTACAGGGCTTCACAGGAAAAATGGCATTTCAATACCTAAGAGCTGATGTGCTACTATCCGCTAAGAGGGAAGGATTAGGAGAAGAAAACCTTCTCTTCTCTTGTAAAAGATATAAGGTTTAGGGATCCTGGTATGCAATGAGGAGTAGGAGTGTTGATGTAGGCTGGTTGGGTTCAATCATCTCCTCCTTGGAGGGGAGGGAAGGGAAGCAACAAGACGTCAGAGACAGGATTCAGCAGCAGCAGCTGAATCTGATTACTGAATTCACATAGTACAGTCACATAACACTCAACATTTTGTATCAACCCAAAAGTGCTTTCTTCCTTCCATGTAACTGGAATATTTATACATGCATAAAAAATCTTTTGCCACAAATTTAAGATACCTTTGGACATGTGCCAACTTTTCTTTGTTCACTTCTCAGTATAAAACAATGTTACCTCTGACCTTTTCAGGCTATCTGGACTAAGCCTGCAGTTCTGGGTAGAGATGGTCTCTCCTAGAACAAATCTTTCAGATTCAGAATTAAGCTGAGACCCCAGGTGGTAGGGATACAAATGGACATATGTCTTCTTGTACCTTTTTGTATTCACCATAGGCCAGTCTGTTTACTATCATTAAATCATGATAGACAGTTAGACTAAGTATGGGGCTTTACCTCTCTCTATTCCCTGAAAAAGGCACCACTGAGCACAGACCAGGCAGAAAAAAGTTAGCAACCTATTGCTTCTTATGGCACCAGAGTCTCCCCTCCTCCAAAAGAAAATAATAATGGGCTGAGGAAGGAGAGGGAGTGTTATGGGTGTGTGTGTGTGTGCCTTTTAGAGAACTCTTTAATATCTTAGAGTTTTATTTTGCAAATAGTAGAAATTTCCTAAGGACAAAACTAGATTTTTTGAAACCCCTTCCCTTAACTTTATCTTAACAATGTTGTTTTAAGTTACAAGGTCAAGGATCAGGGGTGGGGAACCTGTGGCCTCAAGACCACATGTGGCTTTCTAGGTCCTTGGATATGGCCTTTTGACTGAATCCAAGCTTTACAGAACAAATCCTTTTAAGGGGATTTGTTCTTTGAAGTTTGGATTCAAAGGGCCACATTTGAGGACCCAGAGGGCCACATGTGGCTTTGAGGCTGAAGGTTCCCCACCCCTAGTAGATCTTTAAGAATCCTGAGAATCAAAACTCTCATCATGAACTGACAACTGAGAAAATAAAAAAAATTTGGCACTCTAAAAGTCACTTATCTTAAAATACAAATACACACACACACATTTAGCCATTGCCTTCAGAAAACATGAACTCTGCCACAGTTGCCATAGGAAAAACGTTACCACAAACTTTAAAATGTAATATAAACATAACTATGATTAGGATTGTTTAGTGAAATGTAATAAATGAGTATTATTCTTGTCATTAATATATATTCACAGCCACATATATACACATAAAACAAAAGGCTTTTGTTCTACAGTTACAAAATCTATTTTCCTAAAGTACAGTCAAGTGATTAAAAAGACATTTATAGATTATCCAATATTGCTTTTTTTAAAGTATAAAAGGAAAATATGGTTAATTAATCCCTTATATTAAGCAGGAAATTATACAGAGTCATATTATTTCTTCATATAGATATATGTCACATATGTATATGGCAGGGTACAAAGAGTTTTAAAAAACAGACATTACCAAAAAATGTATATTTGGTCACTTAGTTCCTTCCTGTCAATGAACTCTGCAAAGTATATGATGATTGAAAGAACATCCCTAAGATTAAAGAATCCATGGGTTAATAAGTTACAATATCTCAGAAGACTAATGCACATATTTATAGTATGACAAAAGCTGGCTGAATTTTTTTTTCAATAATATTGTTATTGGTTTAATTTCTAAATGAAAACATTTTCAATAATTTATAATGGTGCACCTGCCATTTAGCAGTTAAGAATATCACATAGAGGCTGTGTTAAAAGATCAGATTAAGGGCCTTCAGCCCTGGCACTGAGTGAGGATAGCAACCATGCAAGAGTGATTTTCCATGCCCCTGAAGAGACAGGAAATAGAATTCATCTTTCTCTAATAACCTGCCTCCTCCCCTCCTTCCAGATTATGGTCCATCTGGCCTCAGGGAAGAAGTGGGAGTACGATGCACACACAAAGCAGAGAAAAGAAAAACAAGGTAGAAAATGTTCAGACACCAACAGGAGAAACACCCTGATTTGAGAGAAGTAAAAGTATGCATGATAACATAGGTTTAAAAAAAGGGTTGGGGAGAGGGAATCAAGTTGTTAAACTGATAGGACAGACATGAATCAAGAACTTTGCCTACAAGATTTCCAAGCACACAATGAGAAAACGGACAACTATTTTAAAAATGTACCATTTCTCACTACTCAAGCTGCAGCAAAACAGGACGTCTCAGCACCTGCAAAGGCTCACTTCATCCTGAAGGCAACTTCATCAGCCAATTAAAATCAGGCATATTCTTCAGCTCCACCTAGGATATCTCTTACCTTGAAGGACTCTTCATAAAAACAGCCTAGATAATCAAACACTTTAACAACAGATACCTTTATCACTACCATCCTCCTATAACTCCAAAATGATCCTGGTCTGTAAAGCACCACGATTTGGGAGGTGGGGGGAAATGAAATGTACAAATGATCAGTGCGTGTGTAGCCATAAAGTCAACAAGAAAAGAAACTGAAAACCATCTCTGAGCAAAGGAAAAAAGCTAACCCTTTGGCCGTTCAAGGGAATCCTGTAAAACTTCAAGCCACATGATTTCTATTTGCAAAAGCACAGACCTGATTCCCTAGGGATAAGTGGGGTTTTCACTTTGGTCCTGGGCAAGGCTCTACCCTAGCCACATCTCTGCTGGTTCAGGTTCCTCCCACTACCCTACCTTGGAGCTCTTTTAATGACAGGCAAAAATGGCGTGGCCTGGGTCAAACAGGGTGCATGCAGTCAGACACTGTACAAGCTTCCTCAAACACATGCAAATGCACCCCCTCCACACTTCCACACAGCAATGCAGCAGCTAATGATGGTCACAAGCAAATCCTGAAGAGCTAATTGGGATATGCTTTCTGGTGGGTTTGTGACCATATGTAAAAAGAAGTGACCCCGTGGCAGCTAGATGGCGCAGTGGATACAGCACCGGCCCTGAAGTTGGGAGGACTTGAGTTCAAATCCAGCCTCAAACCAAACACTTGACATTTACTAGCTGTGAGACCCTGTGCAAGTCACTTAATGCCTAAAAAAAAAAAAAAAGTGACCCAGGATATCCTTTTCCACGTATGACTGAAGCTGATATCTGAACTTAGGGTCACAAACAGGGTTAAAGGTTTGGATACAAGGTCACTCTTCATCATGCTTCCTTATGATAGGCCATTTTACTTGTCCAAAGTTCAATTTTATAGTCCCTATCAATGGGTGATCTTCTTTATAGACAATCCTGCCATAGTATTTAGTCCCACACACTAAATAGTTTAAGTACCTGTGTACACTTGCCCGCTCCCTCATATTCCGAAGAGATATGCAAATGTACACACCCATGCACTGGCTGGGTGCTCACATCAAAGCACATGACTTCTAGCAAGCAGAAGGATGAACAGCTCTCTTGAAAAGCAATGATACCCTATAGAACAAGCAAAGGGTAGGAGAAGATACCTTGGTGCATTCTTGGCCCATGACACAAAAAGCTGAAGCCATTAATACCTAGAAAGGCTAATTTTACCAAATGAAGAGCTGAACAATGAGGAAACACAAGCAATGATAACTGCTACCCATACCCTCACTTTAATCTCAAAACTACTAAGAGGGGGAAAGCAGGAAAGAAGGCCCTACACGCCAGAAACAGACTTGTATTGCATATAACGACTGGCAACAAGACACCTTCCTTAGTGTTGCCCAAGAGTAAATCCCACAGTAAAACATAAGCTCAGATCCGGTTGACTTTCCAAGAGCTTTTGCAATGCACTAAAGTACCTGTCATAAATGCATAATTTTTAGGAAACTGATTCTTAGAGAATTAAGTACGTAATGAAACAATCTTCTATAGATTTTCCAAAATAAATAGAAACAGCATTAGAAAAACTTAATAAAGCAATAATTTTTAAAGCAGTTAGTCAAAAGTGGCATTACTTTGCTTACTATGCTAGGTGAAATATCTCCGTTTGATATTCCTTCTGCTAACTTTTAATGCCCATTATAAGAAGTATAGAAGAAACTTTGTCTTTCTGGTAATTTTTCAATTCACCCTATTATATGCCATTTTGACAAACAGGCATGATTCTTAGCAACACTACATTGTACATGACAGCAAAACATTTTAACAACTGAATTTCGCTTAGCACATTAGAACATTTTCCATTATATAAATGCATTTAAATTATATTCCCCTGAATTTTAATAAGGTGGTGGAGCTGGAATAAGAGCAGTACCTTAGAAAAATGAAATACAGGCACCAAGAGATTCAAGAAAGCTGAAAAATCAGCTCCCAGCCCCCTTTCTACAATACAGTACTACTGAAATGGCAACTTTAGAGCTAGGGCCTGCCATGAACTGCCTTACCTCTTGGGACAGGAAGGGAATGACTTGGGCACAGATAGCATTCAGCCTCTTGACAATTTCTGCCTGCAAAAGAGAAGAGGGAAGGGGAAAAAAGAACAGTTAGTTACAGATTGCCTAAATATTAACATGATAATATTAAGGCACAATTTACTACGGAATGGGACTGTAACTGGAGTGCTTTGCAAGTCAAGGAAGAGAAAAATCTCAGATAGAGGAGCCCTATTACCAACATGCAGTAGCAACGGTGCCACATTAAGAGCATGGCAATTCATTAGCAAGTATTCATCTTAAAAAGCCAACCTTTAAGGATACATACAGTACAACAGAGGATGTCATTTTTATTCCTGGAAATCACAGTTTCCACAGGAAATAGGGCCCAAGCCCATCCTAATTTGGGTTGTCATAGGACACTGAGTTTTTGGATAGTAAAGATACAGAACTTCCTCTCAATTTGTTATTTATTATGTTTCTATTTATGGCCATTGCTTTCAAAAGCCTTCAAATATCATAAAGCTAAAGAAAGACTTTCTAAGATGATCTATTCCATCCTATAATCCACAGGAAAAGCAGTACTTTATCTTGAATCAGTAACTCTTAAGAGTAAACACTCTGTTATTGGGCATTGTTAGGAAATAAGATGGTTTGGCTCATTTACAGCTGAACTAAGAATCATCACAATAACATAAAGAGAACTAATTTCCAGCAAAAATTCTATGTCTATGTTAATACTTAAATAGATTCCTGATCCTATCAGCACAGGGAACACTTCCATCAGGGGCTGACTATAACTGCCCAGCCACTGTTTTTTTCACGCCAGCTTGAATTGAGCTTCACCTATCCTTGAACATTCAGCAGGTATTTGAAGACCTTTCGGTGTTTGGGATCATTGTTATAAAAATCAATTATCAAGGTACAGTGTATTTATGGAAATTCTGGTTAACTGTGAGCTTCAACAGACAAATTATGAGACAACTCAGAGTTTAATGTAATAAAGCTAGAGTTCAGGATGCCTTAAACCAATTCAGTGTTATGACACAAAATCAAAACACACAGCATATTCTCTTTCTGAAAAGCCATACAGGACCTAATTTGTATTTTAACATGGTATGCTATAGACATACTTCAGTACACAATATATACATACATACAGACTAACATATGGTCTTATATTTTAACAGAAGGATTAGGAAGGACCAGGCTAAAGGAAGGTGTTGAGAGGTAGAAAAAGTACAGCAATTACAACTCCTGAGGCATTCCTTAAAATAAATTCTGCCCAGGGTCAGTTCCTCATTATATGGGAGGACACGGTGCTCTTTTCCTTGCAAAGTCATTATCCAAATGACAGAGACACTCAGACTTGTGCAATTTAGTTTTTCTTTCTTTCATCACCAACCTTTTTGACCTTGTAGCTATGCAATCTTTTAAATGCCAGCACCTTAAAAACTTTGCCTACCAAGCAAGAACACAAACTCACCATGAAGCTCTTAACACCATTCTAACCCTGTTTTCATGAAAGGATGTAGGGAAGGCACTGATGAGTACAGACTCATTAGTGCCACCAGGATGTAATTTAGTGCACTGGCTCTATAGAACACTTGTCAATCCACTAGGATTTAAAAACCATCACCCAAAGTTGCAATGGAATCACCAAACCACTCTCCATGTAGATGAAACACATCATGATACATATGGGGTGAAATTCCAGTGGTGAGCTAAGAAAATGAAGAGACATTTACCAAGCTAGTGAAAATGCATCTCAAAGGCATTCAGTTGTTAAGTTTTTGTAGGGAGAGGTGGAAGGGGACAGAGTAAAAAGATAATGAGACACTTTGGGGCAGACCAAACTAATGATTCTGATACTCAGAACCATCTGCCAGGCACATTTTCCTCATTATGTTGTTTACATAAATAAAATAGTCCCTTGCTAGGAGAGCTGAAAAATATGTGGGCACACAAGAAAATGGAGTTCTTTCATTTGCCTACACAATCCAGAGAATGAGCTCTATTCTAAGGAGGCTAACACTATAGAGATAGCTACTGCTGAAATACAAACTGATGAAAAAGAATTTATTTCCCTAAATGGGAATTTGCCTATTTCAGGTCTATCCAAATGTTAGCCCCAAGGACTTCTCCTCCAAAGGGAAAAAGGGCTTTTTATTACTGTACACAAGACCATACACAATAGACATAACAGAAAATAGGAGAAACCTTTCCACCTTTTAAAATGTCTTCTTTTGTATAAAGAATTTCATAATTTATTTTAGCTGCCATGTCAATGGATTTTTATGGCGAGTCTAATTGGCAGCAGGAGGGGGAAAAGTGTGATTTCATAAAATTAAGCAAGCAATTCTTCACTTTGAAAGCTAAAGTTGCCTCGGAAACAGCGCTGCTTCCACGGTCATCTAAATTTTGCCTCTTTTGTCCCACAGGACCAAGCTTTAGGGAGGCATCATTTATTTACAGGCCTTTCCACTGGGCTTCAGCTATCGGCCAATAATACTGTGGACACACACTTCTAATGGCCTGTGTTTTGAAACTGAGTCTAATCTAATGGCGCAGGGCCCAAACTCCTTTTTCAGCATAGCCATTAAAGGATGTAGGTTATTGCTGTTGTCACCATTGATATTTGTCATTGTAATGTAATTAGGGCCCTAAAATGATGCATTACAGCCCTTGGCACAGCTTCTATTAAAATCTTTTCTTCTGCTCACTGAACTGCGACCTGCTTTCTGATGAATAACAGACAGACAGCTTTAGGGTGAGGAGCAGATTCATCAAAGAAGTATTTTTCAGCTTTGGAAATAAAAATAAAAAGGCAACCTAAGAGGAAAAGCACAAGAGGGGATGGGGGGGGGAGATCCACAATACACATTTGAATTTCATCTGACCACTTGAAATTCTGATTGCGTCTGATGAATCTTGCTTAGACAATATATTCCCAGCCTTCAAATCACATGGTTAATCAGGGTTCTAATCTGCTATCCATCAGCCTATGCCAGCACTATAACTTCCAATCAAATTTATAGGTGATATGGGTCATGCATCCCTGAACAAGTACATTCACGGGTATCCCATTTAAACAGGCCCAGATTTTGAAATGCTGTTGTTAGGGTTACTGGATGTTATAATAGTATTCAATGTTTTATGAAAGCTCCTGATAAACAGCTGCTAAATTATTGCCTTTGGATACAGCATGATGTTCCAAAGTAGCATTAATGGTCCAATAAAAGGGTGATTGCTCATGCCAAAATACAAAAAAGGATAGTTTTTGCTGCCATAGTTTGTCAAATACGTTAACAAATTCTGACACTTCTATTATTTCTCTCCCAATATACCAAAGATACTTGTTTAGAAATAAAATACACTCAACATGTTTCCTCGCCTTCCACTTAGCACCATCCTACTTTTTGCCTCCCTTCCTGTCCATCCCTCTCTTCCTTCTACTATTGCCATTTAAAAAGAAAAAAAAAATCACAAAAGTAATTGGACTAGAAATGTCAAAAACAGGCAATTTCAGAGAAACAATCTGTCTTAACTGTACATTAAACACTGTGTGCATGTGAACACCAATGGTACTATCCCAAAGAAGTGACGGAGAAGTAGACTGGATAGTATAGCCTGTTATAAACTAAAATGGGAAATGACAAAGAATACAATTTATTTTCTTTTTATCTCTCTGCCTCAAAACTGCAAAAAGATCTACCTACTGTATTTACAATCTTGGGGAGACAGCTATTACACATCTGACCAATAATAAAATCAGTGTCAAAAAATAGCACCTGTGTAAAATTTAATAGCATCTAAATCAATTCTTTCCTTATCACAAAAATGAATAAAAGTAGATTTAGGCAAATCAATTGTACTATTGAACATAAGCTTGATTTTTAAAATGTCCCTCCCACCACAAACGATTCTAAAATGTATAAAAGTTGTAATTCAGTTTTGCTTACCACATTCTCACTTCTTTATAAGTAAGTCATTCAGATTACAAAACATTTACTGTTAAGGAATTGCTACTGGGGGGCTTTGGTCCATCATACATATGCAAATACAGTTTCAGAAAAAATGTTCTCAAAGAATATTTATTTCAGTTAATTTCTTTGATATAGTACAACCTTTGCCAAAAAAAGATGAATCTCGCTTATTAGGTATTCACTAAGTATATAAACATGCACGACATCAAAATAAACATTTCAAATATTAGGGGGTGGGAGTGAAAAAGTTTATGAGACAGCACAGTGTGAAATAAATGAATCATATTTCACAGTGAACTAATTAACACACAAAGATTGCAATATATGTTTTATTTCAATCATGAAATCATTTATCTGGAACAGCTCATTACAGAATTTCAAAAGTATAATCATCGAATGTATTAATTATTTGCTTACACCTAGATTTAGGCATTTTGGGAAAATAACAAAAACTCCTGAGTGGCTTATTCATAAGGCAGTCGAGAGGTTAAGAATTATTCTCTCACTGGGGCTAATGAGTCAGTGTTATCTTTATGTTCAGTACAGCTCAACTTTACAGAAGAGCCATAAATGTTCTGAACCAAAGTGTTAAGCATGATTCTTCTATAAAGTAAAGGAGTGAGGAAGGCTCAAACTGTGAATAGACAATAACAAGTGTCTCTAGTGAATTGGTAAGAGTAACTTTGATGCTTCCAATTTGACAATTTATTTCATTTAAACGCTCATTGTGCAAAACATACTGTTCAAAACTTAATATAAGACAAAATGAAGTAATAACATTTTCAGAATCAATCTATTCATGTACTCAGTAGCTTTCTAGACTGCAAGAGTCAACTATTGAGACTTTTTAGAAAAAATTCTCCTCCCTAAGAAAATACCACCTCCAGGTTCGTTGATTAAAATTAAAATAATGGCCTTATGCACGCAATTGTTTAAAAATAAGACAACAAATGGAGAAGGGAGAAACTGTCAGGCACAAATGAATCTGAATGCTTGTTCACCTTTCCATATGCTTCAGAATGATGCTACTCACTCTAAAAACAGTCAACACAATATGGAAAAGGAGCTACATATGTATTTAGACCAAAGACAGGTCACATTGTAAAGCTAATTTCTGATATGTTTATTCAGTGCAGTGACAGCTATTTAGTTTGATTACTAAACTCTTCAATTAAGATTCTAAAATACAGCACACACTGGCATGTCCCCTATTTAATCTTTAGATAAATATCTAAACCAAAAAAGACTTGCCAAGTCTAGAAGGGTCAGTCTCCATTATGACTACCTCCCCCAAGGCCCCCAAGAGTTTAACTGTGACTAGGCACCCACCCCTGATGGAAACATCTTAAGCTCTGTCACTCAACTTTCTTTTTAAAACACATATTTATGGCATTTTTACTGCACAGTAAGCTCGCCATAAAGTACACAGTGCTTAGTTAATTGGATACATTAAAGAACTCCATTCACTGATTCTAACACTTTATATTCTACTTTCGGTCAAGCTTATGGCTTGGGAAGAGTGTGCTGTGGGGAACAACACATAAAAGTGATAAAAATCAATGATTTCTCTCACCTGACAATACCCATGACATCACTGTACTTTAAGAAACAAGTTCCAATTTGTTCCAAAGACAATGTTTCATTTTGCTAAAATTTTCTGCAAACATTTGTAAAAAATGAGTATCTATCTCCCTCCCATCTCTGAAGCTTTTTTTTTTTAATCTCTTGGAAAGAAATTCTTACTTAAGATAAATACCTAGTATCCTAAATACATCTTCTGTGCTGCAGTTATTATGTTTAAATACTGCTCCAAATGCTAAGAATGATTGAGAGTTATCAAGGTTGAGAATGACGAGCCTCATGCCAGACTGCCAATTACTTGTGCAAGGTCAAATCATTTCAGTCCTAAAGTCTGATAAACATTGTAACCCATTTTATCAAATTGTACTCTCTTTCACTTGTAAGGTAAGGGTGGAGGTTGGGAGAGAGGGAGGAGGAATGAGAAAGGGATGGCAGTGAGTGGAAAAAAAGAAAATTAACTTCTTTGGTAGGCTTAGCTCCTGCCTTCCTTCCTAGGTAGCAGGGTTGGGCAGTGACCCTTATTTGCTAAAAGCTTAGAAAGACTCTTGCTAACATTTTTCTTAGTTTATCAGCTGAGCTTTCAAAGCAACACCCCCTTCCAACTTCAAGTTGGGCATTTTTTTCAATACAAACATTTATTAGGTGCTTAAAAAGTCTGACTAAGGCCCTATTCCAGTATGCTGGTATTCAAGTTTGTACCTTTCAGTGCTGTTTTTAAATTGTTAGATTTGCGTTTTTAAGATCACTTATATGTGGGATCAGAGCCTGACCCCAAAAGAACTGAATTTCCTTACACTACTACTTTATTTAACATAGAAATCTAATCCTATAACTTATTTTGATTCTTCCAAATGATTATTACAGTTACGGGATTGGTAGAAAATAATTAAGAGCAAAGCCAGCAAAGGAGTCTTCTCTCCTTAAAAACATTGTCTCAGCCCAATTTTTTCCCTTCTGTGAAAGGAAATGAGCCAAACTATCCTTTACTTCTTAACTTCTTAATCATCATAGTAGGAGGAGGACAAGGAGTAGCAGTGGCAACAGCAGCAACTGAAGTTAACTATCTGACATTTGCAGAGCACTTCAAATTGGGCAAAGCACTGTACATCCACTACCTCCTTATAGCTTTATAAAGGACATACTACAGATGTTATTATCTTCATTTCATAGCTGAGGAAACTGAGGTTCAGAGAAATTACTTGACTTGCCTTGGGTCATTCAGTTGAACCCAGGTCTTCCAAGTCTAGCACTCTACTTATTTTACTATGTCTCACCACCTCTTCTTAGTTTTGCTCTATTGAAACATCATTTGAAATGTGGTCATTTTTGTTACATAAAGTTGAATTCCTGGTTTGTTTTTTTTAATGCCATCTGGCTTTTTTGCGTCAAGTAAGTCATTTGCCCAAAATCATGTAACCAATAGTCAAATGGAAACCAAAAACCAGATCTTAATGATCAAGGTCCCACAGAAGAACATCAAGTTGCCTGCCTAAGTTAGATTTTTGATACTGTCCATAAAGTTTAAAGTTTAGCCTGTGACAAAATTGCCAGTTTTTCCAGTAATGACAACAAACATATAAATAAATACTTTCACAAGGTTGGTAGATAGAGATTCAATACTGATAGGGCTCCACTCCATTAATACTCACACCACATGAAAGACTGTTCAAAAATCATGCAAGGATAACCAACACACACACACACAGACACACACACACACACACACACACACACACACACAAGCAATACTCCTGTATCTGAACAAGATCATATCTTGGGCAGGCTCTTCTCTGGGCCTAACTTCTGGCCAATAGGCCACTCAAAAAAAGCAAAGGCCAGAGTCTAAAAGACTCATTTGTATTCAAATCATCCACACAATGTTGATACATTTAAAGTAGGTATATTCACAGGCCTGGGGCCTTTACTGCTCAGTGTGGAAAGAGCACAAGAAATGACACTGTCAATGAATACTGAGCTGGGAGTCAGGAGCCCAGAGTTCTAGGTCTTCTTTAGTGGCTGATTCCCAGGAATCTTAATCAAGTCCCTTAGATTCTCAGGGCTTAGTTAGCTCCTGCACAGATAAAACGAAAAGATGGGGGAAGTGGATCTCATCTATAGATGTCTCCAAGCTCTGGCATTCTACAATGTACATGGCGCATTCTCTCAATAGAACGCAAGTCCCTTGCAGGGTTTTTTGTTTGTTTGTTTTTCTTTGTATTCCCAACTTCTAACACAGGTCCTCATACATAGTAGGCGTTTAATAAATGCTTTAATGTTTAATAAAGGCAAATGAGGTTGGAATTTCAACGATTCTCTTTCAGGTACACATACTTCCAAAGTGCCTAGCATTTAGTGGTGTTCAATAAATAAATGCTTATTGAATTTAGTTTCTTCTGAAGCAAGGCTTCCTTAATGAGAAAATGAATGAGATATCTCACAATTGCTTATTCCAAAATCCTAAGATGAAATGGCTAACCAGAGATTACCTGAGAGGCACGAGGTGGTAGACCACTGCACATGGAGTAGGAAAACGTGAATTCAAATTTGGCCTCAGGCACTTAATAGTCATGTGATCCTGAGCAATGCTCATTTAATCTCAATCTGACTCAAGATTCTTCAAATGTAAAAGAGATAATAATAGCACCCACACCATAGGCTATTTGAGGATCAGATGAGGTAATATTTGTAAATCGATTAGCACAGAGCCTGACACAGAGCATGCACTTAGTAAATAATTTTTTCCCCTTCCCTCCACCCCATTTGGCAAACTAAACAAACTGCCCTTATGACAGGGTCATAGGAAAGGAATAATAAGAGGTATAATTTGAGGGGTACAAGGTACAGAAAACATCTATTCCGTATGCTAAAGATATATTTTGCAGGAGGTATAATTTTTGAAAAATATTTTAAAGGCTATAAATTTTCAAGGGAGAGGTAATAAGAAAGAAGGACTTCAAAAAGAATGTGTTCTATCTATATAAAAACTACCCCCTAGATTTCCTTTTTTCTAAAATCTCCCATTCCCTTTATTCCATTAACTTTCTATTATTTCAAATTCCCAAGAAGATACTTGGTTCTAAGGCTTATTCATTTTTTTTTCCTCTCCAAAATTCATTCTATGTTTCAGCACATTCTCATCTTTATACCAAAATCCTTCCAGCTCTGTGGCTAGCCTAACCTCCCTGTCCTCTAAGCAGCGAATAATGCTTCCTTTTCATAAACTAGTTATCTGATTTCTAGTAAAACTGCCTTTCCCCTTTCATGTCCCCAATATGCAAAAATATAATTAACCAAAGCAGCAAAGCACAATGTTAAAAAGTACTGGATTCTGGAAGTAGAGCACCCGAGTTCAAATCCCAGCTCAACCACTATATAATACACGGCTAATGCAATCACTTCAACTTCATGATAGATAAAATGAGTGAGTTGGACTAGATGACTTCAAAGATACCTTTCCATCTTGAATCTACTGATTGATAACATGCCATAATCTACAAAAAGCCCACCAGGATTTCCTCCATTACTTCTTAGGCCATTAACAGTTTTTAATGTCTCAAATGGAAGTAACATTTAAATGACCAGACCTATAGAACTGCCTTTAAGAGTTTATTTAGAAGCAAGACTCTAGTAGAGTGTCCCAAGGATATGCGCTTAACTGTGCTTAACATTTTTATCAGTGACTTGGATAAAAACATAGATGGCATGGTTTTCAAATTTACAGCTAACACAAAGGTGGGAGGATTAGTTAGCCATCAGGTTAGAATGCCTCAATATCTAGCCTCCATAGGCTAGATAGGTGGGCCAAATCTAGTAGGATTCAATTTAACAAGGATGTTCTTGTGTTTAAAATGTCAACTTCCCAATTAGAAGATGGAGGAGGGGAAAAAGTAGTTAGAAAGCAAATCATCTAAAAGAGATGGGGTGAGGGTGAGTGGACTACAAGCTCAACATGAGTCAACAGTATAATACGGAAGAGAGAAAAAAAACAAACTAATGCAATCTTATTTAGGCTGTTTTAAGAGAAAGGCATAATACCCAGGATCAGGAGTTTACTTTAATCCCTCTGTGGACATCGTCTTTCTACTGCCACCATCTATCAAAGTGTAATTTTTGGTCCATTTATGTCTTTATGAGAGAGACAGAGACAGAAAGACAGTGAGACTACTTTGCAAACATTAAAGTATTATGATAGATATTAGTGTTTCCTTGCTTGCTTCCATGAAAAATACAAAGTTGGATGAAGTCACAGTAAAGTCTGGAAGCCACAGAGACACAACCAAACAGCAAGAGGATATGAGAAAACTCTATCATCAAAAAAGAGCAACTAGTTAGCAGCTGGCAGCACCCACCTTGTAAACTGTTACAACACCCCATGGCACTAGACAGGGGATAGGGCTTGGTATATTTCTCAGTAATCAGCTACTTCTCTCTCTACCAGCGAGGAAAAGCTTATCACCTAGAAGAGGAAAGGCTTTTCTGACTTAAAGTACAATCCAAACCTACTGAACTAATTTTGGCAAAATGTCTACACTTTCTAAATCAAGCAAAAATGTGGATTGAAAGAATGGATTTGGATAACTGGTCTTTCAGACACCAAAGATGGGTGATTATCATTCTACAGTAAAAATTCACATTTTTACATGTTCAGTAGCTCAAAAAACAAACTTTAAAAGAGTCTTTGGAATAGTTACAAGGTATAAAGAAGATATAAAAAGGACATCAGGAACACAAGGAATGGAAAACTATGACAAAATAAATGGTTTACATAAAAATATTAAAAGATGGAGATAGCATGGTACAGTGGAAGGAGTGCTGGATTTGAGTCTTAAGGACTTGTATGTAAATCCTGACTCTGCTACTTTGTTTCTATGTGACCTTGGGAAAGTCATGTAGCCTCTTTGGGGCTCAGTTTCCCTATTTGTAAGTTGAGGAGTTGAAATGGATGACCTCTAAGATCCTTTCTAGTACTAAATCTATGATTCTATAACTACATGTTTATGCATAT
The DNA here is from genome assembly GCF_900497805.2 of Vombatus ursinus. Lineage (NCBI taxonomy): Eukaryota > Metazoa > Chordata > Mammalia > Diprotodontia > Vombatidae > Vombatus > Vombatus ursinus. The sequence continues at coordinate 71,072,209 of NW_020954610.1, forward strand.
GTAAGTATGAGGAAGGAGGGGGAGAGAGAGAGAAATCTAGAAAAGGTAAGCAGACTACATGTTTACCTAGGACCTGACTTGGAAAAAGTTGATTAGCATTTAGTATAAGGAAATCAACTGGAAAGACCATATGCAGTTGAGAAGCCAGCCCTATTTATACAATAGGACAATCTATTTAGGCTAGATTTCAGTAATACTACGCGTGCCTTGATATTAAATTAAATAATTTAAAGATAAAGGAAATCACATTGACAAATATACATTTTCTTAAGTAGTTTTCAAATAAAATTTAAGTAATGACTTAAATATTAAGAAACATGTACCTAAGAAAAATGCCAGTAATATCATAACTGAAATTGCACATTTGGAACTGGATAGAAACCTTAGAAACCATCTAATCCAACCCTCTCATTTTCTTCTTGAGGAAACCAAGGATCAATGAATTATTCAAGTATTTTGTCAAAGGTCATACAATCAATCAACAAACATTTATTAAACACCTACTATTTGCCAGGCATTGTGCAAGGTACCAAGGACACAAATTAATAAATGGGGGAAAAAAATCCCTACTGGTGAGAAGCTTAACGTTCAAAGAGGAGAGGCAACAAAGGCAAATATACATATATACAAAATAAAGAGAATAAAATAAACACAAGGCAGTCTGAGAGGACGGGCACTAGTATTTGAGGAGATCAGGAAAGGGAAGAGAGGGATTCTACGAGGTAGAGGTGAGAAGGGGCTGCATTTGCCTGGACTGCAGAGTGCAGGAGGGGAGCGATGTATGATGAGGGGCAAGGTCAGGGGAAATTTTAAAAAGTCACTGGAGTTTACTGAGTAGGGGACAAAAATGGAAACAGTCCTGAATCTGACTTTGGCTGCCGGGTGGAGGATGGCCTGGAGCAGGGGAGGGGAACCTGTGGCTTCAAGGCCACAAGTGGTCTTCTAGGTCCTCCAAGTGTTACTGAACAAATCCTTTTATTAAGTGGATTTGTTCTATTCAAAGGGCCACCCCTGAGGACCTAGAAGGCCACATGTGGCCTCGAGGCCGCAGGTTCCCCACCCCTGGTCTTGAGGAAGGGAGACTGAAGAGGAGGCTTTGGCAATTGTTTGTTGAGGAGATGAACGTAGGTGGCACCAATCTCAAGAAAGAGACTGGGGCTGGATACAGGCCTGAGAGAGGCTGGCACAGAGACAGCTAATAGACTCAGAGAGACGATGAGACGACCACAAAAGACAGTACAGTGAGAGGTGAATGGGGGCCTAAGACAGAGACCTGGCAAACACCCATAACTCTGAGGGAGCCGAATCTGGCTGACGAACCAGGAGGAAAACCAAGAGAAAGGAATGTCGCCTCGGAGAGAGGCGGCGGTGGTGGTCGGCAGCAGCAAACGGAGCCAAGGAGAACAAGCACTGAGCAAAATGCCATCAGCCGTGGCACCGAAGCAAACTTTGATGACTCCAGAGAAAGCAGCTTCAATAAGCGATGACATCAGAAACCAGACTGCAAAAAGCTGGGGAGTGAAAGGGGAGGAAGTAACTGCAAGCAATATTTTCTAGAAGTCTGGCTGAGAAAGAGAAGAGAGATAAAATAAGAGGCTGAGTCCAGCTGAAGTTGTAATTGTAAGGAGAGAATGGGACGAATATCAGGGGCAATTACATACAGGGACTGGCATTGGCAGTAAGAAGCAAAGACTGGATCTGAACCCAGGTCCTCCGCACAAAGTGCTCTTTCTTGCCACTTCATGACATCACCACCTCCATGATTCTATAACCTAACACTATGTTTCTAGTCAAAAAAAATAAAAATGTGGATCAGAATAAGAATTTTGATACAGGCCTTCGAACATGAAATGACAGAATCAGTATTCTGAGGAAGCCATAGTATATAGGAGGAATTCGAGACACCCAAGTGGTGTTTTTTCCCTCCTTTTTTGACCACAGAATTTGGGGAAGGGGGAAGAAGAGTAGCCAGGCAACAAAACAAGGAAGGCAATGAAATTACCCCAGGGGCAAAAAAACAACCAGAATATTCATCAGGACAAGTTTTCAAAGCTAAACACCTCTGGAGAGTTTCAGAAATTGTTTCCTTAACTAATTCTTACATACTACTAATTATAGTAGAAGCAGCTGGTGGCACAGTAAATGAAGCCCTGACAAATCCCACCTCAAACACTTACTAGCTGTATGATCCTGGGCAAGTCATTTAACCTGTTTGCCTCAATTTCCTCAAACTGTAAATTACAGCACCTACAACACTGAGTTGTTGTAATGATAAAATGAGATGTTTATAAAGTGCTTAGCACAGTGCCTGGCACACAGTAGGTGCTACAAAAAAAATTACTATTATTACTGTGTACTAGATAATACTGGAAGGTGGTACGGTGAGGGACAGGAAGAGATACAAAGTTTAATAAATAAAACATGGCCCTTTATCTCAAAGAGTTTACACATGACTAAAGGAGATAAGACATGTCCACAAATCACACAAGTATGTGATAAATGCCTCAGGAGTGGGGTCCAAAGAGCTAGAAAAGTTCAGAGGCCAGAGAGATAGATCACTTCTGCATGAGGAATCAAGGAAGGCCTCACTGAGAAGCTTTTAAAATTAAGTCATGTAAGGTGGGCCTTAGAGTCGGTAGTATTTTGAAAAGCAGAGCTGGAACTCAGGGAGGTCTAGGCCAAGAGAATATAAGCAAAGAAAGCATCTCTGCACATGTACAGAACAGCAGGAAATCATCTCGGTTAGTTCTTAGACTGAGGTCCATGGTCTAGAAGCTTCACCAGACTGTCCAAGGGGTCCAGAACACACAGAAGAATCCTTGGTCGAGTTCGATTAGAACATAGGATTCATGTTACAAAATATACAGCAGGACAAGAAGGTTATAGGCAAATTATAGAGGCCCTTGAATAAGAGGTGTGGGACTTTACCAGGAACCAAAGTTTTTGGAATGGGAGAATCACATGATCCAAGTGGTACTTTAAAATAATTGATTTAATATTAATTAATAATATAAATTTGTATTATATTATAATAATATTAATTAATATAAAATAATTAATTTAAAATAATTAATCCAGTGATAGTATTAGATCAATGGGAGTTGAGGGACTCTGTAAGACAAAAGTCAAACAAAAAAACTATAATAGTAACAAAGTCCAAGGAAACATAACATACCTTAACATACTAACATATATCTAACATACCTTAGTATGTTGACAGGTATGAATGGCCTAAACAAGAGTGGTGGCTATCTGAATTGGCAGCAAAGAGCTGATGGAAAGTATGAAGGAAAAAAATGGATAGATAGGGATTGGTAACCATTTATGAAAATCAAGAAAAAAAAAAAGAAATCAAAGATGACACAGGTTTCAGGTCTGGCAGAATGGTGATACCATTAATAAAAAACAAGTCAAGACCAAGATCTGGTTTAAAGAAGGAGGTGGGGAACCAGAGATTACAAAACTGTTATCTCATACTTCTTATAAAGTCTTAACTAGGAAAACCAAAACCTGAGCCCCAGATAAAAGAGTCCAAATGCAGATCTGGACCTCTACCATTCCCTAATCCTATTCTCACCCTCTTTCACAGTGCTTGAACCCCTCCCCTTCCCCACCCCCATCAACTGCTGTGGACTTCCAAGGTGGCTCCCAGATAGCTGTGGCTGATGTCAACATCAGAAGGCCCATCCTAGTTACAGCTGTACAATGGTCAAACATTCCAAAGGGTACAGAGGCAAAGTCCCAACTATAACTCTACAACTATCAAATTGACCTTAGATGTCAGGCAAGCCAGGTTACTCTTCTAGACTCCACTTTTACATCTGTAAGGTGGGAATAACATTACCTGTTCCCCACCTGGTTCCCAAGGACTAATGAATGAGGATTTATGAGACAATCTCCTAAGGTCAGTATTACTGCTTTCTTTAAGACATGAACAAGATTAGATATTGCTGTAAATTGAGTAGCTTTACAGTTAGGTATTGATTCAAGCTTAGGGCTCTATCTCAATTAGGAAGGGATACCTCACTAATTTACACTACATGAGGGAAAGGGATAAAGGAGAGGACCACAGGGCACAGGGCAAATTATTCAGAATGGGAAGACAGCCAAGACAGATGATGGTGCTTGCCAGCTTGAAGAGCACAGTAAAGGAGCCCAGACCTTCTTGATTGATTGAAAGGAAGTGTATGGTCACAGGCTCTGCCCCAGGAAATTTGCTGTTTCTCCACTTTCATGCACTGTGACCCAGAAAAGACATTCAGTATTTTTTTTTTTTTTTTGGCCACCGATCAACTTAGTGATAGTTTAAAGCTGGGGATCTCTTTCCTCCAATTTTTGTCAATAGGACACTAAGTGCCCTAGGTATATTCTATTTTACATCAGGTGACGAGTAAAAAAAAAAAAAAAAGAACTGACTTTATTTTACTGCCTGTGGTTCCTCTGCAAGAGTGCATGATAACAATGGGGAGGGAGGGTGTGGAAATTTGTAGAGCTCTATATGTATATGCAGAGATAGGCACACAGACAAGCACAGAATATGGACCTAAGTGGTATAATTTCCATAACTGTACTAATCTCAAAACTATATTCCCACTAAATGTGAGAGCAAGAAAAGGATAGAAAAAAAATTGTCCAAAATCCTCCAGTTAAGACAAGTTCAATCAGATGTGCTTTAAAAAAGTCGTATAGATACCCTTTTTTATCCATCATTTCCTCCGATCTAAAGAGCCTTCCTCTTTGTAAAAATACAAAGTTAAGCAAAACTAGACAAAACAGTGACTGTAGTGTGACCATAGTGTGTTAACTGTATCTACAGTATGCCCTCTCCTACTTTTTTTTTTTCTATTGGCAGGGAGGGGGAGAATCAGGGGTAGGGAGTTTGGTTGGTTGGGTTTTTTAAAGGAAAAGCTTTTTCGTTTCTCAGAGTAAGGGGGAAAAAAAACTAAAATCAGTTTTGTAGTAAGTAAAGCATCAAACTTGGAGTTTCTCTACATCTAACCAATACAGTATTCTGCTGCTGAATGCTGGGTCAACTATTCTTAAGAGCTTCCTCCAACATGGCCTGCAAGGTCACTTTGAATTTTGTTCCTGACTTGTATTTCTAACCACCATGAACTTCTTGACATCTGCAAACTTAATGTAGCGTAGAAGATACACCTAAACCCATTCTCGAGTTTATTATAAATTAGAAGTTTACATATTAAACACTATTTTGCCATTCATTCTGATTTTAAAATAGATTATCTTCATATTTTTATAGAGGAAGCAACTAAACAAAGAAATTAAGTAATTTATTCAAAATCTTACAACTACATGAAAAGACAGGCATAGATCTAGAACCCAGGTCTTCTAACTCAGTACAATGTTGTTTCCTCTGGAAGGCACTGCTTTCTAGACTGATTCTGAAGGATGCGAAATGAAAAACAAAGAGCCAATTAAGACAAGATTTTCTCATAAAGTTCTCAACAATGGTGGTACAATAAAAAAAAAGAAAACTTTGCAAAAATATAACTTAAGGAGCTTCTGCCAAAATCAAACATTTTCTAGATTAAACATTCTGCTTGTGTTTTTATGTACTCAATATAAAGGTTTGTGTAGAGTGCTCAGATGAGACATAGTAATGCCTATTTTTTTTCCCCAATGAGAAGGCATGGTGTTCTAAAAAAACAACAGACTTCAGAGTGAGTTTCAAACCCTGACTCCAACACTTACTGGCTGTGGAGGCAGGGGAAAAGTTGTGTCAGCACTCTCTGCCTTAGCCTCATCATCTTGACTCCTAGTGATGGTGCTGGACTCAAGGCCTATCTGGCCTTCTCTCTGCCCTGCCCTCCATTGCCTAGCTCAGCTTTCACCCTGGCATCCATCCCAAGCTTGGAACTTCAGTCCCTCCTCTCACCCCTCTCCACCTTGAAGGTACAGCTCAAGCACCACATTCTACATTAAGACTTTTCTGACCTACTATTTCCCCTCCCGCTGTGTTCTACCTTTCCTGTTTCCTATTTATTTTGTATTTATTCTGTATACACTTATGCATTCACATGATAGAATGTAAGCCTCTTGAGGGCAGGGACTGTTGTTGGTTTTTTTTTTTTTTTTTTGCCTTTACATCCCCAGGACTGAGCACAGTGCCTAGCACACTGCAAGCCCTTAAAAAATGCCTGTAGCTGCAGTCAGGAGGACCTGGGTTCAAATCTGGCCTCACACACGGTATTTACTAGCTATATGACCCTGGGCAAGTCACTTAACCCTGACTGCCTCACCAAAAAGGGAATAAAAAAAAAAAAAAGCCTGTGGACTAACTGGACTAGAAGGGCTCCCTCCAGCTCTAACAGTCTGAGTATGAACTTATGATTCTTTTATTTTTTCCAATATGGCATATAACTCAAGATTTTAAAAGAGGTTCTCCGAATGTATACTGGGGGAGGCCAGCTTATTGGAGAAGAAAAGCAAAAAAAATAACAATGAAAGAACAGATATTAAAATATTAAGTACAAAAAGTAGGCTGTTGGGGGCTGAAGAAAGGAACAGCACAAACATGGAAATCAGGAAGAATCAATACCCTCTTCCCTCTTTCAAACAACATGACTCACAAGAACCAGAAGCCAGTACCCAAGTCTGGTTATATGATAAAAAGTTACTGTTTAAATTACTTTAATCAACTGAACTATTTTAAAGATAGAAAATCTGGAACAGGTATCCAGAACACAATCATGGGAGATAGCCACTCACTCAACAAACATTTATTAAGAACTTTACTACTTACACTGTGCTGGAGGAAGGGGGAGGCGGAGATACAAAGAGAAGACATAATTATTATTATTAATAGTTGGCATTTATCTAGCACTTTAAGGTCTGCAAGGCACTTTTTATATTAACCTTGTAAACACAAAGGCAGTGCTTCATCCAGGCAACATGAATATGGCAAGAAACACGGAAGAATCACAGGTTAGAAAGCCATTAAAAGATCATCCAATCCAACCCCCATTTTAAAATTTTTTTAATGAACAAGCATTTATTTTTTTCTCTTATCTTAATCCACCCATTGTCCCTTACTCTCCTCTTCTTCTACTGAAAAAGAAAAAAAACAAAAACAAAACCCTTGAAACAAATATTCACTGTCAATCAAAATAAACTCTCTCACTGACCACATCCAAAAAGACACATCTCATTCCATCCTCTATCAGGAAATGGGTAATACGAATTATCATCAGTCCCCTGGAATCACAGTTGGTCACTGCATTTGATCAGAACTCTTATGTTTAAGTTGTTTATCTTTATAATACTGTTGTTAACATAAATTGTCCTCCTGCCCTCCTCACTTCCGTTCTATATCAGCTCACACAAATCTTCCCAGGTTTCTCTAAAACCCTCCCCCGCTTCATTATTTCTTACTATAGCAAGCAGTACTCCCCTACATCATATGCCATCATCTGTTCAACCATTAATTTATTCTCCTAGTTCTGCTCACTTCACTCTGCATTTAATCATATATGTTTTCCCAGGTTTTTCTGACACTTTCCCTTTCATGATCTCTTAGCATAGCACAATAGTTTTCCATAATTTGCTCAGCCAACCAATGGGCATCTCCTTATTAGTTTCCAGTTTTTTGCCCCTACAAAAAGACCTGCAATAAATATTTTTGTATATATGAGTCCTTGCCTACTTCTTTGAACTCTTTCAACTCACTCATCATTTTAGAAATGAGGAAACCGGGGCCGGAAGAGGTTACGTGGCTTACATGAGGTCGCAAATAGTCAGTGGCAGAGCTAAAACTATAACTTGAAGTATTTGGCCTCATCATATCCAACAAATTTAAAATGTTAGAGAGAATAGAAAGTTTAAAAAATGTTAGAGTAAATATTCCATTTTAATATCCACTTTCCAGGGTTTAAAGGGAGGAAAAAAATCACAAATGCTATTATATGGCCTATACTCATTCTGAACATATGGAAGTATTTCAAAATAGGAAAACCTCGTGTTCAGTCACTTAGAACAATGCAATCGAGACATTACAATGCCTGGCTCTCTGGACTCTTCCTGGCCAGGCTAGAACCCAAATATTTATTCTATTTATACAGGCCAGTTCCATAATATGAACATTTAACATACTCTTGATATAACACAGAGCTTTCATCTGTGTAGAATTGAAGATTACTGTACCTAAAACAGAATTCTGCCATGCAAACTGCTCTACCCAAGATTTCCACTCTCTCTGGTTGTTGATGACATCACTAAATTCAAGTCTTCCATAAATTAATCTAGACATATAAGGGGGAAAAAAATTCAAGGGAGTGAAAGCCGTGGTCAGACTTGTGAAAACACACCATAAAACAACGTATGTTTTTGACAGTTGAGCAGACTGCATGACAGACAGCAAAACCACATTTCCGCATGCCTTTTTTTTTTTTAATGGATCTGTGGCTTTATGCCACCAAGCAATATTTTGGTTTACCAAAATGTACTCTATGGCCTTTTTAATTTCATGTTTATTTAACTTTTTTTTAAACTATCACTATTGCTCTTAGGAAGCTTCAAAGACTGTGGCAAAGATTCAAAACAAGTGTATAGAGGGGTGAAGCAGTATTTACAAATAAATATATTCTTCAAACAAGTTTTGATTATGGGGATTTTTTTAAGTCATGTGTTGGAATTCTGCAACTATTTTAGAATTTTCTGATAAAAGCAAGTTGGTAACTAATTATAATCATGTAAAGGCCTAGATAAGCATTTGTCAGGTACACTGTAGGGAAAGGTTTTGTTCTTTATTACAGCTCTTTCATAAATTGCTATTTTGCTCTTATTTTGTAAAAACTATAACCCATCCACATTATCAGTACAATCACAAATTCTAAAAAGATACCTTGTACAAGTAGCCAAAGAGCCTGACCAATAAAAGACTGACTTCTGGCCTCCCTCAGAGCCCCACACTCCCACCTGCCAAAGCTCTCAGGTGATAACATTCATAAATGTTGCATAGGGTACAAGACTGACTGATTATACAAAAGCTTCCTTCTTAAAGACAAAAACAAAATAAAGGGAAGGAGAAGAGCTTTCTCTGTTCCTGGTTTCAGAAGGCATTGTGGAAGGAGCCAATAGATAAGAAGATCATCTAGGTCAACATAAAATTAAATCTGAAAAGAAAAATTCACACCACCCAGGCATAATCTAGTTGATAAGATTAGATTCAAACTGCCCACTCAAACTAACTTGGCTGTTTCCCAACACATAATCATATGCACTAACCACGGGGTTTGGGAACAAAGACAGATAGATATGGAAAGACAAGTTATTATTCATGGCCAGTAGCCACTCCCAACAGGCAGGTTTCATGCACAGGGCTTAAAACTGATAAACTCGTTTACAAGGAGCTGGCTCACTAATTCAAGCCCCCTGCAGTCAGCAAAGACTAAGATATATTTCCTTTTTCTTAATGAAGAGAAAATGGGTCCATCTCCAAGTGGGGGTGGAGCTGGCTGGTCTCACAAGGCAATAAGAGTTCTCTGTCCTTGGGCACTCTTAAACACATCTATCACAGCCAAACCAATCACAGCTCTACTCTTGGTCACACTAACTACATGTAATATATCAAAACAAAAATATTTTTGAAAATATGGTCAATTCCAGAAATGCAAAAGGTGGTACAGAACATGACCTTTAGACCATGCTCCAGTCCTGTATTTCCAACTTCCTGCTTTGTGTGCAGTAGGCAATTGAATGAAAAACAAACAAAAAACTTTATAAAGTTCCTAAGTATAGCACAAGCGCTGTAATTCAGTCCAGGGACCATAGAAAATGACAGGATAGATCATATTCCCAAAGAGCTTATATTCTACTAGAGGGATATGACATGCACATATAGTCAAGGTAATATATGAAAAGATGAAAAGGCTCTAGGGCAGGCCTGCACAACCTGCAGCCCGCGAAAAATGCAGAAGAAAACATCTTCTGTATATAAAGGAAATCCTTTGGCAGGTCACAGGTTGTGCAGGCCTGCTCTAGGAAATGATGAGGAAGAAAGGAAGGAAGGAAGGTAACAACATTCAGGGAGTGGGGTGGGTAAAGAGACAACCAGAAATGCTTCAATGAACAAGGGACAACAAAGCAAAACTTGTAAAGAAGAGACAGATGTACACAAGTGGAGATAAGGAGTGAACTCCAGACATGAGTAATGGCATAAAGAGAGGTAAGAAATGGAATGAATGATGGGGGGTCAGCTAGTGGTGCTCCAATTTGGCTAGAAGGTATCATCTGTGAATGGGAGTAATGCCTAAAAAAGGCTGAAAAGGAAGATTGGGGGCAGTTGGTAAATGGCCTTATAGGAGTTCATATTGTGTCCTAGAGTCAAATTAAGGTTTTTGAGCATAACTGACATGATCAGACCTGTGCATTAGAAAGATTATTCTGACAGCTACGCGAAGGACAAATTGGACCTGGAATGGACTGAACACACCAAGACAGTTAGAAGGCTATTAATAAATGTTTGGTGAATTACATGTCTTTTTGAATGAATGGAGAGTAAATGTTATTTTGGCACCTCAGAAACCAGTCTAAAATCATATTTACTATCAATACCCACCAAACAGCTCTTCCTCCTAGGTTCCCTTTTTCAACTAATAGTACAACCCAGTCGTCTAGGCTGAAAATCTGCCTTAGACTTCTCTTTCCTCTCCTTTGTTCTCCAAATCCAGCTGGTTGCCAAGTTCTATTAATTCTTTCCTCACATGTCTAGAATCCATCCTTTTCCTTCTATTCCTACTGTTATTGAGGATAGTTTAGGTCTTCACCATATAATGGCTAGATTATTGCAACTCCTAACTGGTCTCTCAGGATACAGACTATCTTCAAATTAATTTTGCATACCACCACAAGTTTAATCTTCCTTTAAAAAAATGCAATTTTGAGTACATCAATTTTCTTGCTTAAACACATGCAATGCACCCCCGCTCCCCCTTTAACATACAAAAGAGCCAAACTCTTAACTACCCTACCCGCATTCAAAATCCTCCACAATTTGTTTCTGACATACCTTTCCAGCTTCACCTCTCACCATCCCCTACACAAATTCTACACCCTGCCGATTTGAATGTCATTCCCTCAAATGTTCCTTCCACATCTAGTCTTTGTATACAACATTCCCTCTACTTAGAATGTCCTCCACATTCTGTCATTCCTATGGAAATCTGTATAAAGTCGACTTTTCCTTCAAGGTAGAGCTTAAATGATACCTCTTCCCTGATTACCCTAGTAAGAAGTGATATCTTCCTTCTTTCCTAAGGAAGCTCAGAAAGCGGTTTGTATTATAGTATACAATTACTCTATTTCAAATGTAGAACAGACTAGATGATCTCTAAAAATATACTTGACTTTGGACCGCCTGAGAGGGCCCAGGGACGGTACCTTGAACATCTTTTTGTCCCTCATAGCGACTAGTTTAATTCCTTGCACTTAATAAACACTAAATAAATATCTAATGAATGAATGAAGACTAGGTTGCCTTTTAGCTTCCAGGAGTCAAATCTTGAGTTTATTGTCACTTAAGTTAACCTTTAAATGATGGGAAAATAAGATTTAACTTAATAGGACTGAGAGATTTCTTTTGCAAAATCATTTACAATCCTTTCTCAACCCCATCTTCACCACCACCCCCACCAAGTTCTCTAGAATATAAAAGAAATACCTGATTAGTATTTCAAGTCAAAATAAAATATAGAACTTTGAGACCTCTCTGTTCAGCTTTGAAAGGCATCATGGAGCAAGAGATAAATAAAGCCCTGGACTTGGGAGTCAGAAAAGCCTAGGTTCAAATCTTACCTTACCCACTTACTAGTTGTGTGACCCTACCTCTCCAACAGTTAGATTCTTCAACTGTAAATTGTATTCACAGTCTCTGAGGATCCTTCGAGTTCTAAGTCTCTGATCCTATGATATAAATCTATATAAATCATTTCCTACAATGTCCTGCCATTTCAACAAGGATTTCTTCTAGACTTTTATCGCTCTTCTTCTGTGAAGGATTCAAGCTAACTTTTCTCAGATCACATTAAAGGCTTTTCTTTCCATTCTGCTTATGCCTGGTTAAACTGTGTCCTTGACACAGCCTGCAGGGACAGCCATGTCAAGTAGAGAGAAGTGAGCAGCCATCTGAGAAAAGAGTTTCTATCTTTTGGTAACTAAATGTCTTTTGCCTAGATGCTTATCTTCCTCCTACAAATGACAAACTTAACTTCTGAGAAAAGTGCTCCAACACCAGGGAACGGTGGCTGACCCTTCAGCAGGTCAGGCTAGCTAGCACCTAACACTCAGCACAAGGCACTCTTCACTCCTCCCTCACCAGCTCACCCCAAACACCCAGACTCTGTGGAGATTCTACCACATGTTATTGACCTAAAGTTAACATTAATATTTTTTCTGAGGTAAACCAAGGCTCGTAGTAGACGTAATAAACCACACTCCACAACATCTACATCGTTGAGGTCAATTCCTTATTCCTCTCAGAGGAAAAAAACCCAGCTGCTCAAACAAGCCCCTTCTTTTACAGAGCAGCCCAGATTGGAGCTGGAACAGAAGAAGTCAAACACGAAGAGGCTTGAGTTCGCCAATACCCACACAACCTGAAGTTCAAGAATAAACCCACATTTTGGACTTGCTGGAAAATCAAGGTCTCAAGAGAAATATGGTCTTTGACCACCAGGCCTATAACCAAGAACCAAGAGTTCTTAAATTTTTCCAATTGTGAGTCCTCCAGAGGCTGTCTTTTATCCCTTTTTGTATTCCTATACTATGTGCCTGGCCCATAGTGGGTACTACTTACTCTCATCCCTTCTCATCTCCTCCTGTTAGAATCCTGAGATTCCTTCCAAGCTCAATTCAAGGGCCAACACTAAATGTTGAATGACTGATTCATGGACCCCTTTGGCAGTCTGATGAAGCCTAAGGACCCCTTTCTCAGAGCAATGTTTTTAAATGTACAAAATAAAATACACAGAATTACAAAGAAAACCAATTATATTAAAAATTATAAAAATTATTTTTAAGACCCCTGATCTAAGCCCGTCAGGCTGGCTGAAACACTGAAAAAGCCTTCAACAACTTAGAAACATCTCCACACCATGAAGCAAGTGTATAAAGGTTTCAATGAAACTTCTCCACAAGAAATTTTAATAACTACAACACATTTCAATTCACAGAAAGATTGTTCATTAATATTTTTAAGGAGTTCACTGAGTTTGTCATGTGATTAGTTTGGGTCTACTAAAACTGACATAACAAATACATAAACTCAGATTCTTAACCTTTGATGAGTTCATGATTTCATGAGTATGAGTTCTCCGTCCATATGCTATTGGGTTCAATTTTTGTCAACTCTTTCCACAAGGCGGGTTGGCTAGGTGGCAAAGTTGATAGGGTGCCAGGATTGGAGTTTGGAAGACTCATCTTCCTGAGTTCAAATTTGGCCTTAGACGCTGTGTGACCCAGGGCAAGTCACTTAACCTTGCTTGCTTCAGTTTCCTGATCTGTAAAATGAGCTGGAGAAGGAAATGGCAAACCATTTCAGTACCTAAGCCAAGAAAACCCCAAATGGGGTCACAAAGAGTTGGGCAGGACTGAAAAAGAACTGAACTGACTTCCAAAATCATCTATAGAAAATCTACCCCAATGTACCACCAATTGTTTTAACACTTGGACTGTCTAAGATACATAAGCCCAGATCATTTCCCAATCATATACCCACAATATTGTCTTTTACATCCCTGTTGGCACAATACTAAAGTCTTTTTATGTCCATGATTTATCTTTTCATTTCAATTGATCCCATAGAATAGGTAAAATGGCAAAATAAAGCTTAATTACTAAAGCACAAGTATGATGATGTCATTCTGCTTGCTCAATAAACTTCTCTGGATCCCTAATACATTTAGGATCAGTATCCGATCTATTTGGCATTTAAGGACCTTTACAACCTGGCTCCAATGTACCTTTCCAACATTACTAGATATTATCCATCTTCGTGCACTCTGTGTGGTCTATTAGTCTTTTTGCTGTTCCTTACATGTGACATTACATCTCTGATTTCCTTACTCATAACACTTGTATCTCCCATTTCTGTTCTTTTGTAGAGACTACTTACTCTCATGCCTAAAATGCTTCCCAAGAGCCAACTCTACGTGAAGCTTTTACTGACAGCTCTTTCCAGCTGCCACTGGCTCCCCAATAAAATTGTCTTACATTTTACTTTCTATTTATTTATATATGTTGTCTCCCCAACAGACTGTAAGCTCCTTGAAAGCAGGGAAAATTTCATTTCTGTCTCTATATCTATAGAGCCTTGATTAACTAAGCAACAACACAGTCTCCATTATGGCAGTTTAAGTAGTTAATGAAGCATGTTATTATAGAGGCCAATGTTTCAAAATCAGCTATAAAAGCTGAGAAAAGAATCCAGGTCTGAACCTCTAGGTCTGTTAATGTATACTCTGTATCAGTAGCTGTTCCCATGAAAAGCAATGGGACAAAACCCTGTTAAAACATCAAACAAGGAATTAAATTGATTATCAAGAGGAAAGCTGATATTTCCACTTACAAAACTAATAATCCAATGTGCTAAGCTCCTGGTAAAGAGGTACCACATACTCCACTATAAAGAGATGCCGAGCACAGTGAAAACCTAGGTCTGGAGTTCTTAACCCTTTTTATGTTATGGACTCCTTTAGAAGTCTGGGGAAGCCATTTCAGAATAAGATTTTTAAATAGATATAACAAAATGTAGAATTTAAAAGGAAATGAATTATACCAAAATATAGTTATCAATTTTCTTTTAAATAAATTCACAGATTTCATAAATTAATTCACAAACACAAGCTTAAGAAGCTCTGGCCCCAGCAATCCACCAATCCAGGTAACGCCTTTCTAGAGAAGAATCTGCTCAACCTCTAATACTGTCTTGCAGGTATGTTTCTCGCATTCCTATAATATAGTATCATCCCAGGGACATACTTTAAAAATTTTGGTAATGGAAAATACAGAAAGAGAAGCAACACAGACTACCCTTCCCATAGCAAGGTAGAAAAGACATCTAGGCAGCATCTCAAAAACAAGAAACAAAGCTTCTCCATTTTGGTTTTTAAAGGAAACCAGTTGGGAAATACAATAATCACAGTCACTTGCATTATCTAAGCTTTCATAACAAAGAGGGCAAAGGAAGGAATGAGCATGACTAGAGAAACGGCTGCAGATAAAGCCTTCATAAACCATTGAGATTTTTTTTTTTTACAGAATTGGAGGTTATCTTTAACTTGCCTGAAAGACTGAATTAACCCTGAACCTCTCTAATGAAGAGTCGTTTTTTGAGTGTGGTTTTTTAGATCCAAAAGTTGTCATATAGAATGATCAATATCGGAAAGAATCATGAAGCATGCAATGAAAACTAAGTCATTCCCTCCAATTGTCCCTTGTTCTATTCCTCTTTCTTCAGATCAGTAAACCAAGATTAAGTTCTTTTTTCCTACCCCCTTCCCATTTCATTCATTTTCAGGCCAATAATTTTTTGAAACTAAGTCAAAGGAGTCTATACACCTTTCCTAAATGAAAACTGCTAAACAGATATAAGGAGCCCATAGAATACTTTTAGCATGAAATTATTGTGATCTCTTACTGATTCACCCCACTCCAGGGTCAAAAGATAACCCTTCATCAAAGAAAATAACAAGCTGTAAATTTTCTCTTAAGAAGAGAAGAATTGTAGGGGCTCATTTATTACACAAACTGATCAAAACCACATCTCTAGGGAAGATGGTTGGATTATACTGTAAGATACATTCTTTATGAACTAGACACATAGTAAATTTTCTGATGGCAAATGACGAAAATTTCTTATCTTTTAAAAATAAACTAATTAAAATATAGCTATTATAATCAGAAGCCTCTAAAGGTAATAAAATTCATAAGATCTAGAAGATTAAGAAGTACCTAATAATGACTGCTGTGGTTCTCTAAAGATATTGATTTATCATCATTATTGAGTAATTCTCTGATGCTGACCAACATCCCTTAGTGGTCTAAGGATCAAATGAACTTTCTGAAGACTTCTAAAAAGGCAACATTAGATCTGAATTCTTAGCCACTGAATCACTGTTAAACATGAACATGAGCCAACTGGCAGGGGTTAATAAAATGGGAGGACCTTCAACTAAGATGAGGGAAAAGAACCAGAAACTAGCCGTTATCTGGACCAGTTGGAGGAAAAGAAACAGAAACAGAGCATCACAAAGGCCCTGATATGATTAAAACTCATCATCTCCCACATTCTATCCAAACTGCATCCAGACAGTATTCCTAGACAAATAATTCCTCAGACACATACTGACTGTCAACAGAATGAAAGATTCAGTTAAAAGAAAATTCTATCAAGAAAGGTGTTAGAGTGATTAGTTCTTGTAACAATGAAAACACAAAGGCAGGCTCAAACATTCTGACTAGTGAAATTAATATACTATAATCTATTCTACACCATCTTCTACTATGTCAATATACTCCCCAAAGGATGCAAGAGTTTGACCACTTCATGGCCTTGAGTTCCCGTTCCTTGTACTTCCACTTCTTCCACATTATTTTTCCACAAACTACCTCTGTCTAGCTGGCCATGTTAGCCCATGTTTGCCTTTCAGACTTAGCCTTTGTCCCCCCTCCTCAATGTTAAATTACCCACATTCTTGGCTCACACTAACTGAACGTAAGTATCAAAGTGTTTTATTAAGTTCTTTGCTAAAAGTGGATCTTGGCCTTGCTACGTTCTGATTTGTTGATCCCGGATTCCATGGGGTGGGGCGAGTGAAGGGAAGGTGGAGATGGTTGGGAAAAGGGGAAGGATAGTTTCTTTGCTTAAGGGGTGCTCTAAAGAAATAGCTCATCAGCTTTAGTTGGAGGTGGAATTTTAGCACCTCACACTGCAAACTGAATAATCATGCTGCTCTTCATATACTATAATGCAAGGACCATCACAGAAATGAACGCATTACTTGTTATTTGGAAGCAATAAATTCGAGAGTTTGCCCAGCCCATACTCTGCCATGACTGCCTATGTGACCTTCGGCATATTAGTGAACCTCGCCAAATCTTGATATCCCTGTCTACACTCTGATCCTCTTATTGTTAAACCAGACAAGACATTTAAAGCCCCTTAAAGTCTCAGCATCATCTGTTAAGAAAGTATAGTGGAATGGCATGTTTGGCAAACTGTCTGGGTCCTCTACTAACAGACGCTCTTTTAATACATGAATAAAAGCCTTGCTACCTGCTTTGTAAGAACACGGAAATGATGGATGACACATAAAATACCTTAAGCTTCTGGTAAAGACAGGTCTTCCCACAGTACCGCCATTCATTGTTTTCACAATTATGACAATCCTATTCCTATTACTCTGTGTTTTAAAGGTTCTTCAAACTAGAAAAATAATTCTCCTTTCCCTTTTCTCTCATGTCCCCACTTTCATGTGACAGGATGGAAGAAATGCTCATTTAGAGAGAAAAATAGGGTAAGAAAAACATTTGATAAGAAGTTCCTTTGCCTGTAAAAGGAAAAGACATTCTTCGAGCGTCAAGCAAAGAGCTCCAAATATGGGAGGTAGACAGAGGCAAAAGGATCGATGCAAGAGAACCATGAAGTACAAAGAGGGTTGATTTGGAGTCAGAGGACCTGGGTGTGAATCCTGATTTTACCACTTACTGCCACCTGTGTGACTTTAAGTCACTCACACTCTTTGTTTCTCAGTTTCCTCATCTGTAAAATGAGGAAGCTGGACTATGTATTTAACACTTAAGGACCTTTGACACTCTAAATCTATGCTCCCATGAATCAAAACAAATTATAGGGTTGCATAAAAAGAAAAAGATATCCTGAAAGACCACAGAGGCTTCTATCTCTAGAGCTAAAGCTCTCTCCACGGACCATCGTAGATCAAAAGGGTAAATGACTTTAAAATGAGTGTCTACATCAGTGACTAATGAGCTTGAAAGTATAAACAGCATTCTGTGACCTCAGTGACTCTTAAGTCTCCAGCTAAGCAAGCTCATATCTTGTCGTACACAATTTAGCAGCAGTTTCTTTGCTTAGCAGATATGAAAGGCAATGTTTGGGCCCAACAGAAAAAAGACACAAGTCCTCCTTAACACAAACGCTGATCTAGTTCCAGTGGAAAAAAGTATTGTACCTAGCTGTACATAGATGTGTACAGGTGACAATACAGTATAGTGGAAAGAACCCTGATCTCAGAGGTGAAGAACTGGAATGTGAGTAAGTAGCTCTATCAAGGTACTAGGGCAAGTCAGTAGCCCTCTGAGCCTCAGTTTAATCATTTGTAAAATAACAATGCTCAGGCTGCCTACCCTCACCAGGTCTTACAAGGAAAGGACTATGTAAACATTAAAGCTGGTAAGTACAAGCAATTATTATCGTAGAGTTTAGTTAGCATATTAAGTTGGGATATACTCTGATCAAGTCCTTCTGCACTGGAAATATCAGTACACTACTAGATAGCTGCTACTATAGCAAAGTCAAAACAACCTCAAGGTTCACGTCTTACAACTAAAAACATTCTCATATCAAATGAACCAATGTTATTCTAAAGGCCCTTTATTCTGAATTAGGACATGTTCAAAAGTAATAGCCTAATGAAAACTATCTGGATAAGTCTAAAACAATCTAAACAATCTTTTCTTAAAAGGCAAAAACAAAACTATTCTTGCCAGCTTAAATATTCAAAGCCAATACTCAACATACAGTACACATACAGCTTCTTATAAGAGCCTAGATTCAAGAGATAATAATTACATCAATTTAAGATTGACTATTGAGTGATTTTGGAAAGGGGGTCAGACTAAGAGAAAACACAAGGGCTTTCTAATAATACTGGCCTTTTCACAATGTCCCTAACTGCCTAACACATTTTGTAAAAGAAATAAATACAGAATGTCTGATCACTTCAAAGAAGGTAGAGAAAGTCTTTTTTTTTAAGCCAAATTGACAACCTATTTGCAACCAATACCATGCCTCAACTGCTTTCTTTTTTATAGAATTAATACTGAATTGACACCTTATAACTACTCTAGTTGTTAGCAGGACATAGTTCTTTTCTACCAATGAAAAGAACAAATGAACAGACCAATGTCTGTAGAACTCTCTCCACTAAGGTTTCAACAGCACATTTAAAAAGCAAACTTGCTTAGCTAGAGTCAACCCAGCCCAAAAGACATTCTACTTTGGATAGAGATTAACTATGCTAGTTTCAAATAAAGAAATGAAAAGGTAAGGACTGAGAGGCAATGAGAAATATTTCTTCGCTTAAATACTGCAGATAAAGTCTTAATAAAAAAAAAAAATCTGCCTCCATTTAGAAGTTGAGTTTTGTGTGATTTCCTGCATCTCAAGGATCTTTCTGAACTACAAAGACATAACCAAACATCACATTTTTCCCCTCCTAGCTTCCCCCCCCAAAAACCCACAAGATGGTGATTAACAAACACCCTTGTCTTTTTACACATACTTTGAGAAGCCACAAGGAAAAGATAAAAGCTAATTCGGATAGCAAGCTCATCCAGAAAATGAGAAATAGGTTACCTTGGAGGAAGCAAACTGCATCACGTTAAGCAGGCAAGCGTTCCTGGGGGATAGTGAGAACAGCATCCTCACAGTGAGTCATATTCATCTCTAAAAGACTGGGAAAAGCTACCCCTCTGATTCCAACCTACAACTCCAGAGACACAAAGGCCTAGACTGTGGGAAATTCAGTAGTTGAGGGGAGCCCTAGATACTAACAAGGACAGTCTAGCTGTCTGTGGGCCAAGCTCAAGAATTGTCTCAAACCTCCCAGGAGCTCATCCTCTGATCAAGAAATGATCTGGAACCAAGACCTCAGCCCCAAAGACCACCAGTCTCTTGCAAGACGCAAGGGGGAAGATGTCTCAGTGTCATTCACCCAGAAATTCTCCCAGGTGAAAAGCACTGAATGCACAAAGCCACTCAGTCATATGGGCAAAATCTTTAGCTTTTTCCCTGCTCTGACTCAGGAAGGAGGAGGACTAGGACAGAATGGGAATCCCAGAACCAGAGACAACTTAAGTAGTCTTTTAGTGATAAATGTATTTCCCTCACTTCAAATCAGCCTAGTAGCTGTAGCCACCCCTGAGAGAGGAAAATGTCTTGGCACTGCTTCTCCTCTAAGTAAGTCTCTGTCTCACATGAGAGAAGAAAGGGTTGGTTGACTCTTGTCCTGGTGAAAATTTCCATTTCCACTTCCTCATTAGGCCTACCAACCCTTCTTCCTGACAGTTGTTGAAAGAATGTATTTTGAAATCAAGACATAACCTTGGTGCAGCTAACTAGAATTGTTAAACAGGAATAAGTAAAATGGATCCCCAACCCCAAAGTATGCAAATCATGAAGGAGGCAAGAAATGGGGGAGAAGCATCAACACTACTGGGGACACCTAGTTGTGGAATGTGATAAATTATTGGTAAGCCTAATAGACAAATGGATGGCTATATTACTGTATTATACTAAGCCAGTGGCTTTTTTGGTGGAGCTAAAAAGTAGACAGTCTAATTTTTTTTTTATTTTGAAACTGGTGGAAAACACACGAAATCGCATGCATATGAAAGAAGACTACACTTCCTGATCCTATTCAGTGTTTTTCCACGGCCTTCAAAACTCCCCTTGCAATCCTTCATTCTGAGGTTTTCTAGTTCAATAATGACTACCCCTCCATTCATCTTTCCATTAAAATTTCCTACTGTTTATTAAAGGATAGCAAATTCTGTCAGTATCATTTGGATTAGCATCCTAGTTATTTGCAAATGGAATACAAATGCCTTCAATTATAGTGCACTCTCACCATTATATAAAAGTTCAATTCTGCTTACTTCTGCTAAAAAAAAAAATTAATCATATGCAAAAGCAAACATTCATTCATATTCTCTCTCTCTCTCCACCGAGGATGCCCCCTAACTATAAGGCATTCAATGAAATGGGTAATTCACATTCAAAAGTCAGGCACTTTTGAGAAATTTTAAAAAAAAAAGCTAAAAGGGTCAAAACTGAACCTTAAACTAAGCAAACTGATTTCTACCTTCACCATTTTCCCCCAAATAAATTGATGATGACATAAGAATCAAGCATGCTCAAGGTTGAATGACATGTCATGCCATCTGTATATTTCTTCAGCCTCAATAAATCTCTTCTTACTCTCAAAATCCTGGGCTGCTTCTAAAATAGCTCAGTAAAAAGCCCCAACCTAATTAAAAACAGCTTCCTCTGCAACAGTGGCCTTGATTTCACTTATTTACACATTAGCTGCAGCCTCCCTTTGGCCAATCCAGTCCATTCTCTGGGCCGTGCAGGGCCTTTTATCTGCCCCGGACAGCATTTTCTCCAGCAGATGCAGTAGATGCCGATTGATTTGCTGTCGAGCACGGTAAATTAATAGCAACAAATTGCTGAGGGCCCATCTTGCTGCTCCACCATGCTTCGGCAGTTCTGCTTTATTTGCTCCATGATGGGCAGCAGTCAGGCCTCTTCAAGTCAATTTCTTCTTAACAACCTGCAATACTTTTCAATGGTGAAAATAGAGCTGTTCCTTGTAAGTCAGAAATCAATATCCTATTGCCCTTAGAAAATGCTAAACAAGCAGTATTGGCAATCCACTTGGTACTAGAGGGTATCAGATATAATGCAAATCCATACTGCTTCCCTCCTTGTAGTTATTACAGTTTGCTAAAAGGTTCCTAATGCCATTTATCATCATTTACCATCGACTGCTGCAGCTATGATTATGAGATCCTATCAGCTGGCAGAGCCCTTTCATTTCTATTCAATTAATATTTTAACAGCACTCAAATGGTTGTTGCCCAAGTCTTGTAATAAAACTTACATGGCTTGGAGTGAAAGTTTTTCTTGCTTTGATTTTTTAAAAATATTTATATGTATATATTCACTTCATTTAGATTCTCATATTGTTGATTTTACAAAATCAAAATTTATCAAAATTGAGAAAGAAGACGAATTTTTGGAAACAAAGGGTACTTTTGACTAGGCAGCCTTAACTAGAGAAGCTGGACTATTTCTTATTCTCTTCTGGTCAAAATGTAGTATTTCCATCTCCACTACATTTCAAATTCCTATAACTCTTATTCAGAAATGCCTACTGGCTAGTCAAATTCCAATATCCAATCTTCAACAGTAAGTACAAATGTCCATTTAAACCCAAAGGGTCTCATTTACTTAGAGCATCATATGTAAAAGAGCAGGACAAGCTAAGATAATCTTTAGATCATGCTAAGATGATCTCAAACCCAAGCGCAGCCCAATTCTGCAACAATGACTGACCCATTTTAAGATAAAATTCGACACTGTATTTATTAAGGTATTAATTAGCAACACAAGTAACATCTACTAAACACTATGCCAACTGTCCCTCTACAGAACAAACTAGTTGAGATGCACAGCAAGAGAATTATTCTCTGATAGCCTCTCATTTTTTCAGAAATTCATGATGCGGACACACCTCAATAAAATGTTCTTTAAATATATTCTTTTTGTCATCCTCACTTTCATTCTAGAATATGAGATATAAGGAAGCATAGATTCATATTATAGCCCATAATATTCCTTCCTAACTTTCGTTTCTTCTAGTTTCATATGCTCAGTTCTATTGATCCTAGTTGAGATTACCAAAAATTAGATTCATATTTTATGCTTTAATTCGATGTCATGTTACTGTGTACCCTCAGTTCCCCTTTAAAAAAAAAAATCAACTCATTCTACCAATCTAATGCTATTTACTCAGTTACCAAAATTTAAATTAATTATGTTCTCAAACATAATTGTTAAAAATTGGCAACATTATGCAGGCTTAATTAAGATTAAATCCAATTTACTAAATGTACTTTAATTGGTACTAATTACATTAGCTTTCATTTCAGAATGACAAATTCCCCATAGGTTTTGCTTTAATAGTCTTCTATCAAAATCAACACAGGATGACTGATGATGAGCACCAAGTGAGGGGGGAGGGGTGGGTGGCAGAAGACAATATCGACCCCCACATTGTTTCTGCTCCATGCATTTATCCTTTTATCAATTTGCTAAATCACAGAGTCATGCCTCCATCACAGCCATCATTTTCTGTTCCAATGAAAAATTTCTCTAAAAATAAATACTGTGTAGTTCGAAGCAGCCAAGAAGAACAGGAGCTTTAACCAAAAAATACACAAAGGTTTCAAATATCAGGGCCACCAATTACTAGGGTACTTCCAAGGACTCCGGGGACTCCTACTCTTGAACCCTCTGAGACACAAATCTAATAAGTGAATAAGCCTAACCTGATCTCGAGAACTAGCCCAATTATGCCGCAGGGCAACTTCACTGCATTATTGCCTGCTTTCCATTACAAGGGCATCCAGCTAGTACATCTGGAAAAGAAGCTAAGAGGAACCAAGGCTGTCTGCCTAGGAAAACAAATAAAGACAGATATGCCTCTGCGCTTAAGGGGAAAAAGAAAGAAAATATAATAAGTAGGTGGTTTGCAGGGCTGTCTGTATTTCATAATGTGATAAACTGCCCTCAGGATTCTTGATGTGATTGAATTTAGAAAGCAAGAGGAAAAAAAAAGAGGGAAAAATACACTCTGCTCTCAATTTAAAATGGACAGCATTTGAGGACTTATGAACAAGAAGACTGCACAATTAAAGGCGCAAGTATAAAATGTAATTAGGAGACATCATAAAAAACTATACTTCTGGCAGAATATGAAGTGTCTATCTGTCCAGCACTTATACAGTATAAAGATATCTAAGCCTAGAAGGTTATGGAGACAGAGAGGGAGAAGTGATGGAAGAAAACATTGAAGGACATTAGTCACTAAGTTGAATCTTTAAAAGATACTAATTAATCTTTATATAGCAAAAAGACATGTACAAGATACAGACCTAAGATGAAATTTAACAGTAATGATAATTACCAAACATCTCAGCTGTAATTTGTTCAAGTAAAGCGGAATGAATGGAAGACCATAAGCTTGAATGAGTTCTCTCTAAGCAGGCAGTATTTATGTTCCTCATTTAAACAGAAATGGTAATAATGCCAAAATGATATTCTAACTAATCTAAATGCACAGTATCCACAATACACCGTTAGTGCTACATTCAACATAACCATGGAACTAATGAAATAAAGTATTTGGAATTACAAATTCCAATTTTCTCAGCCCTTGAAATAAGTGATGACTTTGGAGCTTTGCAAGTGTTTGCCCAATTTTCATGTTTTCAGATGCCACTGATTTGCGGTCTTTTACTCTCTAATTCACAAGTTTAATGTAGTCAAATGTACCTGGTGAGGCTAACAACCATACCAAATGAGAGACCCATAATATGGTAAAAGATGACCAATATTGGGCAAATCATCTTCTCCAAACTCAGAAAGTAATGATGCACATCTTTAATATGTATAAGAAAGGAAGAGCATACTGATCCGCTTCCCCAGCCTCTGTACACAGGAAGATGAAGACATACTCCTATTTCATTACTGGTTGGTGAGAAATCAAGCAACACTATTAAAAGGGCATTAAAAAAAAACTACCCCATAAAATGAATTATTATTGTCAAACAGTTCAATTTTTTTTGAGTGCTGTTTTTCTCTCTAGGAAACCCAAATCAAACCACTTAATTTATCCTTCAGCAAAAAAAGGTTAAAACCCACACATTGCTCAATGAGTCACACCACTCACCTTTCCAACTAATCACTACTTTTCTTCGGCTGAACTAATTGCTAGACTTCAAGGCATAGTGATGAACCTCATCACATCCTGCTATCAGGCTCATTTACTTTTCACAAATTTTGAAAGCAACCGACGGTCTCCTGGTAAGACCCAACTAAGTAGCCTCAAGGGACCAGTTTGAGGATTTTACAGCAATTTATTTGGTAGGGCTACAGAGTCCATTTTGATCCTTTACAACTAACCCTTTACCTTTCCATAGAGCTTTACTTTTTAATCTTTTCTAAGAAAATATATACTCCTCATTGCATAGATTCTAGTTTATTTATATCTTCACTATAACATAAATCTTTCTAAAAAGAAAACAAATGTTAAACTTAGATCTTGATTTTGAAATGTATGTTAATTTGGTAGGTTTATGCAAGTTTTTAAATCATTTTTACCTATGACTTAAAATTGTAACACACAACAAAAAAAGGGAAAACACAAAGAAAAACCATAGCACTCTACGCATCATAAATAATTTTTAGAATCCAGCCATACAAATGTACAAAAGGACAAAGAGACTACAGAATTATGTTTTTAAAAAGCATGATATATTACTGACATGATTTTATAATTAAAGGAAACCAACCAAGGCTTACCTGCTTATGCATTTCTATATTCAACCCGTAGGACATTTCATAGTACTGTCAAAGAAGGAAAATCAATTAAAATTCATGCCTACCAACAGGCAATATTTCTATTTTCTGTTTGAAATTCCTAATATCCCCAACAAGAATGTCAAAAAACCCACAACCCATAATACCCATTCCCATAAACTCTATGATAAGCTTGGCTATATATCCACTAATTTTAACTTAATAAAATACAAAAAGTCAAGGGAAGAGAGATACTCCCAGTGAAAAATGTAAGAAAGTTCAAAAACTGAGCATCCTTAGCATGTTCTGTTCTCTCTCAGGATTTATCAAAAGAGAAGAAAAATACTGGTATGAACTCAGTGACAAGTGTACATCAATTCCTAGGCAAGACAAATGTGTAAATGGGAAAAATATATCTCAAATTAATCTTGGTGCTTTGACAGAATTGGTCATAAAGGCAGTGTTACTTAGAAATAATCTTTGGAGTTAACTTTCTCATTTTTTAAGCACTGTGTGTTTATAACCACAAATTCAAAGGGAAATTGCCTTAGATGCAAGCCCACAATGTAATCCTTCAGTCGCTTTAGAAGCCATCATACAAACATGTATGATTATATGTCTTGGAAGGAAACTGTGATTTTTTTTAAACCCAGATGATAACTGGTACTTTGGCAATCTTGATGAAATAAACCTTGGGAAATTTAAAAAGCCTCTTTTATTCAATACATAGATGAGGTAGAATTTCATTTCTTAATTTAAAGGAAAGATGATCTTTATCTACTTTAATTCCTCACTCTTTAAAAAAAGAAATAAAGCATTAAAAACTAAACCACATACAAAAAAAATCTTTAGTTAAAATCATTTGGAATTATAGTAAAACACAACAAAGCAAACCACCAAAACACTAATATTTTGATCATGACTATAAGCAAAGCAGAAATACAGAGGTTTTGTTGTTGTTTTTCAAAATTCTTAAAAACAAAGCACAGAGAAAATGATATAGCATGCAGCTAAACTTTGAGGACAACTTCAAATCAAAACCGGTTTTCAGAGGCAAGTTCTAACATCCTCGAATTACAGGTTTCTAATGGAAATTATGCCACAATCTCAACTACAGTGGCAACACAGTAGTAATTTCTTTTGTAGCCTCAAGCTACCTGAATGAATTCCTGCTTTTGGTATATCAAACTAATAGACATTTTGAATGTGTTATTCAGCTTTCTTACCATGACATAATGCCGCTGCATCTCGGTCTTCTCACTGGCCAGTTTTTCACATTCTAGTTTTAAACTGTTCAAGACATAATGAAGCATAAATACTCTATAACACTTGATTTACATTCTCTTTTAATATCCAAGTATGCTCATTACCTCCCTCAAGATCAGTATCCATAAATTTCAAATCAACAATTAAAATACCAATACCAACAAAAAAAAAAAAAAAGAGCTAGCCTCATTTCTCCTCTTTAATAGAATGTGTTATTTAAAGTTTAAGATGGGAAGATGAGGAATCTTTGTTTCATTCTTGAATCTGATCCAGAAATGTGTGTTCACAAATTCATTTAAAAGAAACAATAATTAAAAAAAATCAATGAGATTAACATATTAACAAATGTTAAAGCCTAGTCCCACAAAATATCACACTTGAGTTTTCCATAATGGTGCACAAAGAAATGAATGAAAATATGAATCAATTATGTCTTAATGAATGATGTCTCTCTTTCCCTCCAAAAATACAGACAAGTTGAATACCACCACCCAGGGGGCAAATTGTTGATTTTGTCCAAATTGGGTTGTTTTTTATTAAAAGTCACGTAAAAAGAAATATACGTCAATGAGAATTATGGCAAGACGATTTTAAAATGTCAACTTTAAGGCAATTATCACTCTGAGAATAAAACATCTTTCAGAAAAAAATGAAATGAGATAGCTCCCTTGCTAGATGCCAAGATTCTCCCCCTTGAAATGCTGAGAGCAGAAATGTGGGATGGTCAGGAAGAAAAAGGAAGAGGAAGAAAATCCCAAGTAACAAATAAGCAAGGAAGCTAAAAGGCCCCTGCATCTTCTTATCCCTAGTTTTCTTTCTGCCCCAATAAATCATTATTGAAAGTTTGAAACCATCTTCCAAATCTTCTACAGTCTCAAAGTGTTCTGCCTTCTTTTTTATTTATTTTGGGGAGAAAGGCTCACACTTTCTTTGCACCTGCCCAGAAGGGTGCTGTTACTCACCCTTTCTGTCTATAAAGAGGAAAAAGAGCCACCCCAAATCTTTACGTTCACCTTGTCAAAATGAAAAAAAGGTGGGGGGGAGGCGCTAGGGTAATGGGGGGGAAAACTGACAAGAGCTAAGCAAACAGGAGGATCAAGGAAAGTAAACATCATTACCTGTGGTACTGAGCCTGTAAAAACTGAAACTCTTCCTTAATCCTATCGCAGGACTCGGAAATTGTAAATTTAAAGGGTTGAGCAGGCTGATGCGGTGCCTAAAGAACAATAATAAAATATTTAATTATCCCACATCACAAGCGAGGGAAGAGATTGGGAAAACATACCATGCAAAGCTAAAAAGGGGGGAGGGGTCCACACATATTAAGGTAAAGAGCTATTAAAACTCTCTCTCACCACCCCCCCACTTTTCCTTCTTTAACCAAATACAGAGAAAAGTCTCTCCCCCTCTAGCCACGCATTCCCCTCATTCCCCGTCCTCTGCACCCCCTAGACACAGACACACGCATACACACACCGGTTTTTTTCCCATCCACGCCTTTCTCACGAACATCAAGGTTCGAAAGCTCTTTTTCATTAAGGATAAGACGGGGCAGCGTCTCGAACACACGCACTCCCCCGGCCCGGAATCGAAACTGCCAAACAGCCACGGTCTATGTCAGGGACACTTT
Organism: Vombatus ursinus; assembly: GCF_900497805.2. Taxonomy (NCBI): domain Eukaryota; kingdom Metazoa; phylum Chordata; class Mammalia; order Diprotodontia; family Vombatidae; genus Vombatus; species Vombatus ursinus. The sequence goes on from NW_020954610.1 coordinate 71,100,507, forward strand.
GGCCATATTGTGAAACTAGAATGAGGGGGTGAGGGAGAGGAGAAGGAGCTGAAAACGACACGTTTCATTCTCTAGGGACAAGTGGGAGAGGAGAGGGAGACATCACCCCCTCCCAGCATGCACGCACTCTCTTTCTCTCTCTCACACACACACACACACACACGCACACGCACGCACACTTTGGACCCCCCTCAATCCAGAGATGCAGAGAGCTCAAAGAAAAACCCTCCCACTCCCACGTCTCCCGGTCCCTCTTCGCGCCCCCCCCACCTTACATCTCTAGAAAAACTGAAGGAGCCGAGATCACAAATCGTTATCTTCGGGTTTTCAGGGTTTCCCGAAGACAACAATAAGAAAATGGCCACAACTCAACTGCTTTCACGAAACGACCCCCCCCCGCCCCCCCCAATCCTTTCCTTCCTTGCCGATATCCAGCAGCACCAAAGGAGCTGCCTGAGAGTAGTGGCTCGGATTTGTTTGGGTTTTTCCCCCTTTTTTCCAGCCCTCGTAGTAAAACTGAAAAGATGGGGAGGGGGGCTGGGAGGGGATCCCAGCATATAAGTATCCCCGCGCCCCCTCTCCGCGGGCCCGGCTTTGCTTCCACTCACCGGGTGTCTGGTCTGCGGGTACATCTTGCTCAGATCGCGAATCATCCAAACCGATTTAGTTGGCGGCGCTGGGCAGAGCAGCTCGGTTCATTTGTTTTAATGGAAACAAGGAGGAGGAGAAGGCACCCGGCGGGCGGGCGGCGGGGCCGGCTGGCTCTCGGAGGAGCGTCTCTCCGGCGGCGGCAGCGGCGGCGGCGGTCCCTGCGCCCCCCTCCCCGCCCCCGGGTCTCGCGTGACACAAGAGGAGGAAACCCTCGGCGGCGGTGGCGGCTTCTCTGTGCCCGGCAGAACAGAACCGCTCCAACATTCCACGGGGGGCTTGTCACTGGCCGGCGGTCATTGTCGAGGGTGGAACGTCTACCCCGGCAACGTTCGGAGGCTGCTGTCCCCACGTTCCGGAGGGTCCGTTCGTTTTGAAGGAGCGGCTGCCCGGGAGCCCCTGGAACGTTCCTTTGGCGGGTAATATCCCTCCGATCGCACCAGTCACTGCCCTCCAAATGTGGTGATGGTGGCGGTGGAAACCGCGAAACACCCCGTGTCCCCGCACAGTCTCTTTCGCCACCCCACTCCAAACTTTTATTTGTCTTTTAATTGGTTATTATTCCTTCGTATGCACTGCCTCTCTTCTTGCATTAAAAAAAAAAAAACGCAAACTCCTTTGATTCGGCTGAGGTCCTTGCCCGGTGCTTTCTGTGATTCTCTGGAGATTATTCGGTTCACAGTAACGATCTTTTAACATGCTCTTTTACCTCATCTCATTTCCTTATTTTTCTTCCTTCCTGTTTTCTCTTGTATTTCACCCCCCAAAAAAAATCTTTTTGAAGAGGAGTTTAAAAAAAAAGAAAAAGAAAAGAAATGCTTTGCGGCTTTATTTCGCTCTCCTTTCAAACTCCTCGAACACCGCCACAAAACAACATACAAGTGTGTGAGAGGGGGAAGAAAGCAGCTAGCAGCCTAAACAACCGCTCCGAACAGCTCTAACAACACGCTCTGTCTAGGTGACTTCTTTGACCAAATTTAGCAGCAGCAAATCATTAACATTCTGATACATATTCACAATCATAGAAGAAGGAGGCGCGGAGCATCCCGGGAGATGTAGTCCGATCCTGGCGACTCTTTCCCTACTCCAAGTTGCAGGATCGAACCAGACAGACTACAATCACCGCCAGGCCAAACGACGACTCCTGGGTCCCCCACCGCTGCCCCGCCTACTCCCAGCGCAGCGGGCGACACAGACAACCAATCAGAGACTACTGAACATTAATCGCCGTTCTGTGTTACTGCCCATCATTTCATTTCTGACAAATGGGGAGCCAGTGGGGAGGAGCCGGAAAGGCTCGTTCCCACGTGGGGGCCGGGCGTCGCCCGAGGCTTGAGCCAATGAACAGTGTGGGATGAGGTGAGCGGGGGCGGGGCAGAAGCGGCCCGCCCGAGGTGGAGCTTCGCGGTTGCTGACGTTCCTTAGCGCGAGCGTTCGAACAGGGGAAACATTTGTTCAGCTGTCAATCAAAGTAACGTGGGGCTTGGTGGAGCTGCTGCAGCCGCCGCCGCCGCCGCCGCCGCCGCGGCTGCATCTTCAAACCTGGGTGATGGTGGCAAAATAAGAAGGGTGGAAAAGGGTGGGGTGAATAAAGAGGGAAGGTATGAGGGGATTAGAGGAAAGGAGGCTGGGTGGTGGTCAAATGCACTCAACTTCTTATCCTAGTTCTCTCCCCTACAAAACCCCCAACTCCAAACCCAAACATGCACACGACACTGCCCTCCACGGCGGCCGCATTAGCCGCTCCAGGAATGCGGACTAATTAGGGTCCAATGTCTCCTTAAAGAGACAAGCTCGGCCTTGTGTAACGTGCCGAAACCCCTGTTGAGACAAGAGAGGGAGGATCACGCTGATCCCACTTCTTTCAGTTCACATCAATTTTACGCACCGCTGGAGCCGGCATAATTTTCCGTGTGAACGGGGACTGAGTCCCCCTGCCCTTGTTTGGAGACACAAAGCACCGCCCAGTGACTTGGGGAGTGGGGCGGGTTGTAAAGGGTTCGAACTGCGGTGGGGGGAACGGATGAAGGGAGAGAGAAGGCGCGTCCTCTTAAAGAGTTTAAGAGGGATGTGATTACTATTTAACCCTAGAGCTCTTGCTTGGTTTCTCTTTCCTGGGAGGGGGGGAGGGGCCCGAATACCCAAAGAAGGCTTTTTTGCCCCATCCCACCCGCTAAGCCAACTTCATCCCAGGCCTGGATCCGAGAAATAAAGTGAGCTGCCCATGTGCTTCCAGGGCTGGGAGAGGAGGCTCAGGATCCCCAAAGAAACTTCCAGCTTCCACTCCTCATGCTCTCTACCCTTAAAACAAAACAAAACAAAACAAAAAACCTTATTTTCCCCCATCCAACTCCTTTGTTGAGCAAGAAATAAAGGCCAACAAGTTTCACTCCGACAGTCGGAAAAATCAAAGCCTGAAACTGGAAATGGAGTGGCGGTGGCGGCGTGGAGAGAGCTCTCGGGGTGCGTACCTCTCGCCCATTTTAGCCCTGGAGAGACCGTGGGCTCTCTGGGCTTCCCGTAGGTAAAACGAAGGATGGCTGGGCTGCTGCATACCCACCGGGGTGAGGTGGCATCCCAAACGCCTGGTTCCTCCTTCTTGCGTGTCACCAAGTAGCAGCAGGATGCGCTGCGTTGGTGATGAAGTGTGGCAAGCGCCAGGGAGCCTGCCTGCCCTCCCTTCAATCCGCCCCCATTAGCACCAGCCTCCCCAGCGAGGCTTACTCCCGGGAGAGGAAAAAAAGGAGATCTGAAGGCAGCTGGAAGATGCAGCCTGGCCCCAGGCTTTTTGGAGCGCCTGGGGCTCAACAGCTGGGCTACCCGGCCAAGCCAGTGGACCCCAAACTAAGGGAGGTGCCTGGTTTCGTTAATGGAAAGATGCACTTGCAATTCCTGAGCTCTCGAGCCTGTCCAGATTTTAGAGTGGAAGCTTCTTGGGGCACCGCTGAGCTTAATTTGGGCCATGCACGTTAGTGTTTAGTTTTAGTGTTTAGTTTAACAAGAATATTTGGTGGTGATGATATACAGTTTGAGGAGTCTTGGAAAACCTTGTTTGATGCAAAGTCAACCTTCCATTTTTACACCGTACGCAGAGCACCTACTATAAATAAGAGGGAGGGCAGGGATGCAAAATTGTGTAGAACTATCCCTTCCCTTCTGTTAAAATAGCTCACCATAATGATGATGATGATAACGAAGAAGGAGAACAACAATGACAACAAGTGATTATAGTTAAATTCCTTGGAGACTGTGCCTAGTTCTCATACTACTTACACCATCACAACTACCCCCAAAAGACAAGAGGAGTACCTTCCCAGCCATATCCTGAACCTCTCCCAACACTAAAAAAAAAAAAAAAAAAAATCAAGTAAATTTTGGTAATAATGTCATCTCAGCAGTGACACGGACCTATATATGCTGTACTTTAAAAATCATTCGTGACTCTAAAGGCACTGTACATACGTTATCTCACATGATTCTCACAACAAGTTAGTCCCAGGTAGGTCATGTATTATTATCCCCATTTTACCAGTAAGTATACAAGTTTAATGAGATTAAATGATTTGCTCAAGTTCACCCAGGAAGTATCAGAATCCAGATTGTCTCCAAATTTTGAGTCTTTGCCTTTTCTACTTGTGCATTTTCTGAAATAATTTATACTTGTCCTTATGCGATACATAAGTATTCTTTGGAATTCCTGAAAATATAGTAATATATTTCTTGCACTATGGTAGAAAGCCTCTGAATCAACTGGACCATATTTATTGAAATTCTGTAGAGCAGTCTCACTTCCCCCAGCACAGGAAACTTGATGAGACTTCTATCAGAACCTGAAGAGATATTGAGAGGGTCAATGAGCAGAGAGTGTCCTTTGCTTTGTTAGGAAATATCAAATAGCTTGTAATAGGAAACTTTCTCATAATATCTCCTGACAGTTGTGTATCAACAGGAGAGTTGGAAGTGAGGGATCAAAATGTGGATTTTTTTTTTTAGAAAAAAACAGGAAAAAACACAGGTTCTCAGGTATGTTTCATCTTTGAGCTGTGAAACAGAGTATTGCAGCTTGTAACATCTAAAAGAAAAAAAATAGTCAAATATAAAGGTACTATGAACCATCACTGGACCAGAATACTACTTCTAAGCAGAAATGTATGTCACACCTTGGTGATAGTAAGTGCTACAGGTAAGAGGAAAAGGTTTTAGTCTAGAAAAACCATCACTGAACATAATTCTGGCTCAATCATTAATTTACAGTCACCTAATCATTAAAATTTGCCAAATTTCAGTGAAATGCATATGTAATATACTGATTTATAAAAATTTAATAAATTGCTGTATGAAATCTACATGAGCTCTCCAGTCATGGCACACTTTAATGCTCCACAGATAATCTATGAACCTACCTAACAAGTGTGTTGTGAGGATAAAATTAGATAATATTTATTAAGTGCTTTGCAAAGCTTATAAATGTTATCTATTGTTATTTATTCATGTGATTGTTATAACTGATCCTCATTGCAAAATTCTTGATGTATAACCTTAACAGAATTGTAATAATCACAATGGATAATATGTTATTTACTTGGGAAATGGCAACATCTACCCCCAAACTATTTCCCCCAATTACCCCAGATTATTTGACTTTCAAAGAGTTATAAAGTTGGGGTGGCTAGGTGGTGCAGTGGATAGAGTGCTGGCTTTGGAGTCAGGAGGACCTGAGTTCAAATTTGGCCTCAGACACTCACTAGCTGTGTGACTCTGGGTGAGTCACTTAACCCCAAATGCCTCAGAAAAAAAAAATGAAGAGTTATAGAGTCTAGAGTCAGAAGGGGCCTCAAAATATTTTCTGGTCCAGGCACATGGGATGCAGTAAACAGAATGAAGTCTGTAGTCGGGGGAAATCTGGGTTCAGAGACCATTTCACTTGTTTAGTCCTATGACCATGGGCAACATATATTTTAACCATTCTGAGCTTCAGTCTCATCTTCAGCAAAATGAGGATAATAATATGGGTGATACTACCTCACAAGTTAATGGTGAAGGTCTAACCTCACTTGCTGCTATTCTCATTACAGGTCACCAGTGAAGCAACTGTGTCTCAAAGTGATTAAGTGATTTGCCCAATCTCATAACTGGTAAATAGTAAGTTAGAAAGGAATATTTGTGTTTCCTGGCCCCTTGTTCAGAGTTCATGTTTTCTATCCTCTTAAAATTGGTATTGAGCAATTAAAATGTGTGGTTTCTAGCATATTTACTTAAAATTTCATTATTTATTTATTTAGGAGGGGGAAGGTAGAAGGAATTATGGTAGTAAATTGTGGCTGACTGCAGAAAGAGTGACCTCTAAGACCCCTTGCACTTAGTTCCCAATGCACAAGTCTCCCTTTTCCTCCCCCCTATCTTTCCCACTCCCCTATACATACTTTTTGGATGCTCTTAAGGCTTGGTAAGAGCAGCTGAAGAAATACACATAGTGCTTAAGTTACTGCACCTTTTACTAATAGAGTTGTTTCTTCAACTGCTCTTGCCAAGCCTTCAGATAGGTTTTTGCTTCTTTAACAACTTCAGCCCAGGCAGAAATTAGACAGGAGAAACTTGTATTTATTTTTGAAAATTATAGGGTGAGAGCAGTAAGGTGGAAAAAGGGCTGGATTTGGAGTCAGGGGACCTCAGTTCCAATTCTGACTCCACCATTTTGCTATGTGTGTTCCTTGGGCAAGTCACTGAAGAACCATTATATATATATGTATATATATCTATATATTTAGAACCATACAATACATATTTCCATGTATCAGTCCTTTCTTTGGAGGTGGGTAGCGTTTTCCTTCATGAGCCCTTTGTGGTTGATTTGAATATTCACATTACTCAAACTGGCTTAGCCATTCAGTTACTCTTTGAAAAATATTGCTGTTACTGTATAAAACATTCTCTTGGTTCTGCTCATTATTTCATTCAAGTCTTTTCATGTTTTTTTTTTTAATCAACCTCATCACGGTAGTATTCTATCACAATCATATACCACAGCTCATTGAGCCATTCTGTCATTGATGGGCATTCCCTCAATTTCCTGTTCTTTGCTGCCACAAAGAGAGCTGCTATAAATATTTTAGAACATATAGGTTCTTTTCCTTTTTCCTAATCACCTTGGGAAACAGACCTAAATACCTAAGTACTTAATACTGTACATTGGGGTGAAGGGAAGCGTGGAGTTAAATCCTAAACCACTTGGTGCCTTATAAAAATGTGTGGGGTTTAAGAACACCTCAAAGGACCAAGCAAATTTTTGTTTTGACTGACCTACCTGGTCCTTTTAGTGTCATTAAGTGTGACTCAAATTTTAAGGACCTGTAATACCTGTGTACAACTCTCAAAACTATATTTCATATCAGGACTTGTCTATAATATTATGTAGTTCCTCCTAGAACAAGTCAGGGCTATCACATGACTTCTCTTCTTAGAAATTCTTTTAAGACATTGTGAATGAGCCATCATGTAAAATCTTGTCCAGTACACTACTAATTTTAGAAAACATAACATGGATTCAATCTTATTAGTCAACGATTATAGCACTTGCCAAATTTCCATCAAAATAAATAGAAAATTCTGAGAGATTTTCACTCATTAGGAATAACTCCTTTTTTCAACCTTAGCTTAAAATAGACAAAGCTATTTTGACTGCTTTTATTTTCATAGGCTTTTAAAGTAGGTGAGGAAAGACTTATAGTCATCATTAAACATATTTTATGTGAAAGGTTTAACTTGACCAGGTAAATAAGAATTTTTAATGAGGTCCTACACTATACCATTATACAAGAATTAATGCATTATGCAAAGCATTTTTTAAAAAGAAAATAGAAGATCCCATAGTCTAGTGATGTAAAACATAGAAATATCAACTTCTCAAACAGTGAAGAAGACCTTATGGTAAATCTGACACTATTCATCCGAATTTAAAACCAACCTATAATAAACTTAGGAAAGCTAAACTTCCTGAATTAATAGCTATTCAATTCAACAAACATTATTGAGAGCCTACCATAGTAATATTAAAACTTAGAGGTTTTCTCAGTAAGAGAATTTGGCAGTCTGACACTGGTTGACTCATACTCTGATTCATCTTTTGGTGACTTGTATGAAACGTCCTCTATTCCTGAAGTTAGACTTTCTTGAAAGAACAATAACAACAAAAACAGAAAAAAAATCTAAGTAGTAACTTTATAAATTAATGCACTATGATCATGAGAAAGTTCAGTAATCAGTGTGTGAGCTAGAAAAATTGATTTTGATACTTTTGTGAACAAATATGATTCACATGTTTACTGTTTTTAAAGCAAGTTGTTAAAGAACAGCATTTCCTGAATTGTAATTTAGATGTTACTAATCCATTTCAAAATACAGCACATATAAATATTCAGCAGTTCTTTATTTTAACTTTTCAAGTTGTTAAGTATTTCTTCAATAAATGACAATTTCCCACCATTTACAAATGGCCTTGTTCTTACGTTCCAAATGATTATGTTTTCTGACAGTTCTAAGGAATGATTAAAGTCCACCAGCCGTTTAAAGATAAAACATTTCCTTTCAAAAAAACATACAAACAAGTCTCTAATGCCTGCAAGGAGGGAAAAAAGTCTGCTTTGTTTATATCCTTGATAGATGTCAGTATTGATGATTATAATATTATTTCTACCACAGCTTCCCTCTTCTAGACCATAATTTTTCTTTAAATTCTGTCTGGATGCATTATAAAAGGTGCCCCAGTTTGGGAACACAGGAGGGAGAGAATGGAGAATGAATGGGTTTTCCTCTTTCACAGAGATGTTGTGAAAATTAGTCAAATTCAAAAGCTGCCTTAGGTTCCCAGGGGGAATGATGCTACTCATAAACAAACAGTCTCACTGTTTCTGTTATTCCTACAACGGTTTCCTAGAACAAATAGGCAGATATATTGTTTATATTTGTAAGTTCCTTGAAGGCAAGAACTATTTTGTTTTTGTATACCAGGCCTGATTGATTCCTTACCTATAGAGGGCACTTCATACATGTTTGTGGCATTAGATTTTAAATTTTGATAGATAAATTATTTTAGTCACATACATTTTTGAATTATTTATACTATGCCTGAGAGACTTCTTAATCAAAGCAGCATCAAACTATTTTTAATTAAGCTTTGAGTATCTGTGAGCCTACTGAATAAGTAGAATTTTGCTAATAATTAAAACTAAGTGTACAAACATCACAAGTCAGGAAAGGATTTACCATAAAACACAATATTCCATTAAATTAGTCATTTAACTAATGATAACTTCTACATTTGCTGTTTTAAGAATAAAGATTTAGGGTACTGAAGATTATCTGGATTTCCGACCAAATAGAGATCATGTCTCACAGTCATTAAGAGAATAGCTTGCATTATGTTTATTCTGTTACAAGATAACGAACATGTCAGTTGGAAAGGAATAACAAATCTAGACATATAGTTGTGCATAGCAAAAAATTAAATACCTTTTTTTAATCTTATTTTCAAGGAGTAAATTGCAGATATTAACATATTTCCGATCTCCTTGCAGTGAGATTTTCTTTAAAAGAGTTTAACAACTCAACAAATGGAGGCTGAATTTATTTTTCTTCCATTGAACAAGATATGATTCTAATTCATTCAAATTGTTTTCATTTTTTTGATCAACAGTAAAGGGTCTATTCCCTCAAAGCACTTTTTTTTTATCTTTAGCAGAATAATCACCAAAATCAGAATTTGACATTAAAAAAAAAGCAGAAATAAAAAGGCTTCTCTAGCATGATATCTAAAAGCAGAATGCTAACCTACTAGCCTCAGAACATGTAACATTTTGGAGCTGTTATATTTCTGCATTCAAAAACCTAAACAAGAGTTAATAGTTGGATTCTGCTGGTGTTGGGAAAAACAACATGGCTATTACAGATCTCTTCTGAGTATCAGGTTTTTGATCATATACATCCGTGGTGACAGCTATCCCCAAATACAGACAAAACATCTCTAAGCTAGCAATTAATTTGCTATATTTCTTAAACTTCATTCCAACTTTACCTTTCCTGAGAGCAGAATATCTACTCTTAGAGAGTTAAGTGAAACCAGAAGAAGAAATTCCATTCTTTGCCACATTTCAGTTTAGGTATTTCATGATGATTCCTATTCAGGCATTTTTCTCCACAACTATTTTTTGAGCTAATATTTTAAGGGAAAGACATCACGTATGCTGTTTTTAATGGACTTTCTACAAATATTCTTCCACATTTGCTCGTGATTTAAGGAAGGGATCAAGTTGGGTCCCTTCATTTTGTAGATAAGGAAACTGATCAAAATGTGATTAACAAGTTAAGGGCTAGAAAAAGCCAAATATGAGGGTTTGTTTTCTGAACCAGCAAGGGACATGGTATGGATTGTGCCAAAGCAAAACATGGGGCAGTTTACCAAACAACCTCTTATTCTATTTGTAACAACTTGAAACTGGGCCTTTCCTATCAGACTCCCATCAGAAAGGGGAGGGGTAGAGGAAGAGATAAGCCCATCAGTGAAATAGTATCCTTTAACAACCAGTAACTTCCTGCAATCAAAACCATGCTAGCATGTGGCTTGTTCAAATAAAAATTACTGGACTGGAGCCAAACAAGGAAAAAGTAATTGATAATGTGGTTTTTCAGAAACCATCCATCCATCAAATGTGTCAGTCCTTCATAATGCTTTATTTCCCTTCTGAACAAAGATCTTTAAAATTCATTGTGTGTACTTAAAAACAAAGTGTCCTTGTACTGGTTTATAATGATTCTCTTTTAGTTGGGGGTTTGTTTTGTTATTTGATTACATTCCCTCCCATCCTGCATTTTTTTTTTTCCAGATAGTTGCTGGAAATTTCTGCCCTTCTTAAACAAAGCATCTTTGTGCTGTATCAGCTTGCATTTTCCTTGGATTGTGTTTGGATGGTGCCTTTTCACTGACTTCAGCACTGGAGTATTGTAGCCACAGCTCCTTTAAGTAGAGTGTAACAAACAGATTCACTGGCCCTTTTTGGGTGCTGCATCTGATTAACTGAGCTGTGGGAAATTCTGTTTAGGTGATGGAGGCACCTGGGTTATTCTAAGTACTAAATTAACCTGGAGAAAAATCTCAGGCCATTAGCACTAACTATTACCAAAAAGCTCTCTTCAGTATCACAGCTTCTCATTAATTTCTGGATCTTAAACAGCAGAATATAATTTATTCTGGTAATACCGATAACATAAAGCTCCCTTCAATACTGAAAGATGAGTTTCTGAAAAAGTGTTGTTTAAAATGAATTTCCCTGTATTAAATCCTTTTTACCTCTCCACCCTCACCGCACCCCCACCCCTTCATTTTCGTTAAGAGTAAAATAATACTGTAGGAGAATTCAATTCAAGCCAGTAAGCATCTCTGAAAGTGCCTGCTATTTGCCAGAAACTAGGCTAAAAACCAAAACCAAAGTGAAACCCTCCCTGCCCTCAAGGAAGTTCCATTCCATTGAGGAAACATCATATACACCGATAAATAAATGCAAAATACGTGCAAAATAGATCAAACATAACTTTGGCCTGAGAGGAGGAGGAATGGATTACATATTATACAAAAGCCTTGTGTAGTAAGTTGCCCAGGAGCTGAATTTTGAGAAGACCTAGAGATTCCCGCAAATGGAGGTGAGACAGAGCATTCCAGGCATGAGGATTGCCTGTGCAAAGGCATGGATGGAAGCAGAAAATGAAATACTGTGTTCAGAAAATTACTCACAAGCAATCAATCTATAATCATTTTGTTGGTAAGGGCCTACGATGTCCCAGGCCCTGTGCCGGGTACTAGGGATATAAAAACAAAAATACACCATTCCTGACATCAAGGAATTTGGTTTTACACAGCTGAATAGAGCAACGGATAGTGTGCTGGATCTGAAGTCAAGATGACCTGACTTCAAATCCAGCCTCAGATGCTTACTAACTTTGAGACCTTGGGCAAGCACTTTGCCTCTGTTTGCCTCAGTTTCCTTATCTGCAAAATGGGGATAATATCTATTTCACAGGTTATTGTGAGGATAAAGTGAAATAATATTTGTAAAGCATTTTACAGACCTTAAAGCAATATATAAAGTTATCATTGTTACATTTTATCAGTAGAGACAATATGCACATTTATTAGAATACATAAAATAGATGCAAGGTTTTGGGAAGGGGGCTCTAGAAGTTGGGGGAAATCAGGAAAAAACTCAAATAGAAGATGACATTTGAGCAGAACTTTGAAACAAATTCAGGATTCTAAGAAGTATAGGTTGTTTTGTTTTGTTTTGTTTCGTTTTGTTTTTTGAGAGGCCATTTTTGGGGTCTAATTTCTTACCTAGCCAAATCACTGAAGGGTGTTGCCTCAGACAAACTGAGACCTGGGAAAGATCTGAGCTTAAAAAGGCCAAGGTCTTCCACCACATCCAGGGCCATCTCCAGTCTTCCTGATCTATGTCTTGTCACTGGACCCAGATGGCTCTGAAGGAGAGAATGAGTCTGGTGACTTTTGCCTCGCTTAAGTCCAATTCACTTGCAAGTCATCACCTTCCTGATATCATTGGTTCTCTTTGAGAACAAAGGACAAACAAGGTGTAGAGGGAGTGCATTCCAGGCATGAGGCACAGCCTGTGCAAAGGCATGGAGAGGAAAGAATGTTTTGTGTGAGGAATAATAAGAAGGCCAGTTTAACTGGACAACAGAGGGCATGAAGGGATATAATGTATAATAAGGCTGGAAAGGTAGTTTCAAGCTAAGTAATGAAGGGCTTTTATATGCCAAACAGAATAATAAGTATTCGATCCTAGAGGTAATGAGAATTCACTAGAGTTTATTAGTCAATTTTGTACTTTGAGTAGTTTTGCATTGGTAGCTGTGTGAAGGATAGACTGGAAAATGGAGAGACTAGAGAAAAGGAGATAATAACTCTGTGACTCTGGGCAAGTCACTAAACCGTAACTGCCTCACCAAAAAAGAAAAAAAAAAAAGGAAAAAATAATGACGCTGAAGCAATAGTCCAGGTGAGAGGTGATGAGGATTTGAATGAGGCATTTGGCCATGTGATCAGAGAGAGGGGGGTTGGTGCAAGTGACATTGTAGAGGCAGAATTGAAAAGACTTCAAATACTGATTGACTTGAGGGGAGAGGGAAAAGAAAGAATTGAGGATGACTCCCAACATACGAGCCTGGGTGCCCTCAAAACAGGGGGACAATAATGAATTATGTTTTGGACAGGTTGAATTTGAAATGGGAGTGGAAAATCCAGGTATATAGATATCTAATTGGCCTATCCAGGTGGTGCAGTGGACAGAGTGCCATACCTGAAGTCAGGAAGACTCATCTTCCTGAATTCAAATCTGGCTTCAGATATTTACTAGCTGTGTGACCCTGGGCAAATCACTTTACCCTGTTTGCCTCAGTTTCCTCATCTGTAAAATGAGCTGGAGAAGGAAAAGACAAACCACTCCAGTATCTTTGCCAAGAAAACCCCAAATGGGATCATGAAGAGTCAGACACGACTGAAGCATCTGAAGAACAACAACCATGAAGGGAAAATGATCTGTCTGTAGGACATGACAAAAATCCCATACTAGAATGAAGCAAGTCTGTCTTCATATCGCACACTGCAAGGAAATGAGAAATTGTCTAGCAATTAGTGCTGTCCCAGAATGGAACAGTCTGACTCCTGGGGGTGGCTTCCCCCTTCTTAGACATCTTCAAGTGGAAGCTGGATGAGAACTTATATGCCTATACTCTCTCTACCATGCCGTCTTCCCTGTGGCTTCTCCCCTGATTGGGTGAACCTCCATTTAAGGAGGAATGCTCAAGTCAGCCATATCTCAGTGCTCTCCAGGCTGAACAGCCAATTTTCAGACTTTATCTACCACTCTTCCTTGTAGGGTACTTTCATTGCTCTCCCACCCCTTGTGCTTCCCAGATATTAGCATCTTTTTAGGTGTTATCTTCTGATTAGAATGTAAGCTCTTAGAGGGCAGAGATTTTCTTTCTGCTTGCATTTATATTCCCAGGCTTAGCAGAGTGCCTGGCACATTGTTGTTGTAGTATAGTCATTTTCAGTTGACTCTGACTCTTCCTGACCCCTTTTAGGGTTTTCTTGGCAAAGATACAGGAGTGCTTTGCCATTTCCTTCTCCAGCTCATTTTACAGATGAGGAAAATGAGGCAAACAGGGTAAAGTGATTTGCCCAGAGTCACACAGCTAGTAAATATCTGAAGCCAGATTTGAATTCAGGGCTTCCTGCCTCCAGGCTGGCCACTCTAAGCACTGCACCACCTAGCTGGCACATAGTAAGCATTTAATAAATACTTAATAACTGAGTGACTGAGTAATAATACTCAAAATAAAAGTCACAGATTAAGAATATTAAAACTGAAAATGCCACAAACCATGTAACTCAATTAGTGAAGTCTAGATCTGGATATACATATAGATATAATAGCAAAAAAACTATATGGAAAAAAGCAAGCCTTGATGCTTTGGAGATTCAACCAAGTTTTTCACTAGCTTAAGCCACTGGAGCGCATGGCAAAACATCTACAATTAATGACATTATGGTCTTTTGTTGTCCTTCTATTACCTAGAATTACCAGATTCTTTCAACATATCTCTATCCCTGACTATTCCTGACATTTTTCAGATTTTAGTTTCAGTAATCTTAGATGGATCGTTAAACTGTGTAATAAATCGTACAATCCCTGATCAGAGTAATCATTCTGTATGGTCTCGTTGAGAAGAAACCTATCCTATTACCTCAAAGGCATCTCAATAAAATTTATTTTAGGAAAGACAACATGGAATAATGGATAGAGTCCTGGCCTCTGACTCATGAAGACTTGAGTTCAAGTGTCAACTCTCCCATATACAGGCTGTGTGACCCTGGGCAAATCATTTAACTTCTCAGTGACCCCAAGCAACTTTTTCAGATTATAAATTGCAGAGAAGGGGCCGCTCTGCAAAGGTAAAGCTCACTGTGTGTTCTCTATACCATAGAAACCACATGTTCAGTTTAAAAAATTGTTTGTTTTTTATTTTGTTTTGTTTTTGTAACATACTTTACTAGACCTTGTGGAGACAACAAGAAAATGAAAAATGGTCCCTTTCCCTCCTTTTTAATTTAGGGATACAACACATGAATAGAGAAGTGTGTACATTATAATTGGAAGAAGAGGGAGAGAGCAAGAAAAACTAAGGAGATCGGGAAAGGCTTTCTATAGGAGATAACACATGAGCTAGAAATGGAAATGATGAGGATATGCATGTGTAAATTTGCAAAAGTGGTATATGGTATGCTAAATTTAATGAACAATGAGTAGGACAACTTGGCTAAAATATAGCATATGAGAGTGAGCAAGGTACAGTAATCCTGGAAAGGCAAGTTGGAGCCAGATGGAAGAATGTCAAACTGGAATGTATACTCTATCCTAGATGCAACAGGGAGCCCCTGAAGATTCTTGAGCAGGAGAGTAATCTAGTCAGAGTCGTACTTTAAGGAAATTATTTTGGCAGCTATGCAAGAGGTTTTATATGAAGGGGAGAGACTGTATACTAGGAGTTCAAATACGAGATTTTTTGCAGTAGTTTAGGCAAAAGGAAATGAGGATCTAGAACATAGGGAGATGATGTAAAATAAAGATAAAAAAGGAGGTAGTTAGTAAATTGTTGAAGGGAGGAATTTTAGTGCCAGTATCAGGAACTTAAAACTTTTTTTCAGTAGAGATTGGGAAAATCACTGAAGGTTTTTGATGAGAGCGATGCCACAATCAGAGTGGTAATCAATAAGATTACTCAGTCATGATATAAGGCATAGATTGGAGTAAAGGTAGACCAAAAGCAGGAATATCAATTAAGACGCTACCACAATCGCCTAGGCAAGAAGAGATAAGAACCTGAACTAGGGTGGTTGCAGTGAAAATAGAAGGAATAGGACAGAATGGAGAGATGTGGATGAGGCAGAATCAATAAGATTTGGATCTTGATTGCATATGGGAATGAGTGAGAGGGAAGAGTCAAAGATAAATGAGGTTATAAAGCCTGGATGCTCTTGGACAGCCTCTACTTTTCCCATGAGATATTAAAAGTGAAATAAAGAGAAAGGTGCTCAGTTGTACCATTCATCAAAAGACCAATACAACAAGGTCAATTGTTCCATGATTATTTTTAGTAGGAGAGATAGCATCAATATTGTAATGGCAGATATGTCAATGACCATTGAAAGGAGTCCTCTCTTTAATGCAGGAAGTTGGGCTAGGGGTAGAGGAAATCTTCATAACTACAGAGTCAGATACAGAGTTACTTCTCTCAAAAGTAGAACAGAAATATATTGTGTATACAAATTATAAGCACTATGTGTAAGTATCTTGGGTAATACTCATCAACCAGCTATTTGCCATTGGCCATCAATTATCTATGAACTGATTATATTTGAGAGATATTGATGAGCAGATTATATTTGTTTTTAAATGTCTCAAATTAATGGCGTAGTTAGTATTTATTTAGCCGATGTCTACTGTTTTCATTAGGGGTCGTTGGCACATGGTAACTAACATAAAGCATTCATTAACAAACTATCAGGGAAGACCTAAATAAATGATAGGGTAATAGCATATTGTTGCTACATTAAAAAAAAAATGATGAAGAGGCAGTGTTGCATAATGGATAGAGAGCAGCTCCAGGAATAAGGGAGACCCAGATTCAAGTTGAGTAGTTCCTCATGCTTTAAGTAGCCCAGAGATTTTGTAATCTGCATTAATAAAAGTATTTCCTCACTGGTAGTTTCCTACACTGAAGAAATCACATAGCCAGTACAACAATGACAACAAAAACACCTACAACAATAAGAGCAACAAAGAAGAAATGAGAAATGTATAGAATTCAAAGAAATATGGTTATACATATTAAATTGATATGGAATAAAGAAAGTAGAACCAAAAGAAAAATATAAATACTGACTGCAATTCTGTAGTAAAAGACTATAATGGACCACAACAAACCCATATGAAATACATAGAGACTAGTATAAACTCCTAAAACTCAGTGTCATACTCAGAATAATAGAAACAATTAGAATGATTTGGTCACCACTGTGTTAAACTCAATACGCACATTAAAAAAATAAGTAAATTTACCAGTTTAAGGATACAATCTCCCTCTGTCTCTCTCTCTGTCTCTCTGTCTCTCTTCTTCTCTTTCTCACTCCTCCCCCATCTTTCCCCCCAGCTTTGTTTTGTTCATCTTTTTATTTTTTCTGGTTAATATTTTTTAATATCTCAACTTGTCAATGAAAGTTAAAATAAAATTTGCTTTTCTGAAATGATGTTCAATGAGTATCATAAAGTGAGAAACAGTTCTTGAGGTGTGCAAGAATCCTTTATTGATAATAGTTATACACAGACCATTATGCTTAGAGCAGAAAAGCCAACCAAAGCAAATTTTATTAATTTTCTGATTATTCCTAGACATTATCTATGAACAAGATGCATACAGTGTAAGAAAATGAAGAGATGAATATGAGGACCATCCAAGTATCCTCTCCAAAAGTTCGACTGTAATGCTTTGTCAAGGCATGGATATGTCCCTGAGTTTTAGGAGTTCATACTTGCGGAATGTAAACTCAGACAAGTTCTACAGAGCTAGAAAGACTTTAAAAATATATATAGTCCTGGCAACAAGTTGTGTCTTCTCTCTGAGACTCAGCAAAAGACAGCGAGGCTTATCAACAAAACACTGACCAACATATGATGAATTATTTGGCCATGGCAATCAATGATTTTTTTTAATAACAAATTCAATTCTTCATGGCTACCATGTGCTTCCATACTGTAAAATCGCAGTAAAGGGGGCAGAAAGCACTAAGGATTGTATTTTTAGACCATTAATTAATATTCTGTTACTCTGAATATGAACTTTTGTTCCAAATAACCAAAAGGGTTGATATACTATTTGAACAATGTTAAAAGTTCCACTGCAAATGAAATCAGAAGGAATAAATAAATTGCAGCTAAATGGGAAGGTGGCTCATTGGATCTCCTCAGATAGGTAAATGAGGAAGTTGACAGAATTAATTTCATTATTCATCCAAGGGTTCAAAGAAATACCCACCCCCAGAGCACACATTATCATTTCACCTTGCAAGATTTGTGAAAAGTATAAGACAAAGCAAAAAGATAATTATGAAGATCCAGCAATTGCAGCTTATATGTCAACATCAATTGCAGAGGAAGATAAGAAAGAAGAGAAATTCTGCAGAGGACTTGAACAAGATGCTCTAAACCAAGTCAGCATATATCATGATATTCACTTTCAGTGCAAATGTTATTTGGCTTGATAAAATGACAGAAGATATGTTGAAAAATATGGATTAAGAACTAAAATCATCCAAAGCTTGTGCATTACTCAGAGGTCTGATGCATTGCACAGCATCGAAAAGTCCTTTAGTAGCTTAAAACTGCACTAAGACTTTTGGAACACCCTGTATCTCATCGGTTTCTGTAAGAAGAGAATCAGAACATACTAGACATACACAATGAACAGCATTACAAAAAAATGCAATATATAGTGTGTATATATGTTTATATAATATATGTACATATATATATATATATATATACCGATATATGTGTGTGTGTATGTGTCATATTTGTTCTTCAGTCACACTTGACTTTTTGTGACCCCATGGACCATACTGTCCATGGGGTTTTCTCAGCAAAGATACTGGAATAGTTTGCTATTTCCTTCTCCAGTGGATTAAGGTAAACAGAAGTTAAGTAACTTGTCCAAGGTCATACAGCTAGTTGATGTCTGAGGCCAGATTTTAAATCAGTTTTTCCTGATTTCCTGAGAGGCCCAGAGCTCTATCCGCTGAGCCATCTAGCTGCCCTCATGTGTTTTTATGTGTGTATATATATATATATACACACATATATGTATGTATATGTGTATGTATATGTATATATGTACATGTGCATATGCATGTGTATAACTGATTTCATCAGTTTAGGAAACTCCTTAGCAGTTTAGGCCTTTTCTGGAATTGACTGTTTTAGAGTTGCCTGGTGTACTGAGAAGTCAAGTGACTTACCCAGGTTATATAACCAATATATGACTGAGGTAGGATTTGAACCCTGGTCTTCCTGTCTCCTCTGCCATTTCTCTACTCACTATACTATACCACCTCTTCTGGCTATAGCTTATCAGACAGGAAGATGGTTACTGACAGGGTAGCTATTTCATAATAAATTGTCTTTGTAGAGTTAGATCACCGACTGGTTTGAGCCAAGGTCAAAATTAATCAAATTAGAAGGCTAGCTAAAG
Source organism: Vombatus ursinus (assembly GCF_900497805.2). Lineage (NCBI taxonomy): Eukaryota > Metazoa > Chordata > Mammalia > Diprotodontia > Vombatidae > Vombatus > Vombatus ursinus. The sequence goes on from NW_020954610.1 coordinate 71,119,527, forward strand.
ACCAAAAAAAAAAGACTGCATGAAATTGCAACTGTGTCTTAACCTATTGAAACAATCAATAAGCATTTATTAAGCGCCTACCATTTGTCAGGCATTGTGCTAAGTGCTGGTGACTTTGAAAAATGAGAGCTAAGGGAAAACATTCACTCTGTCATAGTTTCTTAGAAAATGTAATGTAATGCATGTCAAATGATCATCACAAGACGGAAGCCCCAAATGCCCAGAAACCACCAGAGCCCTAAATGCTTGATCAACATTCCAACCTGAAAGATAATGACAGTCAAGGTCAATAATGGTTTCCAAATACAAGCTTAATTGCAAGACAATATAGGGAAAGATGGTAAAAGATTATGAGACACATTGCCTCTCAAGACAGTGAAAACCATGAGAGGACAGAACAAGCCTGAAGAAAGCTTAGCATAAGACACAACTAAGCTTTAGAACATTTGGAGAACTCTTGGTTAAAGTTAGGGCAACAAAAAGATATGGAAATGGAGTTGATATGCAAGCATTCCTCCAGTGATCCATTCTCATCCCTTATGACTATACAACAGGGGTATTTGTACTCCACCATCTCATTACGACATTATGCTAAAGAACCAAACTTTGAGTTGAGATGAAACCCCAGCTTTGTCATTTACTACCTGTGTCATCTGTTATCTTTCTGGGCTTCAGTTTCCTCATCTATAAAATGAGGGGGTTGGCTTTGATGCCTCTACATTTCTATGGCTTTAACTCAAATGCTCTGTGATACTATGGACTTGGAAATGGCACTCAAAAAGATGAAGTCAGGAAGAACTTCTGCATCTGAATGAATACTCATTGAAGAAATCTGTGTTGCAGGTGACGCAATTTTAAGAACACTAAGTTATATATTTTCAAGATTTTTCAAAGTGGGGAAATTCCAAGAGAGTGGGAAAGATCACAGATGGTATTACATAAACAAGATGCCTGACAGGACATTAGCAAGTACCAAACCACATGTCTACTATCGCATTTCTATAAAATATTTATGGAGATGATCTATGCATGTATTGAAGATACCTTTGATGCAAATATGAGAAGGGAACAGGCAGGCGTTCACAGGTAATTTTCTATGGCAGAACACATCACTGTCTCACAACTGACAGAGATATTTTAAAAAAAAGATCTTGCTGTGCTTATTTTTCATTGACTATAAAAGAATCCATTTGCCTCAATAGAACAAAACGCAGCCTTAAAGGAACTCCTCCAACAAGGCATTCTCTATGTGTATGTTAAGATCATATAAATTTCCTGGATGGATGCAACCAGAGATAATTTTGCCTGGTGCTCTTCTGATCATCATTATCAAGCAAGACATAAAAGTGATACATGCTCACCATTGGTGTTCGGCAGTGTCATGAGGATTTTCTAGGCAAAGCCAAAATGAAAGAATTTCATGTAAATGATAAAGTTTACCAGATGATCCTATCTATGGGTGTCAAGCTGATTGTATTAAGTCTTAGAATTCTGTGAAGCCTCTTCAATGATACCTATAACCACTCAAAAGAGTTGCCTCAAAATCTACACAGGAAAAACTAAGTGGATTGAGAATGCATATTTTCCAGATTATTATATGCCATTTGATGAGCAACACATTAAGTTAGTCCATCAGTACTTATATTTTGGACAGGCCCTTAAAAATGAATTGAAGATGGAGAATAAGTTGGATTGCATTTGAGAAACTGCAGTGTTTTCAGTGATCACAAGCTGCTTCCTGCTGCAGAAGTCCACCTTTTTAATACCAATATTCTCCTGATGATGCTTCATAGCTGCAAATCATAGAAGGCCATGATAACAAAAAAATAAAAAATTACAGAAGACCCAAGTGGCACTGAAAAGTTACACAATAGGTATAAGTAGGCTATTATCAAATTGAATTCATTTCAACAAACTTTCATTAGGTGCCTAATATTTACAAGGCATTGTTGTGGACACCAAAGATACAAAGATGGGAACAAAACAATCCTTTCCTTCAAGGATTTACATTTTACTGGAACTTATGTTCCACTACCAAGGGTGATTTATGTCCAAGAAGTGGTTTAAAAGAATTAATCATTGAGGATATATATGACCAGAAAAGAAGGTGGGTGAGTCAAGTAATGAGCGTACAGGATAAGCCATGGACAGTCTGAGTGTTGTTCTACTAGTACCCATGAAATATCTCTAGGAAGTACTCTAGTGTATTAAATAGATCCTTTATGAAGGATCTGAGGAAGGACATAGGCAAAAATCACACAAGATGATGAGACATGGATGAATTGCAGTCTATTGGAAGAAATGTCCAGTGAATGATGTGATAGATTCATCAAGGTATTGAAGAATAGAGACAAATGGAACAGATTGTAAGCCTGAAACTGATGAGAAAAGAGGAGAAGAAAGGCAAGCTGAGTAGAATTCAACATTTGAAGTCAACAACCCTTTACTGAATTCCTCTGATGTACATGGCAAAATGCTTGTTGGTGACAAGGCTTAGAGATGTGAATAACACGTAGTCCTTACCCTCAAGGATCTGAGCAAATGTGGTAATTTGCCTTCTTCATAGTTCAAAGGATCATAGCTATAAAGCAAATGGGACCTGGCAGCCATATAGACCAACCCCCAAAACTGGGGAGACTGAGACTCAGAGGAGTTAAACAACTTGCCTAAGGTCACAGACAATTAGCATCAGATGCAGTGTTTGACCTAACTCTTCTGACTCCAGAATCATTGCACTTTCACAAGAACCTTTGATGTGGGTATAATTCACAGATAAGGAGACATTTATGAGACTTAGAGATATTCATGAGATCATTGATTTAAAACTCAAAGGAATCCAGAAATCATTCAGTACAACCTCCCCCACCCCTTACTTCAATTTAGTGATTTTCCATTCCCTATCAATAGAATGTAAGTGCTTTGAGGGTATTCCCAGAACCTAGTACCTGGAAAATAGTTGGCATTTATTAAATGCTTAATGTTTTCGACTAGCTATGCTTCCCCACACTCCAAAGAGGGAAGGGGAAGACAATGTCTAAGAAAGTCAGAGTCCATCTGAATAATTTGTAGCCGCGGTGGGAAGAAAATTCTGTCTCCTCTTCCATGAAGGACCCTAGCTACAGCTGAGGACTACTTCCTCAGCATCCTTGTCATAATTCAGAAGTTCCTGAAATTCCCTTCCCATCCCTGGCATTGTGGGGGTGGAGGGAAATGTAGAATCCCTAGCTATAGATATAAAATATGAGAATCTTAGAACCCTTAGCTTTTTTCAAAATTTGCTAAATAAATTTATATGATATATAAAAAATGCTCTAAATTACTGATTAGAGAAATGCAAATTAAAACAGCTCTGAGGTACCACCTCACACCTATCAGATTAGCTAATATGAAAAAAAAAAACAAATAGAAAATTATGGGTGTTGGAGGAGATGTGGGAAAAGTAAGGCACTAATGCACTGTTGGTGGAGTTGTGAACCGATCCAACTATTCTGAAGAACAACTTGGAACTATATATACATCCAAAAAAAAGGTAACAAGACCTCTTTATACAAAGATATTTATAGCAGCTCTTTTTTTGTGGGGGCTAAGAATTTGAAATCAAAGGAATGCCCATCAATTGGGGAATGACTAAACAAGCTGTGGTATGTGATTGTAATGGAATATTATTATGCTATAAGAAATGAAGAGCAGGGTGATTTCAGAAAAATGTGGAAAGATTTGTATGAACTGATGCAAAGTGAAGTGAACAGAACCAGGAGAATATCTGTACACAGTAATGGTAATATTGTTCAATGAAGAATTGTGAATGACTTAGCAATTCTCAGCAATCCATTGATCCAATAAAATCCCAAAGGACTAATATTGAAGCATACTATCTGCCTCCAGAGAAAGAACTGATATGGTTTGAATACAGCCTGAAGTAGATGCATGGTAAACGCATGGTAGGCATGGCTATGTGGTTGATTATATCTTATCAGACAGGAAATGATGGGTTATTCACCTGGGAATCATTTTCACAATCAGCTGTTTATGTGCAGCCAGATTATTGACTTGTTAGAGCAATGCCAAAATTAATATTAAATTGCAAGAAAGGATAAAAATTAGAAGACAAGGAATATAATTGTGAGAGTTTTCACCCGACCTGTTTAAATATCTTGCTGCTGAAAAATAGGAAATGGATAAAAGTAAAAACATTGAACTATTTAGCTCCATTTCTTAAAGAAGTTTTACATCAATAAAAGTTGCCACAAGAAAGAACCAAAGGGTCCAACAATTGCCTTATTCAATAAGCAACTGATGTTCTTGCCACACTGATATATGGCTATGAAAGAAAATGATGGAAAAGTAGAGTTGTATTATCTTACAAAAGAGAAAAAAGTAATGGAGGGAGAAGTAAGCCCATAGAAAGGTTATCATGAGACTAACTTGTCCAGATGATCCTCAAATCACTTTTAAATTAAAATGGAAGGACAACAAATAGATGTGAAATAGAAGATATTTGCTACTTTTTTTGTAGTGGTGTATTTTGACTGTCAATGACAGCATGCCTACCACAGTACCTGATAGACTCTATGGAGATGTGGAAATGAAACTCAATAAAATGAATTTAGGAGACTATTCTTGCAAGATAGAGGAGAGGTCACAAAAGAGCAAAGCTCCCCAATTCTCAACCCCAAATGTACAGATAAAAATTTTCCCCCAAATAAAAGAACAAAGAAATAAAGGAGAAAAAGGGAGAGCAGAAGAAATATAAGCAAAGAGGTTGAAAAGTGAATAATCCCTCAAATATAGAAAAGGAAAGAATAAGGGAAGGAGCAAACATTTAAAAATATTCCAATATGGTGAGAAAATATTTTGAATTAAAATATCCAAAAGAGAAGTCACCATAAGGAAGAAATAACAAATCAACTTTCATAATGGCCCAAGGAACAAAGCTGGACCTAGCACAACATACCTCAAATTAAATAACAAACAGTCCCAAAGAAACAGAGAGGATCTGGAGTTGGTAAAGAAAGATCTGGTTTCACTCAAGAAAGATCTGGCAACTGCAATGAGAAATCTATTATCAGTAAAAATGAAATAAGACAAATTGATAGCAAGAATCAGTAAGATGGAGAAAGTAATGGAAAATATAGAATCAATGAGCAATAAAATTCCCAGGCTAGAAAACAAATTGGCAGAAGCAGCGGAAGATGTGGTGAAAAATGCTTACAGGACAATTCTACTAGAAAAATAAGAGGTTGGAGAAATACTCCAAAAGAATTATTGGAATTAGTTTTTCAGGAAACTGATCAAGAAAATTTTTTTTTAAAACAAGTAAGATCAAAAACTACACATTGGTTGAATTCATCAGACACCCTGAGAGAGAAATATGAAATTCAGCTCACTTAGACACATTATTGCCAAACTCTAGAACTTTCCTTGATAAAGAGGATTTACAAGTAACTCAGAAGAAAAACATCATTTATCAAAAGAACTCCAATACGAGTTCCATATCAAGTCTGGGAAATATTCTTCTGTTATGAGGAAATGGAGAAGAATGTGACACATGACATACGGAGAGTCCAGAGAAATTGGACCACTCCACAGAATCTTCTACCTAATTAATCCAAGAGCACAGTCAAACTGTAGTGAAGCTGTGGTTTCATTGATGTCTTCTTTCCATACTTCCTCCTTCTTATCCGTGTTCTGTTACATATCTACCCTAGAGGACTGTCCAGTGTGCTGGAGGCATTTGCTACATCTTTTTACAATGTGTAGTAGCAGTGCAGTACTCAAACTGTTCATCTTCTTGGCTTTTATCACATGACTGGTCTACCTTCTTTTCAGATCTTATTTGATCACCTTACTTGGTCTTGCTCAATGATATTCCATCTGGAACTTCTTGCAAATAAGTCATCATTGGAAATATACTATAACCAACTTGTACCTATTGCCCTCTGGGTAACTGACAACTGTGATTCTTCAGAGATTGTGACATTTCAATATTACAAAAGAAAAAGTACATTTTTAAACACTCTCTACCACCTTTTTAAATATTTCTAGAAGGGAAAAAAGCCTTCCTGAACACTTTGATGTGCAAAATCTAAAAGCATTACTTTTTTTTTTTTTTTAGATCATAATACAAATAGAAAAGTATTCTGTAGCAGAAATGTAACCAAAACATACTAGCCTTAATGGAGACTAAAACATTCTTTGCTTTAGAATGATTGGATCCAAGGCCAAATTCTAGAAATAGTAACAAATTACTGGACTTGGAGTCAGGAAGACCTGAATTCAAATACCATTTTTGACACTTACTAGCCATATAGCCATAAGTAACAAACATGGGAAACTTAAGCAAAGACTTAATTTGCTCTTCTGTAAAATGGGAATAATAATGCCTATATTATACTTCAAGGAATTGTTGTAAGACTCAAAAGAGATAATATATGCAAATTGTTTTGTAAATCTTAAATCACTATATAAATGCCATCTATTAATAGCAATATTATTATTAATAGTAACAATAATACTAAAAACATGTAAATTGTGTGATTCAGCATCTTGTGGCTTTTTTGACCTTTTGAGATCTCCCAAGCACCTGTACCAAAAAAAAAGAAGATGGAAATAAAAGGTGGCCCCATTCTAGGGGCCATGGAAGCCATGTGCTCAGGACCTGACCTTGGAGGAGAAGGAGAGGAAAGGGCACCCTCCACTAGTCCTCTAAGGGTCATCTTTATACCTTGTAGTCAACAGGAAAGAGATAAAGAGATTTGGCTTGTTAATGCCTCTAGTATTCATACTTTATTTCACCTCAGCAGCCAATTAACATGCTGTCTATCATCATATAGTTAGCCAACTGGAAAATAGTCACAGAATACCTGTGTATGCTCTGAAGTGGCTGGAAGGGCCATCCATTCCACGTCAAGTGCTTCCAGTAACAGGTTCCCTCCTAAATCCTTGCAGGTTGGCACCAGGCTCAGTGCTGAAGGTCTTATACTTTGACCTAACAAACCCACCTCAAAACACAAGGCCTTCAGCCTGGAGTCATGCATGTTCCTAGATTTTTCCAGGAGGTCTCTTGTTACCTGCTCCCTAGCATGCCCCCTATAGGCCAATTCTCTTGCATATTCCAATCTCAGCTACAAATAAATAATCTTTAAATTCCCTCTTAGATCTAAAATTCCATGACTTCTGCCATGCAGCAGGAATATTTTAGCTTTACGATGATTATGGTTTCCCCAGCCAAGACTCTCAGACAGGTAGGTGCTTAATGGTCAGTAAGCAAATATAAATGTCCTCAGGAAAGCTGAATACTCAGAGCAATGTTTTGTCATTGCAAATACTTATCCCCTATTTTTTTTTTAGTTTTATACATTTGGATTATTTTATATTGGGTTATCTTCAATCAGGGCAGTTCTGTACTATTACAGATTCAACTGAATTTTCTGTGGATGATACATTTATTATTTATCTTTGGTCCAGGGACTTATTTTTAAATATACAAGCAACCCACACTTCTTAATAGGTATATTAAAATATTGAAGAGAAAAAAAGCAACAATTTGTCCCGCTCGCTTTCCAAATCCTTTTCTTTAGCTTATAGAAAGGCATTATTTACATTTACTTTAATGACTTATTATTTTTTTTTTTAGCAAGACTTGTGCACTGACTGCTTCAACAAATGAGCATTTATCTTTCTCCTTTTGGGAAACCAGTTTTTATTATTGTCATGTTAAAGACAGAGCTTTGCTTCAAGACTCAAAACAGAATGGAACATTTTTAAAATGGAAAACTCATTCAAATGTTTTGATTTGTCAAAGCACTTTATATTTACTTTAAAAAGCACATATTTTCTGCTCCCTAGAGAAGTCCGTAATGTGTTCCATGAAAATTGAACATCAGAAAAATAATGTAGTCAAATGACAGAATAAAATTCAAGACAACATACTGAAGCTTTGCTCTTAAAAAAAACTGCATGTTATATTGTATGTATATATTATGAAAATGCAATAGAAAAAATATACAGTAGCAATACACAAAAATTCTGTTTACAAACACATGCACAGAAGTCAGTCTATTTTAAACACATTCCATTTCAAGAGACAGCAAATTAAATTGGATAGATTTTAAATTGGACCTACATTCAGACTATATTACATATAGGGTATCATTATTGAATAATGTTATGTTATATATTAATGCACTATTAATATTAACATATCTTCCCAAAATATCTTTGTGCCCTTTTGTTGTTGTTGATGTTTGAAAGGTGAAATTTTTACAGCTTGAAATATTTTACTCAAAGCCTCTAATCCAAAATGTTGCAAATATTGATATAAAGCCTCCTTTTGAGGAAACTTCATTTTGTTTTTCTCTAAGAACATGAAAGATTTCATTTAAAAATTTTTTATTTATTTTATTCTGAACTTAGCCTTCAAAACCTTTCTGATCTTTTATTGAAACCTTTTATCTGGGTTGATGTTAGATTAGAGAACCTGGATGATCACTAGCATTTGTTATATCTCTAAAGCCCGGGGAGCCTTTGCTCCTACGTTGCTTATGTTATCTTACATGGAGTCACTTATTTGTGAAGGATGATTTCCCCAAAAGAATAAGGCCAGTTTTCCTCTTGACATAGTTTCCTAGGTTCACCTATGTATTTTAGAGTTTCCCTGAGGTCTTTTGGATTTAAATATCGACATTTGTCTATAACTTTCAGGGGAGGTAGAAAATTATAACCTACCACTTGGGGAAATAAAATATAATTTTCAGTATGATTATTTTATGTATTTTTGGAAATGTATAATTTGGCAATGAAATTAGCTCCTGAAAATCTACTCTTATCGAAATAATTAATTACAAAAAGAGGCCTCAAATAAGTATCTGAAGCCAGCTGAGCAGAAGGAGGTTCACTGTAGAGAAATTTTTTTCAAACAAACAAAATCCTTTCATGCAAATGCATTAAACAGCAAGCTTTATGTACAGTATGTAACATTTGCATGACATAACCTCTAACCATTTGGGGATATGATAAATCCCCTGAGGAGAAAGGCTTTTCCATACTTTGGAAGCATTGGCACAGAGTTAGAGTTATAGATTAAATTTAAATAACTATACCTCATATTTATATGACTTTTTCCTTATAAAAACTCTGTGGGGTAGATAATATAAGTATTATTATCCCCATTAGATAGAAGAGGAAACTGGGGCTCAGTGAGTCTGATCAGTAGTAATTTCTATAATATTTTATGTTTACAAAGCCTTTTTTCTTATAAGAATGCTGGGAGGTAAGGAGTGTATGCATTAATATCTTCTTTGGACAGATGATGAAAAATCCACAGAGAAGTGAAATGAATTGCAAAAGATCACATAGGATCAGACCTGGAATTTAGACTCAGGTCTTCTGTCTCCAAATCTAATGCTCTCCCCCTCTGTATCATGGGATTTTTTTCCCACCAAATTTAAAGCCAACCAATAAATTTAGTTTATCTCTCTCATAGGAGCAACCTCCCATCTCCAAAGAGTTTTGCATCTGATACATAATTATTTATGAACACCAGGCCTAAAATCAGAAAGACTCGTCTTCCTGCGTGCAAATCTGGCCTCCGACACTTACTAGCATTGTGACCCTGGCCAAATCACTTAACCCAGTTTGCTTTGGTTTCCTTGTCTGTAAAATGAGCTGTAGAAGAAGATGGCAAACCACTCCAGTATCTTTGCCAAGAAAACCCTAAATGGGTCATGAAGAATTGGACAATACTGAAATGACTGAACAACAACAAAAATATTAACCATTTCAATACACTATTTGAATTTTGTGGCATTTCGCTTTTTATTATTTTATCAGTAGCTTCATTTATTCCTTTAAACATGTAAGCCCCGAAACTATGCAGCATTTTATGAGCATTATTTATATTATTTATTGTTCTCCACATTTAATCAATGGAAAAACTTTTGATTCACAAATATTTGCTCTATAGTCAACTGTTGAGGAATGGATTTATTTTGTATAGTGAGATATAATTGTAAAGAACTGTTATACAAATACTTTAAAATGTTGTGTAGTCCTTCCGCCTTATTTCTTATTATAATTTTAATAAAACTACTAGTACTCTACATATTTTTATTATCATCATCCCCTTTTGACAATTAAAAACAAAATAACTTAAAATTGAAGTTAAAAAAAACAACTAAGGTAAGAATATTGACATAAAGGAATCTATTTTGAGATAAAATATTGGATAAAATATTAGTTTGGACACTGTTGGAAGTTCAGCTATAAAAATGTGACTAATGGCCAAATGATTTTACTTTTCTTGCAATTAAATTTAAACACAGATCTTTCCCATGAGTGTATGTGCTACCTAGGTCAGTACCTGGTTCTGGGTGTTTAGTTGGCATGTAGTAAGAAAATAATTATGATGTAATTTAGGTTGAAAAGAGTCAAATTTGGGAAAGCAACCTTTTAAGGCACTCCTGAAAGTCTGACCTGTACAGATAGTCAGGCAATGCATTTTTGAAAATAACAACCAGCTTATTATTGCATTTATTTTTAAAAAGTCCTCTCACCTTTATTGCTGGACTTTCATGTCTGAGCAAAAGGAATTGAATACACGCACGCCTTCTCATTTAAAATTAGCTCCCTTTCTCCTCTCCCCCCATAACTATTTTGATTGTGTGACAGACCACAGTTGCCTTCATTTTCCTTACTATGAGGCATCAGGGAGCCCCACTGTGGGTGTGTAGTTTTACTGGAACCCTATGAAGCCTCACAAAGCATTCATAGGGAGAGTCCATGCCTCAAAGGCACAAACCTAATTACTGCAACCTAGCATCTTTTCTAGGTCTTCTCTCTCCTTAAAAGCAAGTAGTGTCCTGATAATGACAAAGTAGGAGGTGGCTTTGAAGAAACAGGTTAAGTAGGATGGAAGCTGGAGAAAGGGACATAATGACCTTGAGATCATCCTGTGTGAATAAGTAAGACCTGAGTTGTCTTCCATTTTATCACCCTTGGAGTTCACAACTGTCCACATGTTGTCAAGAAGAATTTTAAAGGTGTACAATTCATTTATGAACATTTGTTTTTCCAATAAACTTACTACATATTCAGTGGTGGCTTCTTGCCATGTCCCCATCCAATATTTCTGTGTTATATGTATATTGGTTCATATATTTTATTTCTTTTGATTAATGGAGAAAATGACTGTCCAACTTTTCAACATATGTATAACATAGTGCCCAGGAATCTGTAATCTGGCCACATTCATCTTGCTTTGAGGATTTTTCCAATGAGGGAGAGCCTCCCCTGATACTTGTATTATTTCTCCATAGCACTCCCAGTTGATTTTATGTTGGATACCTCTCTGCATTCTTCTCCCTTTCTTCCCTTATATTATTTTCTCATACAGCATGTGAGCTGACAAATTCTGTTTCTGACATTGAATCATGCCTGAGTTTTGTCATTCACTTCTTATTCTCTTGGGTCAAAATACAGAGTATTCTGAAAAAGAAAAAATCAATTTCACTCATTCAATGTATATACATATATTCTGAGAGATAAAAGTTGATGAATAGCTTAACTTTTTTGTTCATGCCTGATGATGTTGATTTTAGCCACAAGAAACATAGAAATTCAAATTTTGTGTGTTAAAAATGTAATATTCAATCTTTAAAATAATCAAGTACTGAATTGAGGTAACTTAAATAATCCATTATTTCTATGTTACTCACATGCTATGCATATTCCATAATCCTAGAATTTCAGAGTTGGAAGAGAGCTCAGCAATCATCTAATTCAACCCTTACCAGTCCCTTCCCACCCAAGAAAAAACCCTGCTCCATAGTTACTACTCTATTGTGTTATATCTTTGTATTCTCACCACTGAGCACAGTTGCTTTGTACCTAGCAGCTTCTTAACAAATATTTACCGAATGAAAGTATGAATGATTGAATGAATGAATGATGAGTCAAATTAAAATTTCCAGTCAGAGCAATTTTGGACATGTAGAAATAGGTTACTTTAAATATAACCAGGAATAAACATTTCTGATTAGTTCCTTTAAATATATCATATCTATTCATGAAAACCAGGACAGTGATTCTCATTTACCTAAATGTCAGAAAGAACCTTTGATAACATTCTACTAAGGGATTTGGAGAATGATATGAAAAACATGGCAAATAATCAGTCTTAACATTTAAATGACTAGAAAGTTTATCAAGGAAATGCAGAGTAATGTACTTTCTACTGACCAAGTCTTAAAAACAGAAATGAAAGGAAAAAGTCTAAGAACACAGTTGTGGAGAACTCGCCTAGATATCTACAAAATACCATGAGTATCTATTGCAATACTAGATACCATAGAAATCTACTTCAGTTTAGAAGGTTTTTGACCTCAAGTAACAGTAAACATTGCTTTAAATATAATTAGAATACTTATTGATGGCATATGAATCACCAGTGGTAAATACATATAAAAAGAAGCACATTCTGATCTCTGAGAGGCAAAACTATACGATTGTTAGTTCTAAGGAACCAGACCTTCTCAGAACTGGTGTCTGTATCCCCATTTTTTTTTTTTTATCCTTGGTAGGCCAGATAGAGCTGTTGTTCAGTTGTTTTCAATTGTGTCTACCTCTTCATTTTGTTGGGATTTTCTTGGCAAAGATACTGGACTGGTTAATAGCAATACTGTGTGATGACTAACTTTGACAGACTTATCTCTTCTTAACAATGCAAGGATCTAAGACAACTCCAAAAGACTCATGATGGAAAATGCTGTCCACATTCAGAAAGAGAACTATGGAGTCTGAATGCAGATCGAAGCATATTATTTGCTCTCTCTCTTTTTTTTGTTTCTTCTTTCTCATAGTTTCTCCCATTGGTTCTAATTCTTCTTTACAACATGACTAATGTGAAAATATATTTACTAGGAATGTGTATGTAGAACCTATATCAGATTGCATGCCATCTTGGTGAGGGAGGCGGGAAAGGAGTGAGAGAAAATTTGGAACTCAAAATCTTATGGAAGTGAATGCTGAAAATTAAAAATTAATTAATTAATTTAAAAAATACTGAACTGGTTTGCTATTTCCTTCTTCTGCTCATTTTACAAATGAGGAAACTGAGGCAAATAGGGTTAATTGACTTGTCCAAGGTCACACAGCTCACAAGTGCCTGAGACCAGATTTGAACTCAGGAAAATGAGCCTTCCTAACTCCAGACCTGCCACTCTACCCACTGTACCACCTAGCTACCACAGAAATAGCTGTAGCTGTTTTCAAAGGCACTTAATAGGCTAAGGCGACCCCAGGCACCTTTTGAATACACCAACTATGAACGAGTTAGCAAAGCTCAAACACAGGAGTTGGTATAATTCTTTTAGTGTTGGGGGTAGGGGAGTACAATTATGGATTTATCATTTATTTTTTATCCACATGTTCCTCTCTTTCCCCCTTTATCCCTGTTTGGGGTGGTAGGGGTGGTTGTGCAGCCTGCTTTAGCCAGATTGTATCACTACCCCCATCTTCAGAACCAGGATAAAGATAGGCAAGGCTTCCTGCAGAAGTAGAAAATGGAAATAAATATGTATTTGCCAACTTGGACCAAGAGGGGAGTTTATAGACAATGTTCCTGAGCCCCAGCTTCTTGTGTAGATGAAGGAAATTTCCTAAGTCATGTGACCCCAGAATCTAGTCCTCTAGCAGAGAACGGACATTTTTTGAGCAGCACCAGCTCTGGGTGTTGATTCAAGGAATCCCCAAATCAGGAATTCTCCCCCCCGCCTTGACATGTGTTCTTTAATTTGAACTGGTCTTGTCAGTGGACAGGTAAAGTTCCCCAACTACTGGCACCTATCTCATGGGACACCCAGGGAGACTGTAAAAGTTCTCATTCACATCTATGGTGGGGGCAGGAAGGGAAATTAGGAATCTGACAAAATTATGGCTCTGACAAAAAAAAAAGGAACAAGTATTAAGGTGGGAAATACAAAAAGGTTGTTTCCTTTTTTTTAAAAGGATTATATAATTTTCATGTAAAGTAATACCACTACCTTTCCTCTCTCCCTACTCTGGATTTATGTTAAGTAGTTCCCTTGTGTCAAGCAGGACAGCCTTCATAGAGGCAAGTAACTCTTTGTAACAATGCATCATACAATGTTTGGAATGACTATTTAAAAAAATGAACAAAAATCTCAAATGTACAACCAGATCCCCAAAGACACACTGTAGAACTCTGGGGTTGTTTGCCTCCAACATACTTAGACTGCTCATCACCTTCACCATTCAGATTTTTAAATCCTGAGTCAAGTGCCAAAAACAAACAAACAAACAAATAAAGCCATGCCAATTTCATTTCTTTTTGGAAGGGGATTATCATGTATACCCTCTGACCAAAAACAAACAAACAAACAAAAACCCACAACAACAACCCACAAACAATTTATCTAGAAGCATTTGTGGTGGACAGTGGAGGACCCAAATTCATCATACTCCTATTCGCTGATTCACATCTGCTAGGAGGTGGAGAAAGAAACCAGAATGGAGTCTCTAATCCAGACAGAGTATTTGTGCTCAGGTGGGGCAAGATCTTGATTTTCATTGTGCTGGGGGCTAGAGCTGTAATCTCCTTCTGCAACAGGTCAGCGATGTTTGGATAAGTGGTGGTACCACCAGATAAGATAATATGGTACTGGCATGCAAACCTTTACAGATGTCAGCATCACACAGTGAAGGTAGTTTTATGGATTCAGGATTCCATACTTAGGAAAGATGGTTGGAAGAGTGCTTCTGGGCACCAGAAACTCTCGTGGCAAATGGTGATAACCTTACCATCAGGGAGCTCATAGCTCTTTTCTAGAGAAGAGCTAGATGCAGCAGTGGCCATCTCCTGCTCCACGTCTAGGACTAAGTAACACAGTTTCTCCTTGATGTCATGCACAATTTCCGTCTCAGCTGTGGTAGTGAAACTATCTCCTCTCTTGGCCAGGATCTTCATGAGGTAGTCCATCAGATCATGGTCAACCAGATCCAGAAGGAAGATGGCATAGGGAAGAGCATAACCTTCACCGATGGGCACAGTTATTACACCATCACTAGAGTCCGTTACAATACCAGTGGTACAACCAGAGGCATACAAGGACAACATAGCCTAGATGGCAACATACGTGGCTGAAGTGCTGAAAGTCTCAAACATAATATGTGTCATTTTTTCTCTGTTTATTTTGGGATTCAAGGGGGCTTCTGTGAACAGCACAGTATGCTCTTCAGGGGCCACATGGAGCTCATTGTAGAAAGTATGATTCCAGATCTTCTCCATGTCATCATAGATGGTGACAATACCATGCTTAATGGGAGTACTTTGGGGTCAGAATACCTTTCCTGTTCTGGGCCTCATCCCCCACATAGCTCTCATTCTGGCCCATACCCACCATCACACCCTGATGTCTGGGGCACCCAATAATGGAAAAGAAGACAGCCCAAGAGACATCATCTCCTGCAAAGCCAGCTTTGCACATTCTAGAGCCATTGTCAAAAAGTGCAGCAATATCATCATCCATGGCAAACTTTGAAGTGGCAAGTTTAAATCCTTAAGAGAAAGAGAGAGAGAGGAGGTGGTGCACCTGAAGGCGGGAGGAGGCAAATACATGCTGAGTGGAAGAGCTCACAGCTCAAGATCAGGAATTCTTGAATGAAATTTATAAGGGGAAGTAGTTCTTGAGTAGGACGCTTCTTGGAGAGATATGAGAATAACACACGTGGTCTTTGTAGTCAGAGGAACAGTAATATGGGGGAACAAGGAATCTGGACCTTTCCGCAGTTATTATTTGAAGAGCGCAAGTCTGATATAAAATCAGGTTGCCCATATAACAGTTCCAAAATGTGTTTGTCTTTTGGGGAAGTCCAAACCACAGAGGAAGCTATGAGTCTGGCAAGGATTGTTTAAGACCACGTGAAAGAGCCAGGGATTCACTGGAATGTCGCTTGTCCCAATGGCAACTCTGAATTCAGTACCTTTTGAAAGTAACTGCTCTGAGTGCTTTATATGTTTTCTGAATCTGTTTATGAGCTCCTATGTGTCCTCTGCATTTTCTGTATAGGTTTATGGCTCTAGTGGGCCTTTTGTATCTTCTGCATTTTCTGTGGGGCAACATAAAGGCTGTCCTATACACAATATACATTTGCTACTTTAATTACTTATAGGGGATCAAGGGACTTTGCTTTTTCCTCTCCTCTCACAACCATATCCATTGCCTTTTGTTATACTTTGTGCCTCTTTTAACTCTTTCTCTTCTGGCTTCTAACTTCATTATTCAACTGAAACTACCCTATTCAAAGTTACCAATGACTTCTTGATACCAGACCTGATGGTTCTCTTAGTCTTCATTTTTTAACTTCTATGAAGCTTTAGGCACTGTTGAAGACTCTGTTCTCCAGGATATTCTATCTTCTCTGGGTTTTCATGATTCTGCTCTCTTTGGATCCATCTTCTACCTATCTGATTGTTCTTTCTCAATATTTATTAGTTCATCACTCATATCAAACTTCCTAACTGTGCGTGAACCCCAAGGTTCTATCCTGGGCCCTCTTCTATTCCCCCTCTACACTATCTCACTTGGTGATCTCATCTGCACCCATGGGCTTAATTATAATATCTACACAGACGACTCTCAAATCTGTACATACAACCTTAGTCTATTACCTGTCCCCCAATCACATACCCCCAACTGCCTATTAGATATTTCAAACTTAAACTCAATATGTCCAAAACTGAACTCATCTTTCACCTCAAAATCCCCTTTTCAAAATTTCCCCATTTCTATTAAGGATATTTCCAACTTTCCAGTCATCCAGGTTTGTAACCTAAGTGTTATCCTTGATTCCTCATTTTCTCACACCACATAAATCTAATCAGTTGTCTAATCTTTTTATTTTTTTTACCCATACAATGTTTCTCAAATCCATCTCTTTTCCTTTATTCAAATGGCTACCACCCTAGCTCAGGTCTTCATCTATTTCAATAACCTCCTAATTATTCTCCTTGCCTCAAGTCTCTCCCCTTTCCAGTCCATCCTCTATGTATTTGCCAATGTGCTCCTCTGAAAGCATGCCACCTTGTCTACTCGGTGAATTCCTTATTGCTTCTAGGATCAAATATAAGTTCTCTTATTTAATATTAAAGCTCTTTACATCCTGACCCCAATCTACCTTTCCAATTTAGTTGTTCTTTACTCTCCTTCATGCACTCTACTGTTCAGGCAAACTGGACTTCTTGCTGTTCCTCACATACAACACTGTATTGTCTATCCCTATGCCTTTATACTGGTTGTCTCCCATGCCTGGAATGCACTACTACATTCTCTGCCTCTTAGAATCTCTTGTTTCTTTCAAAACTCTGTTCAAGTGATACCTCATACATGATGCCTTCCCTAATCCTCACAGCTGCTAATGCCTTCCCTAACCATTCAATTTACCTTGTATTTATTTTATGTACATGCTGTGTATACATGTCATTTATGTTTATATACATATACACTTATATACTAGGGCAGCTAAATGGCACAGTAGATAGAGTGCTGGGCCTGAAGTCAAGAAGACTCATCTTCCTGAGTCAAATCTGGCCTCAGACACTTACTAGCTGTGTGATCCTGGGCAAGTCACTTAACCTCTGTTTGCCTCAGTTCTTCATCTGTAAAATGAGCTAGAGAAGGAAATGGCAAACCACTCCAGTATCTTTGCCAAGAAAACCCCAAATAGGGTCACAAAGAGTTGGACACAACTAAAAAACAACTGAAGAACAACATTTATTTACTGCTTATTTCCCTCAATAGAATTAA
This sequence comes from Vombatus ursinus, assembly GCF_900497805.2. Taxonomy (NCBI): domain Eukaryota; kingdom Metazoa; phylum Chordata; class Mammalia; order Diprotodontia; family Vombatidae; genus Vombatus; species Vombatus ursinus. Next base: position 71,137,349 of record NW_020954610.1, read on the forward strand.
ACTCTTTGAGGACAGGGACAATTTCATTTATTTTATCGAACTCCCACTGCTTTGCATGGTGCTTGGTGCATAGCACAGCTAAGTTCCAGTTAGTGTCAATAATGAATCTTGTAATGTGGTTGCATGTATTCAAATCCATACCATTCAATATTATAAATTTGTAAAATATGGCAAACAGTTCCAGTCCAATGGAAATATGTAGTGCGAATTAGGATAGCACTAATTGGGATCTAGGTAGAGCATATTAAATAAATGCTTTTTGGCTGATTGATTTGCCTGTGTTCATGGAAACCTAGATAATAAGCTCTGGTTGAACATTTTCATGTACTAAACTCTTTTTTGTGGTAAAGAAGTAAGGAGAAAAATTATCCTTTGAGTTAGCCTCTCCTAACTAAACTTATATCTGAGGGGGTCCAATGCTTAAGGGATCCTGGACCACGGGTTAAACTAAATATCAATAAATATTCTGCCTCTTATATGCCTAACTATCCAAATGTTAGCTAACGCAAAAATCAATTTGTAATTGAAACAATCTTCAGCTTCCAACAACCATTACTTGACCTTAAGGTAGAAGGAAGTGACTTTAAGGAAAAAGGATTCCAATGCTTAGCAGAAATAAATTCAACAATGTTCACCTTTAAAAAGCCACATCTACAATACATTTTAAAATTTTAATGCTTTAACTCAAGACAGAACATTAGAGGAAGAAAATAAGATTGATCTGTGCTATTGAAATTATGTCATACAAAGAAAAGTTTTCTTCTGCCCCAGCCCAACCTCCATCCCTCTATACCACTCCCCCATGAACCAATTAAGAAATGACCATATGATAGATTTCAGGTATAGTACCTAAAATGAATATATTGTCTAAGGATAGAAAAAAATCAATCTAACCTACAGGCAGGTGCATGATGCATGTTCATGTTGAGAAAATTCAGAAAGAAAACTTTAACCTGGGTACTTGGAATGCTGTCTGATAAACATTAGAATGGGAAAATGCCATGTGATTTCTGTAAGAAATCTTAAAGTAAACAAACAAACAAATAAATAAATAATTAGGAATAGAGAAAAGTAGACTTTCATTTGAAAACTAAACTTTGAGATTTTCTCCCTAGAAGGCAGAAGTAGATGAAATGGATGATTGTTTCTGTTTGTCATATTTTTACAGGTTAATGTAATGTAGTATAAACTCTTGCTTATTCTTGGGGCATTATCTAATTTATGGGGACCATGAACTTTTTGCTTCTTTTGTTTGTCACTTTTCTTTCTCTCATTCTCATGACCATTTCATTATTCATTAGCATCCTCATTAGCATTCCTTAGAACATGAAGGGTAAAGACAAGATGCTAATTTATCATTTTCAGGTGCTGATTCCTGACTTCTTATATCAGACCTAAAATGCCCCAAATGCCATTTTCTTTTATGTAACTCATCTACATAGTGTGGGATTTCAACTGTTCAGTCTATACCTTGATTCTATTCTAATTTGACAAATGCTATAAAATTTGCATTTTAATTAATAATAATTAAAGACCTTTCTCTCCATTTTTAAAAAATTCTTTCTTCTAATTTTAAATACTTTTGGTCTTTGCTTGAACTGCCTTTCATTATCTGGGTAATGTGCCTTTTTCTTCCATTGGAATTTTCCTGTTTAGATTCTAGGCCAATCTTTTTGGAATGACCATAGATTTCATTGTCAGTGGACTCACTGTACATAGGCAGTTGATTCAGGAATGACTCCCACATCAGTTAGGACTAGTTTCCTGTTGGTTATAATATAGTTAATATCTGTATGTGTGTGTGTGTGTGTGTGTGTGTGTGTGTGTGTGTGTGTGTGTACCACTCAACTCTTTTCTTAGAGAAAGTATTCATGATTTAAAAGTATGATTATTCTGTGTAGCATATAAACCTTTGGCCTGTCTCATTTCTTACTCCTGAAGCATATTTTCCAACATATTTTTTTTTGCCATCCTTCCTTATGCTCACATTTCCAATGAAGTCCCTCAGTAGCAAAGTAAACGATTATTTAAGCTGGGAGGTTTTATTGAGTTCTACCTAGAATTTCTCTGCTTCCTCATCCTCTGCATCAGATGTTGTTGGTATGTAAACTGGAATTATTTTCATGGTGATAGTTTTGCCACTACTTTTTTATGAGCACAGCAGTGTGAGATGACCAAATGTCCCATGAAATGATTGTTACTTATTGCTTCTGTGTCCATGGTAAAACCAACTGCAACTGTTCCTTTATTTTGCCTCTCCAAGGGGACTTGTGAGTCATCCTTGGCTACAACTTCTTTTTCTCTTCCAGTTTTGTTTACACTAAGTGTAATACTAGTACAATTCAGTTGCCTCAGTAGAATGTCTGCTCATTCTTTACTGAGCCAGCATCTCATATGTGGTCTATGAACAACTAAGATAATGCCTAAAAACTATGATTCTTAGCACCTTCTACCTCTTTGATGCTACTGTCCCTGCAGAAACAGAAGAATTAAAGACCACTTTCCATTATTTGTTTCATGGGTTGCCGTGGCCTAAGAATGCATCACCTAATGGCCTGCCTACTTTGGGTGAGCCTCTCCAGATTTAACTAGGTTGATCCTCAGAAATTAGATATCATCTCTTGCTAAAACCAGTGGGACCTTAGGCAAGTCATTTAATTTGAGCCATGCCTCAGTTTCTATCTGTCAATAAGCCTTTATTAGGGGCAGCTAGGTGGCGCAGTGTACAGAGCTCTGGCCTTGGAGTCAGGAGGATCTGAGTTCAAATCCAACCTCAGACACATAATACTTACTAGCTGTGTGACTCTGGGCAAGTCACTTAACCCCAATTGCCTCACAAAAAAAAATAAGCCTTTATTAAGTGTTTACATAATGACAACAACTAGCATTTATACAACACATCAGAATTTGTAGTGCTTTATATACCTCATTTGATCCTTACAGCAATGCTATAAGGTATGTGTTCAATCGTTTCAGTCATGTCTTCTGAATCTTTGTGACCCCATTTGGGGTTTTCTTGCCAGAGATACTGGAGTAGTTTGCCATTTCCTTCTTCAGCTCATTTTACAGGTAAAGAAACAGAGGCAAACAGGGTTAAGTGACTTGCCCAGAGTCACAGAGCTAGTAAGTGCTTGAGGCCACATTTGAACTCAGGAGGATGAGTCTCCCTGACTCCAGACCCAGTATTCTGTGCACTATGGCACCACGTAGCTGCCTCAGCTGTAAGGTAGTGACTCATTATTCTCATTTTTCAGATGACAAAGATGACACATGGAGTGATTAAATCACTTTCTTAGGGTCACATAACTATTGAGTGTCTGAGAAAGGATTTGAACTCAGGACACTTCACTGTGCCACAGATTGATAAATCTGTATGTGTCAAGCACTGGGAATACGAAGAATGGCAAAAACAATTCCTACCTTCAAGGAGTTTACATTCTAATGGAGGAGACAAAAGCTAAATAACTAGGTAACATAAGATATGAACAGAGCAGATGGGAGGTAATCTGAAAGGGGAAGGCACTAACATCTGAGGAGTCTGGGAAAGATTCCTTGCAGATGGTGGCATATGAAATGAGTCTTGAAGGAAATTGAGTTAACTTAAGAGGGCAGAGCATTCCAGATGGGGGGACAGCTGGGACAAAGGCACAGAGATGGGAAATGAAGTCAGGTAACTTAAGAGGGCAGAGCATTCCAGGTATGAATGGATAGCTGGAACAAAGGCGCAAAGATGGGAAATGAAGTATTATGTTAAAGGAGCTACAGAGAGGCCAGGGTAGCTGGATTATAGAGTACTTGTAGGGGTACAAAGTATAAGAAGACTAGGAGTATAGGAAGGGGCCAGGTTAGTAGGAAGAGGCCAGTTTCTCATCTCCAAATGGAGGAGGGGGTCAGACAGATAGTCTTAAAATCCCTTCTATCTTTAAATCTATTTTCCTATGGTACAACACAGTAGAACTTGTCACAGTATATGCTCTGCTGGCACAGTATTCAAAATCAAACGTTTATTGAAGTACTGGAAGATCTACTGTGAACTAACTCCCATAAAGGTTATGTGACAGATGTAAACAAAGAAAACTTTCAGCAATTCTTTAGTTATGAACCTCATGTGAAGTACAACATGGGGAGGTATATGTGAGGTGTGCTATATGGAAATATATGCTCACCAGAGATGTTTTCCACCCTTGTGGGGATATCTTAGTTGAAGTCCAAATTAAGAATGATTCTTGAAAGGTGATAAGATATTTTAAAGGCTCCTTTCTATAGATGATATGAGGTTCCAGAACAATGCAGGGCCTTTTCAGTGAGACTCAGAGGTCTTCCAAAAAGATTAGCTTAGAATCGATGAGAAATGTACATTGCCCAGATTATAAAATGGAGTTGGATGGGTGTCTGCCACTTCTGTACCCTGAGGTCTGTTTTAGGAGATCCCTAAGGTCACTTTCAGATCTAAATCAATGATGCTATTAGCTTGTTGAATTAATTAATCATTATCTACATCTTGGAAAGGTGTTACAAGTGTACATTGAGTTATATTATATAAGAGAAAGAAATAGTTGGATTCCAATTGGGAAGCTGCATAGTGTTTCCACAAGAGTATCCTTGACACAAAAGCCCATCTTTTTCATGTGTATATTTTCTTAGTGATGCCATGTGGTTATACATTATGGGCCATCATGATTTTCAGAAGAGTTGAAATTACAGATGATCCAAAGGGCAATGGAAGACACATGATGGGCATAATTAGACTGCCATCTGCTGCCAGTTGTGATTTGTATATGTGAAATGTCATAAAAGATATCACCAAGGAAATACATGACTAGATAATGAAGTGGGCAAGTTACATACTAAGAGTGAGGGAGAACAGAGAAATAACCAGAATGTTGTACTGATATCCACAAAATACTAAAAGACCTAGGAGCAGGTTTCCAGCATGTTGGGTGGACCCTCCATAGAGGATTTATGAAAGGACATAGACAAGAGTGTCACAGTATGAGAAGAAATAGTTTTTCAGTGGAGAGGGAGTGTCAACATTGATTAGGTAATAGGCCTATTGAAATATTTCTATATATTGAGGAATAATAATAATTCCATTAGCTCACATTTATCAAGCACTAGGTAGTTCAAATTTTATGGTTTCATAAATATACCTCTAGGAGGGACTTAAATGGTCAAGTCAAATTCCCTAATTCTACAGATGAGAACATGGAGTCTCAAATATGACTGTCCCCATTTTATCGATGAGGAAACTGAATCACAGAAGTGAAGTCATTTGTTCAAGGTCAGATAGTTTACTTGAACTCTTCAACTACAAGTCAAGTTTTTTTTCTTCTCCACAACATTTCACATCAGTAACATTGAAAATATTCCTTTACTTAGCCTGATCAATGTTCTAATTGTTTGGCATTCAATCAAACCCAGTATTCTTTTGCTTTAAATAATTAAGAATTGACTGTTGTAACATATCAAATTAGAAATAAACTGAGAGGACTTTGAATTAAAATGTCACCATGGATGAGGGGATGCTTTTGTGATTGTTGCAGCATTGCTTACCATGTATTAGTTGTGTACAAAGCAAAACAATTAGTTCATTTCAACAGGAGCAAAATATAACTATTCTTGGAGTCAAAACAAAAAGAGACCAAGAAATGTAGCTCTGTGAAAATTATGGCATGTCATCTATCATAGTTATCTTCATATTTTCCCCTTCCTATATTTCTTTCTCCTCTGCCCCATTTTGAGGGGGGAAAAGTTAAGAAAATATTCCCTTGATTAATTCTCACCTTCCTTTCTCCTCTCTTTTTATTTGTTCATATTTGAAATAGAATATATTTTGTCCTTGCCTGGAAGGAAAGCAGATTAAAGTAAAAGAAGAGATGGATCTGTGCTACTAGTTGGAGTGAAGGGGAGGGTTGGCACAAAAGAGCACTTTCCTCTCTACCCTTTCCAGTGGTCTTTCACTGAGCTCCAATGTCATTTCTTTCTCCAGCTCCCCAATGTTGAAAGTACATAGATGTTTGACCAGTGTATCTCTATCCACCCCAACATTTGAGATTTTAGCAGAAACAGAGACAGAAAGAGAAAGAGAGAAAGAGGAGAGACAGAGAGAGACAGAGAATGAGAACGAGAGAGAGGGAGAGAGAGAGAGAGAAAGAGAGAGAGAGAGAGCGAGCATGCCCTCACATAAACTTCTTGATGTCCACGAACTAGGACGTGAGAATTGTTTGAAGGTCCCTGCCAGTTATTGAAAGCACATTCAATACCCATTTGGCCCCACTGTTATGGGAGGGGCCCGGGGTCCAGAGTTCTTCTGGAATTAATAAAACTCTTGCTGAGGCAGAGTAGAGCTGTGGAATAAACATTGATCTGGAGTCAGAGGACCTGGGCTTGAATCTTGGCTTTGTCATCTAGGATTTGTGTAATTTTGAGAAAGCCACTTAACCTATTTGGGCCTCATATGAGGGGATTGGACTATATGACCTGTAGGATCTCTTCTAGCTCTAATTATATGATTCTATAACTGGTCCAGCTAAATGTGTGAGTTGATCATCAGTTTCAAAATGGTCTATACAATATGTGTGGTCTATACTATACTCCTTTGCCTGCTCAAGGGAAGTAGGGCCATGGGAGCTATGCAAATTCAATTGTGCATTTTTTAGGACTCTTAAGTTTGAAATGCTTTACACAATATTTGGGGATTTCTTGAGTCTGGGAGAGGCTGAAGACATCCAGTTGTATAATAGATGTTTTATTATATGTTGTTTTATCCTCCACATTTGTTTATTTATTTTTTATTGATTTTAGGCCAAGAGTAAATACTGTACACAATTAAATATGTTTTTTTTCTGCTCACTGTGGGACACTGACACTATTATGCCAAAGTCATGTGACAAGGACAGACGAGTCAGTGTTTGTCAGGTTTGGGGGAGGATGGAGACTTAAAAGCTTCATCTGATTCAGTAAATCCACAATAATTCATACTTCCCTAGATAGTGGGGTGGTGCTCTCTGGAGTGGAGAGATGGAATTGAGGGATAGCAGGTTGTCTGCTCTCTGGGAACAGTTAAAAGTGCAACACTTCCTCAGTTTGTCTCCCTGCCAGGAAGACATAACTGTTGGGTAGAAGTGGAACCATCAAAAGCTTCCTCCTTCCTGTTGATGAGGATTGGAATAGCGGCTATCGATGCCAGTTGGTTGTTGAAATTCCATAAGTTCTTCATAGAGATTCTACCTAACACATGAGAGGCATTCTTGGTTTTTATATATTTCATGCATAAAGGTGCAACATTGGGCTTTATGTCTATTATTACACCATTCCCCCCAAAAAATACTTTACTATGCAGCATCAGTGGGAGAATTTGGGTGTTTAAATGATAGGGTTTGAAGTGGGTTGGTGCTTGGGATTATTGAAAACACTACACAATTCCACAAATGTATCCAGTCAATTCTCCTGTTGAATTCTTGATCAATTTCACTGTTTCTCTATAGTGCCTACCTATAACTTGATGAATTGTCCATCAAACTGCCTCTCATGGGCTGAGCAACATACATTCTTCATCCACTTTATCTTTTTTTTCAAGTCAACAAGCAGTATTAAGCACCTGCTTTGTGCTTTTACTATGAGGAACTATACTAAACACTGGAGATAGAAAGGAAAAAAAAAGGTCCTGTTCTCAAGGAGCTCACATTGTAATGAGGAGACAAATTAGAGATAATCTTGGAGGAAAGGCACTAAGGGTAAGGAGACCTGGGAAAGGCTTCTTATTTTTTTAAATTTTAATTAATTAATTTATTTTTAGTTTTCAACATTCACTTCCATAAACTTTTGAGTTCTCAATTTTTTCTCTCTTTCTCCTCCCCCCTCCCCAAGACAGTGTGCAATGTGATATAGGCTATACATATGCATTCATATTAAACACATTTTCACATTAATCCTGTTGTAAAGAAGTATTAGAAACAATGGGAGGAACCACAAGACAGGGAAACAAAACAAAACAACGAAAGAAAAAAGAGATCAAATAGTATGTTTCAGTCTGCATTCAGACTCTATAGTTCTTTCTCTGGATGTGGATAGCATTTTCCATCATGAGTCTTTTGGAGTTGTCTTAGATCCTTGCATTGCTGAGAAGAGCCAAGTCTATCAAAGTTGGTCATTACACTATGTTGCTGTTACTGTGTACAATCCGGGTTCTGCATACTTCACTCAGCATCAATTCATACAAATCTTTCCAGGTTTTTCTCAAGTCCACCTGCTCATCATTTCTTATGGAACAATAATATTCCATTACATTCATATACCACAACTGGTTCAGGCATTCCCCAATTGATGGGCATCCCCTCAATTTCCAATTCTTGGCCACCACAAAAGGAGCTGCCATAAATGTAGATTGTACATGTAGGTTGGGAAGGCTTCTTGCAGAAGGTGAGACTTTACTAGAGACTTGAAGGGAGCTGGGGAAGACAGGAGGCAGAGATGAGCAGGGAGAAAGAATGTCCTGTGCTAGAAACAGCAAGGAAGCCAATGTCATTAGTTCACAGATTATGCGGAGGGCAGTGAGGTGTAAGAAGACTGGAAATGTAGTAAGGGGACAGGTTATGAAAGACTTTAAAAGCCAACCTGAGTATTTTATGTTTTTCTGGGGTAGAGTGTTAGACTAATCTTTTTTGAGTGAGCACTGATATCATTGAGGAGGCCTTGTGGTGTTAAAGGATTGAGGTAAAAAAAGGTCATTGGAAAAGAAAAGCATCTGGGAACAGTATTATCTATAGAGAATCCATTTTCATTTGGATCTTGAGCATGACATCATCTATGACCGTAGTGAATATCTTTGTTGAACATATATCTGCCTATTTTTTGATGTAGTTGATATTAATAATCAAAGAGTCAAAGCAAATTGCAATTATCTCAGTGGTTACATCCATCAAAAATTTTTGTGGTATCTTAACATATACATGGGAGTTGCTTTGTTGAAGAGCCTTTAAGCTGTACTTTTCTCTACCATATCAAATGTATTTAAAAAAATTAACATAACAGTAGTGTATATTCTCTGTAGTTCTCAGTAATAGTGGTCTGCAATAGAGCATCACCTGTGAACACCTGTTTATTCCCTTTTCATATTTTTATCAAGGATGCCCTCAATGTATGTGTAAACCATTCTCATAAATATTTTATAAAAATGAGTGATTAGGTACATGGATCAGTGGTTGCTGACATCTTCTAAGTTACCTTTTTTGGTAGTAATAACACTATGTTTATTTGCACTCTTTTGAAATCATCCCGTCTTAGAATTTAATAAAATTACTCCCTTAGTACCTTGAAGATTGTGTTATTTCCATCACAGATTTCTTATGTATGAATTTGATTAGGCCCAATCACTATTCCAGATTTCATTTTGAGTGCCATTTTTTTTTCAGTGTTGTTGGAGTTCAAATTGTAATCATTCCACTGTCATTAATAATGACAATATACCACTATAGAAATCTGTTCCTTAATTTCACTCCTCTTTATTGTCTTCCTTGTAATTTCTTGGACCAGCATTCTTGGTTGGCTCACATACGATGGGTTTTTATTTTTATTTTTTTTAATTTTTAAATTTTTTTTTTAATTTTTAGGCAATTGGGGTTAAGTGACTTGCCCAGGGTCACACAGCTAGTAAACGTCAAGTGTTTGGTCTGAGGCCAAATTTGAACTCGGGTCCTCCTGACTTCAGGGCTGGTGCTCTGTCCACCGCACCATCTAGCTGCCCCCATACTATGGGTTTTTGCTTGTTTTCTTAACCTCTACTATATTTTATTGTCTTTCAAGGCAATATTTCTCATAATTAATTGTTCATTCTCTTTCTTTGTAATGTTTTGGAAATGAACTTGTACTATTCTTTGCTGTTCGTGTCCATCTGCTTAGCAAAGAGAGAAATGTTTGCTGGCTCTTTTGGCTTCTTCATTGTTGTGAATTTTTACATTGACTAAGTTTCCATAAGAAATATTGATAATCAGAGCCAATGTCTTTACTTTTATTACTTTCTTAGTATTTTCAGAAACAACTGCTTGTTTAAGTAAGTTGTGGGAGCTGTTGTACTTGCAGGCAATTTTGTCTTACTTTTACCTTTTCTTCTAATTTGATATTGGTTTGGATGTTTATACAAACCAGCCTGTACACACACAGACAGAGCTGGTTCTGAAGAGACATCCAGGTCAGTAACTAGTAGATTCCTCTCTTTAATAGCTAACATTTCTGTATCTCTTTGAAGTTTGCAAAGGGCTTTGCATGTACTGTATCATTTGAGCTTCACAACCACTCTGGGAGGTAAAGGATAAAAATATACTATTATTCCCATTTTACAGATGAGGAAACTGAGGTTTACTGAGGTTAAGTAATTTACCTATGGGCACATAGCTAGCAAGTACTGGAGATGAGTGAAGTCACTAGGTCATCCTGTCTCTTTGTCAAGATGTATACAATTTTAATCCTATGTCCAATGCCTTTTCACTCTTTTCTTAAAGCAAATATCTATAATCTACATGTACAGCATTTCTGATTTATCTCTAAGTATTTAGAGTGAGCATCATGGGCAAAAGAATGACCTTATGTAAATAAATCATTATATGATACATAGGCAATTCTAGGTAGTAAATATTTTCTACATTCCTGACTTACCAAGTTAGAGTCATAATGCAATGGAGTATCTCAGCACAATAAGCCTACATATAGACACCATGGCACTCAAAACATTTCTTCTTACAGAACATAGTTTTCAGAATTTCAATATGTATACACCATTTCAATTTTGTTATTTTTAGCAATAGAATCACAAGATCCAGTGTTTCCTTTTCATTTTGGTATCTTTAGGGGTCTTTATAGACCTCACTGGCTTGGGTTTTTCCCCCCATGCTATTATAATTGTGTTTGCAAATATTTGCATTGGATACTATTTTTTTCCAGTAAAATCTAGGAATTCACTGAGTCTGCAGAATAGAAGTGAACATTGTTGTGAGACTGTTATTATAGTAGTTGACTTTTTATGCATTTTCCTATATACTGAAAAGTCCATTGGATTTCTATATTGTAATTCTGTTTCTCATCATCTCATACCTGGACTATTACAATAGTCTGCTGTCTGTTCTCCCTGCCTTCAGTTTCCCCCCATTCGAGTCCACCTTCTATTCAGCTGTCAAATTGATCTTCCTAAAGCAAAGGTCTGACCATGTCACCCCACCTATCTAATAAACTTCTATCACCTCCAGGATTAGCCTTCAAAACCCTTCACAACCTGGTCCTCTCCTACCTTCCCAGTCTTCTTATACCTTGTTCCCCACCAAGTGTTCTGCGATCCAGTGACACTGGTCTCTTTTCTGCTTCTTGAACGAGATACTCAGCTCTGTGCATTTTCATTGGATTTCTCCCATGCCTGAAATACTCTCCCTTCTGGCCTCTTTAGCTTCCTTCGAGTCTCAGCTAAAATCGCACCTTCAACAAGAAGCCTTTCCCAATCTCCCTTAATGTTAGTGCATTAAGTACCTCTGTGATTATCTGTAGTTTATCCTGGTTATATCTTGTTTGTATATAGTTGCTTACATGGTATCATCCCCATTAGACTGTGAACTATTTGAGGGCAGGGACTGTTTCCCCTCCTCCCCAATCCCATTTCTTTGCACCCCCAGCATTTAGCCCAGTGTCTGGCACATAGTAGCTGCTTATAAATGCTTCCTGACTGACTGATAGAAAATCATAACTGAAGGTCTTAGTGAAAATAGCCATGCAAATACCAGTGGAGTTTAGACATCTATCTTTTACCATGGATGCAAAATCCTATAGGGGTGTGTGTGTGTGTGTGTGTGTGTGTGATGTGTGTGTGTGTGTGATGTGTGTGTGTGTGTGTGTGTTTAAAATCCTCTTAAGCACCATACAAATTCTCTGGACAGTCACTTTAAAAATATTGTGTCTTAAATCTTTTGGTGATAGATAGCTTTCCTGGAATAGCTTCATTGGTATAGGAAAATCCCAACAAAGAATAAGGTAGATCATCACTAATTCAGTATAGCAATATGTACCCAAAAGGTAGGATAAGAGAGAACTGTTCTTAGGGTGAGGGGCATTACATTATTACAATACATTACAATTGTGTTCTGACACATATTTGTGATCCTGGACAAGATGCTTAACTTCTTGTCTTATGCAAGTCTCCAAGACTGCAAGTTGCATAGCAGGAACCCATCTGCATTGGTTGAGGGAGTTTATTTATTACAAGTTCCTTAAACCAATTGAATCACAGATCCGATCAAACAACGATAACAACAAAATGCCCAACATATTCCAAAGTATTAGTAGAGTGATATACTATTGTTTAAGCAACAAGAGATTTAGAATTTGGCAAGGCAATCAGACAGACAAAACGTGGGATTAGTAAAAAAAAGATATTAGAAAATGACACCCATGTAAAGGATTAAGGAGTTGAGGAAGGAATAATTAATTTTGTTTTCTTTTCTAAATCTGCATTAGGAATATGTGCAATACTAGGCTTTAAGATAGAGTCTTGCATAATGATATTCTCTGGAAGTGATTTTTTTTTTGGAAAAAAAGCAAAAGCATGTTACTCACAGGTAGTAAAATGGTTTCCCTTTGCAAACCCAGGAAAAACATAAATTTTTCTTAGTGCACAACACTTTACACAGAGCTGTAATAGTAGCCACTGAAAATAGGAAAAGCTGACCGCATCCTAACTAAAATGGTGTTGTAATTCACAATACTAATATTTGTTTGTATAATACATTCTGTTCTACCTCATGCTTTTTTTGGCTTGAGCTTGGGGCATGCAGAACTGGTTGGAGAAGGCCATTTCTGACCTAAAGCAATGAATGCCTAGATTACACAAAGAGAACTATCAATTTTACTTCTCAGAATGACAGAAGAATTAAATTCATAGTTGACTTATTTATCTATAGTAATTCAACAAAAAGGGAACATTGGAAGAAATCATTTACTCTGACCAATTTCTTAGCCCTGATGGTCTTCTTTACGTCCACAAACAATGTATAATAATACTAAAAATGTAAAATAATTTAAAATAATAATGTAAAATAATGCAAAAATCATACTGAAATAACACAAATATGGAATTTACCTCCTAGCTAGAGGGTAATTCTATTGGTCATTCATGAAGCTCACTTGGAGCTGGAAGATCCCAAATTGTACCTGAATTGCCCTGTTTGTTTAAATAGCAAAACCATTTCTATTTGATTTCCTCCAGGGTTAACCTTTGTTATTACTAACATTTAAATATAGTGCTTATATACTAGCTGACATTTATATATAGTGCTTACTATGTGCCAGGTACTTTGCTATTATTACCTGCTTTTTAGACATAAGGAAACTGGAACAACTAGAGGTTAGTAATTTTCTCAGAGTAACACACATAATAAGTATCTGAGGCTGGATTTGAACTCAGGTCTTCCTGACTCCATGCCCAGAGCTCTGTCCACTCACCAGCTGCCTTACAACAAAAAGAGGCAGAAGATGGCAACTAAAAAGATATCTATTCAGGCTGTGTCAATAACATGTGTCAATAACAACAAATAGAAACCAAAGAAATTCCATCAATTATCCAGATTTTTTTGTGGGTATATTACCAAATATCTAGATATTTGAAATATATTTTTGATGTAATTTTTCATTTCTTATTCAAATGTTTGTCACTCTACAGACCCATAAGATAATTCCATGAATTGATTAAGGACCTCCAAATACCAAATTATTAGGTTAAAAGTATGACGGGGTGAATATCTATATTGCTTCATAATATACATCATTTCTACAACATAAAATACTTCTCTTTTCAAAAAATGGTTTAATAGCCTTTGTCCTCCACCTCCCAGAGTCTATATTTATTTTATATACTCATGATCAGTTCTACAATAGCAAACTTACACTAAAAATGTATGACAACTTAAATTTCTAATTGCTTGGATATAAGTACCTTAGCTGTTTTGGTCAAAAACTTCATAATTTGAATCTCTAGCTTACGTTTCTGGGCTCACTATACATTAGTCCTTTTAACATATCCTATGTTCCAGCAGACTGGTAGCCTTACCTGAACTGGCCATTGTATCTATATCCTTAATGCTTAGTGTAAGCTGTCCTTTATGCTTGAAAAATCTTCTTTAAAAGGTTGAATTCATGTTTCTTTTCCCACAGAAAAGGCATTCCTGAACTTCCTAGTTGTTAGTGTATAGCATATAGACACATGTGTGTGTGGACATATACAACATATACATATGTGGATATATATCCACATATGTATATATCCACACATATTTACATATGTATATATCCATACACTCAACCATTCCTCTCTCTCTCTCTCTCTCTCTCTCTCTCTCTCTCTCTCTCTCTTCCTATTCAGCAAGTAGTTCTACTGCAAGATGCAATTGCTAGTCGAGAGAGAAATCCCCTCCTCCCTGTGCTGTTCCTAGGTAAAAGTGCAGGGGTCACATTCCACAAAGCTGCTCCCTGAATGCTAGATTGTCTGCAGGGCTTAGCAGGCTTAGCTTTTTAAAGACCTCCAATGGTGTAGCCAATCTTTTTTCCTAGTGACAGACAGCTCCCCTTATAATTCCATCAGGAAAAAGTCTTTCTCTTATCAACACATATTTATACCCTGTTAACATCAATATTTCACTATTTGCCCCTTCATTTCTGTGATTACATCAACTGGGGGAGGATGGACAAAATTCCTTCTTTCCATTATATATACTTGTGAATGATTGAAAAAAACATTTATTAAGTACTTACTATGGGCAATCACAATGATAAATTCTAATTAAACATCTTTTTGTCCAGGTTGTAGAAAAGTAGAAAACACAGATGTTAAATGAGTAAGTAGATTACATTGAAATAAGGCTAACTAGCATCAAAGACCTTTCAAAATCAATGTATTCTCACATCTCCCCTTCCATGCCCCTAGCTTTGTATTTATCCTGAATTTTCAAATTCATCAGATTATGTACTCTGTCCTAATTCACATCCTGTAATACAATAGCTAGGTGATTCTATATATTGATATTTTATTGCATGTTGAACGAAAGGATGATGAGATGTTATAGTTACAGGATGCTGTATCTTTTACATGATAGGAACAATGTCCAACAGTAGCAACCAATAATCAAAGAAACACATTGAAAAAGAAATGTAAATGTGAAATGAAAATAGAGGTACAAGTGCTTTCTGGCCTCAGTTGAACCTTTTTTTTTTTTTTTTTGGCTAGGGAATAGGATTAAATGACTTGCCCAGGGTCACACAGCTAGTAAGTGTCAAGTGTCTGGTCTGAGACTGGATTTGAACTCAGCTCCTCCTGACTCCAGGGCTGGTGCTGTATCCACTGTGCCACCTAGCTGCCCTGAACCATTTTTTAGCTCTGTTTTCTCATCAGCATTGAATTCTTTCTTGTGTGAAGAGGAAAGTTTCCATACTACTCAGCAACATGGCAAAAATTAATATAGAAAAGAATGTTGGACATAGACTAATATAAATATAGAAACTCTGCATTGGAAAGGACTTTAGAAGTCATCTAGTCCAGGCCTCTTCTTTATAGGTGAAGAAATGTAGGCCAGAGAAGGAAAGTTACTTGCTCAAGGTCATATAGGTCATTAGGAACTGAACTTTTTTGTATTCTCTACATGACTTAGCCTAGTTGGAATTATGAAGCTCAATAAAAATATAAATATACAAATATTTGGCAGTTAAGTGACAGTGTATAGAGCTCTGGGCCTAGCATCAAGAAGATATAAGTCCAAATCTGGCCTCTGACATTTACTGGCTGTATGAACCTGGGCAAGTCACTTAACATCTGTTTGCTTCAGTTCCCTTATTTGTAAAAGAGGATAATAATAGCACCTACAATAATTTAATTATATTATTATATAACACCAGCACTGTGAGAATCAAACAAGATGATAATTGTAAAGCATTTAGCATAGTGATTGACACACAGTAAGTGCTATATAAACATTAGTTAAAATTTATGCAATATAATAGATACATATATGTATATATAATGTATATGTATGCTTATGTATGTGTGCGTATGTATAACATCACATATTAGTTCACCTGTCTAGGCCGTAGTTTCAAATGTTCAAGTTCTAAGGTCCCTTCTGGCTCTAAGTTTATGATTATGACCATGACTGAAGTCAGAAGACCCAGTTTCTACTCTCATCTCTATACTCACTAGCCACTAGACTTTGGGCAAGTTACTTAACCGCCCCTGGTCTATTTTCTCATTTGTAAAGCAGAGTAAAGCTTACTCGGCTTACTCCGTAAAGTTATTATGAGGATCAAAATGATACTTTATATGAAAGTGCTTTGCAAACTAAAAAGCACTATGTAAGCATAACCTGTAGTTATATTTATAGAGAGAGGTTAAAATAAAGGCGTGGCATCTTTTAATTTCTTATGTGGTCCGCTGTATATGTATGCAACATGAGTATAAAAATATAAAAACTAAACCAATTATTGACCTTTCAAAATTGAAATGCACTGGTATGAGTGACATTTTTCTCATTCAATTACTTATTTTGAAGTTGAAATTTAAGAAAAAAAACTGACACATGCACAAATACACATAACATACCAATGCTCCTTTCTTCAAATTAAATGCCTCCTTCCAGGAGTGAATATACCAATCATTTTATAACTGAACAACTTAAACAACTAGTAATCAACAAACATTAACATGTAAATACTTTCTTTTAATAAGCCATAAACATTAATAAGCACATGACTGAAATTGCCCCTGCTGAAATTAGTCATCAGTAACACAAGGTAAGGACTTGAAAGGAGAGAAATGTTAAATTTGATTCTGAAAACATTCCTGTGAGTTTGCATAAATCCCCTTTATTTTCTAGTGGATTTTTTTAGGGTTTTTCTCCCCTCCCCCTGCTATAAGCCTTATGAAACTGAAATGTCAAGTGAGGGTTACTTTATATCATGTTCTGTCAATCAAAGGGAGGGAGGCTTTATGCATCTGTTGCTAGTATATTGGCACTTTTTGAAGAGTGTTTCGGTGGGAGCGAGAATAAATAAAGATCCTTCAGGCACTTTCTCATTTATGGATGAGGAATCAAAGCAGTCTGAAACTTCATTTTCAGCCTGATACCCTGAAGATTGTTGGCTGATAATTTTGGATGGAACAGCTTATCTTGGAGGATTAGGGAGAACATGGGCTTCCTATTACTTCTGGCTTCAGCCTATTCAGCTGGGTAGACTTTGTCACACAGTATCTGTGGCTTTACATATGTCACTAATCTTATCTATATCTTTTCAGCTCCTTCTGTTGGAGCTGTGGTTTCCCGTGCCTAAACCTCCCATTTCTTCATTACACCAGCTGTATAGGCATTAGGCTTCACTAACAGTCTTTCTGCACCATGTCATTCCATAATGGCTAGTAATGCAGAGGTACAGCCTTCACAAGAAGGTTAGGGGAGGATTTTTATCTCAGATCTTGTGGGTCTCACATCAGTTCGATTAAGGGTTCTCCCAACCCCTCCCCCCAACTCAATTTTTAAAAACCAAAATCCGCTTAACAAAATTAAATAAGCCCGACAATAGATTTATCTTTGTAAGCATTAAAGATAACACGCACACACACACACACACACACACACACACACACACACACACACAAAACACCTCTGTGTATGCAATGGGAAGGTGTAGTGCTGTTGCCTTGACTCACAAGTTGGCAATTTATAATTCTAAATCATGCTAAATAAGGAAGAGAAAACAATAACTGAACTAAATTGAAGACGCAGTGATTAGCATGTCTACTATATGCTAGACACTGTACTAGGTGACAATGGTACAGAGAAAAAATGACAAATAGCCCCTACCCACAAAGAGGTTATAGTCTACTGAGGGAAAGAGGAGAATTGAGGGGGGGGGAGAGGTGGGAGGTGTAATGGTACCAAAGTTAATATCTGAGCCCTTACAGTATTAATTTTCAAAACGAAATCTAGAGGTTTGATGATCACCTTCCATTAAATGTAATATGTGGCATGTGTAATTCCCAAGTGCAATGTTTTAATTAAAAAGATTAATCAATCAATCAGCAAATATTTATTGAGTTCCTAGGCAGCATCTCTCTCTCCAAGAGTTTACAATCTAGTTCCTGAAATAAAATATAAGCATATGAAAAGACAGGCAAAGATACAAGCCACTGAATGGCTAGTACCAAATAAGGGCTCCAGACAAAGTGTTTTCTGAGTTGAGAAAAAAAGCAAGATCCTTTGAGGCTGGGTTTTGAAGACTGGGAAGTATTTTAATAGAAGGGGGCCAGGACAGTCCACATGGGGGATTGGTATGAACAAAGTTATGGTCCTAGAAAAGTAAGTGGCATATTTTTTTGTGGGAGCAGAGTACTTTCTACTGGAGGATGATGGGAGTTAAAACTGGAAAGTAATCTATTTCTACATGTCCTCTAACTAAGGGGTAGCAATTGAATTTTTTTTTTTTTTTTTTGGTGGCAGGGACTGACATGATCAAATCAGTATTTTAATAAGATAGTTTGGCAGATATGCCATAGGGTGAATGGGAGGGGAGTTTAATCCCTTGTAATATGATGTCCAACACCCCACTTTACTGAAACTACTCTCTCAAAGGTTACCAATGATCTCATAAATGCTAAATCTGATGTCTTTATCTTAGTCTTCATCTTCCTTGATGATTGCAGTTTTTCACACTGTTGACTACCTTCCAGATACTCTCTCCTCCATGACAAGGCTTTCTCATATTTCTCCTCCTGTCTGTCTTACCACTCCTTCGTTCTCTGCTTTTCTGGTTCATTAAACTCCTGCTCTTTTAAGACGACTGTACCTGAAGGCTTTTTTCTAAGTTCTCTTGTCTTTTCTCTTTATATTCTCCCCTAGTTATCTCATCAGGCAAAGTGGGTTCAATGATTACTACATAGAAGTCGCATAAATCTCAAATCCAACATGTCCAAAAAACCCACAGACAACTTGAGACCTTATTTCTAAGCCCAGGATTTCTTCAAACTTCTCCATGTTGATTGCAAAATCATCTACTAATACACCCTGGTTCATCACTCTGAAAGCATCTTTGACTTTCCATTCTCCTCTTTCTTCTCAGATCAGTTACCAAGCCCTGTTCATTCATTCTCCATTCATAACATCCCTCATAGTCATTCTTTTCTCTCTGTTGTTGGGGTCACCACTCTAATTGAGGCTTTCATTACCTCTCATCTTAATTATGTTAATAAACTCCTAATTGGCATTTCTTCCTCTAGTGCCTCTCCTTGACAATTTATAAATCTGCCAAAATAACATTCCTAAGGTAACCTTTTTGGGAATAAGAATGGTTTCTCCTTTGTATTTATATTTCCAGAGACAAGCATAATGCCCGGCATTTAATAAATGCTTCCTGATTGAGGATAACATCAAACAACAAAACTCATGATAACTACAGATGAAAATATAGGAGTTGCCTTGTGAAAATTAATGTATGTACTTTCATTTCTTATATTAATCACTAAATAACAGAATGATACAGATAATGAGAGGTTTGAGCCCAAAATGTATAACTACTTTGTTTTGTTTGTTCCTTTTGTTTTTATTCTTCTGAGGGCTTTCATTTGCAAGTTAGTGATTTCTTTCTTTCTCTTTCTTTTTGTTCTTGCTTATTATTTTACTTAAA
The DNA here is from genome assembly GCF_900497805.2 of Vombatus ursinus. Taxonomy (NCBI): domain Eukaryota; kingdom Metazoa; phylum Chordata; class Mammalia; order Diprotodontia; family Vombatidae; genus Vombatus; species Vombatus ursinus. The sequence continues at coordinate 71,157,047 of NW_020954610.1, forward strand.
TTGTCTTTCTTCCATTCTTATTCATACATATATATTTATTTGAATGCTTTTATGTGTCAGTGGAAAATAAAACTAACTTTCAATTAAAAAAATCTTCATAAGGTTCAGATCTAACTATGTCAAGTCCCTTGTTAAAATCCCTTCAAGCTCTCCCTATTGGCTCTAGATAAAATATAGGCTCCTAAGTCTAGCACTTCAGGAAGCTCTAGTCTGACTCTAGGCTACCTTATCTTCCTTCATTATCTTACTTTTCCTTATGTCCCTTCATATACTCTAGTTTCCAATCAAATTGGACTACTTTTTCTTTGAATTCATCATGCCTTATCCTGTCTTCATACATTCCCCAAAATCGTCCACCATGCTTGGAATTTGCACCCTCCTCAGCTTTGTTTCTCAAATCCTCATCTTCTTTTCAAAACTCAGGTAAAATGCAACTTTTTTTGGTGCTTTCCTTAACTGCTCATCCTTTCTTCTTCCTCAGATTACCTTCTGTTGTGTGAGTTTCTTGGTGGTAAATGCTGTTTTTTTTGTTAAATATTCCTATTCTAATACCATGTCTTGCACTTAATCGATGTATAATTGGACTGATCCTGGTTCATGTTGGGTTTCATGAGAGTGCTAGTCCCTAAAACATATACAGATATCATTTGCCTTATTTCAGTTCTTAGAACATGCACAAATATCCTTTGTCTATGTCCAATCCATCCTTATGGAAACTTTGGTGGCCTAGTTTTCTGATCGTGGTAAGTCAAGTATTGGTATTTTGTGATAACAAGTTTTCTAATTGACTGTGGAACCTAAAGAGCGGTTGATTTAAGAGGAATCTGAGCTGGAATTGATTTTGTTGTTGTTGTTGTTGTTGAGTTGTTTCAGTTGTATCCAACCCTTCATTTCCCCTTTTGGGGTTTTCCTGGCAAAGATACTGGAATGGTTTGCTATTTCCTTCTCCAGCTCATTTTACAGATGAGGAAATGGAAGCAAACAGGGTTAAATGACTAACCTGGGGGCACACAGCTAGTAAGTATCTGAGGCCAGATTTGAACTCAGAAAGATGAGTCTTCCTGACTTCAGGCCTTTTATCCACTGTGCCACCTAACTGTCCTTGGCCTCAGTCTCATAGGTTCATAAAAGCATAGAATTAGAGTTGAAAGGTACCTTAAAATCAATTCAGTATAATCTGCTAATTTCACAGATGAGAAAACTGAGGCCCAGATAAGTTAAATAATCTGTTTAAAGTCGCACAGGTAACAAATGACATAACTGGGATTTGAATCAAGGGTGTTGTGAGGTCTTCTGACTACCAATCCAGCTCTCTTCCTGTTGAACTACTTTGCTTTTTAGCCTTTAGTTTTCTCATTTGTAAAATGAGGATATTGGACTAGGTGACTTCTGGGTTCCCTTCCAATGCTAAATCTATAATGAACCTACTAGTTGTGGGGTCCTGGGCAAGTCATTTAACTGCTTAGTTTCCAGGAAAATCTCCAAAACTACAAGTTATAGGAAAATGATTTATCTGCATGAATACAGAGAGATTCTAGGTAAAAGTTTCCCAGGACCTCTTTGAAATCTCAAGTTTGAACCTCCCCATCTCCAGACTCCCAACAAATACGAAACAAGAAACTAGCAATAACAACTTAAATTTTCAGCTAAAACAATAAGATCATTTTCTCCTTCAGATGAAGCTTCACAAAGGAATACGTTCAAGCATCTTTTTCACACCTACTCACTTAAGGGGAGCAACATCTTTTGACTTACTTTGGTTATATATAGACAAGAGAAGTCCTCCTTCCAATTATGAGGAGGTAAACTTTATACTTAGCATTCCTGGATTCTGCTTTTTCTCCCTTCTTCCTTCTCCCTTAGACAATGAAGAGTCTCGTGAGTTCTCCCTCTTCCTTCTATCAAAACCAGCTCTTAGGATAGGTTCTAATGTTAGTGACATATCTTATTATGGGCTTCAGTCAACATACAACTTTCTGGGCTGTTTGCATCTTAATTTCAGGCATCGATGAATTATAGAATTATAGTCTTTTCAAGATGGAAGAGACCACAGAAAGTATGTAATCAGGGGTATTGTGAGGCTCAAATGAAATAATGAGTGTAAAGCATCTTGCAGACCTTATAGTGCTATATAAATACCAGTTCTTATTATTGCTATTACTATTAGCCTCCAGGCACCAGGCCTCCAGACCAGTGATAATTTAATTCTCTAAGCCTTCTATGACACTCCTGTTGAGTTCAAGCAATATTCATAAAGCAAAACAGAGGATTGCTGGCAAATGTTGAACAACCAAGCTCTCTTGGGGAAAAAAAGAACAATGTATGCATATACACATGTAAATTTAATATGCATTAATAACATTTTCTTAAGTCTAGACAATCAATAAAATAGTCAATCAAGCAGAAATTTGGAGACAAGCTGATTTCTGAGATATACGTGCCCATTCTGAAAAGTTCATGAATTTTGTTAGAGCTGGCTCCAGCACACCCCTGCATGTTATCTAGCTCCCTTATAGTATATCTGAGATTAAGATAGATTAAGACATTTCCCTCAGTTCATACAGTTAGTAATTGCTTGAACAGGAACTTGAACCTAGTTTTAACTACAAGTCCAGTTCTTCTTCCAACATACTATGCTGTCTTTAAGGTGAGGAAGTATTTTGTGGGGGAAAGGAGTATCAGAAAAATTTACAACTTTCAACTGTGTATTATAGTTTTATTTTTAAATCTTTATAGTATATTCTCCTTACTGGACTATAAACTTATAAACTTTCATTTTATCCAAGCTGTATAGATTACTCCTCAACATAAGCAGAATGTTCAGTATACAGTAGGTGCTTAATACATGTTTAATTGAATTGTTGAATTTCCCTTGCAATTATACCATGTATTCTGCCTGCATTTAATTTCAGCCTTCCTAAGAAGAGCAGTGGGCCAGTCACTGTATAGGAGTAAAAACTTTAGTGTGTTCTTGAAGGAAGGATTCCTCAAATTTTAAAAAAATCCTGCTTATAATTGTCAACTGTCTTTAGGCCAAGGAGCTGTCTAAGAGGAAATACCTGCCTCCTTGCAGTAAAGAGATGCAAAATTACAGATACAGAATGTTTCATATGCTGTCCGATAGTCACTGTGTTACTTGCATCTGCTTAACTTGTTTTTTTTTTTAATGAGGGAAGGTTTATTTGGGGAATGTGTTATCTGAAAATGACTGTGATGCAAAAACAAGAAGGATGAATTAAGAAAAAAAGAAAGTGCATGGGACCCTTGCCCTCCCGGTTCTCTCGCGTCCTACTTCATCAATTTCCTCCAGAAATCTTCCATTTTCTATCTCTGCCCTGTTGGAAGCAACATTCATTCTATGTTGCAGGTGTGTGTGTGTGTGTGTGTATGTGTGTGTGTGTGTGTATGGCCATCCAAGCAGAAGACAAATACTTCTGCACGCAGATTTTATCTGTCAGCTTAGCATTGAAGGTAAACAAGGCTAGTTCTGGCAAAATTGCAAAGCAGGAAAAGTGTATCTTTTTTTTCTGCATCTTTTCCACCTTCAGTGGCAGCCACTGGGCCCAGAAATGAAAATAAGTCTGGATAAGCCAATACAGAGTATCAAGAAAAAAATGGTCCAAGAAACTGACTCTAAGTCATCTACTAGCAGAGGAGAATACTACAGAGAAATCACAACACAGAGAGCTTGGAGCCCCACAGTAGAAACAACACAGGTGACACAGACAGATATGTGAATGGTGGGAGAAGGGGTAGAATTGGAGGACGTGAAGGTGGAGGGGTAAGGAGGCCAAAGAGCCTCAGATCTTTGCCATGGAATAGGGGGAGAAAATGAAGGCAATGCTCGCTGTTGGAGAACTGGATCCATGACCTTTGCTTTTAATGATTGTCAATGTCAATATGAGTGTTTGATGAAGATTAAACCGAACATGGAATCAGGGAAGACTGTTAACACTGATGCTGACTAAATATATTGCCTGAGTTGGGATAGTCTTTCACTCAGGAAGCATTTATTCAGTGTCTGCTATGTTCCAGGCACTGTGCTTGGCAGTGAAGATGCAAAGACAAAAACTAATATAGTCTTTTCCTACACTTATTTCCTGGGGGGGTGGGAGGGGACTGGACAGGAAACCCTGCATAGTCATTCTCTGATCCTGTTTCCTCATCTATTAAATGAGTGAGTTACACTAAAAGACCTCTAAGGTCCCTTCTATCTCTAAAATGCTACATCTAACTATAAAATTAAAGAATAAAGAAAATTTAGATTAGCTCTGTAGAAAATAAGTCTACAATTATTTAGGGGAGGCTGGGGGGGGCAATAAATAGAGTTCTGGCCCTAGAGTCAGGAGGACCTGAGTTCAAATATGACCTCAGACATTTACTAACTTTGTGACCCTAGGTAAATCACTTAACCCTGTTTGCTTCAGTTTCCTCATCTGTAAAATAAGCTGGAGAAGGAAATGACAAACCTTTCTTCATCCTTTTCCCTCTTTGGAGGTGGAAACTTGGCCCAGAAATGAAAGTGAGTCTGGATAAACCAATACAGAGTATCAGGGAAAAAAATAGTCAAAGCAATTGTCTCTAAGCTATCCACTAGCAGAGGAGAATATTGCAGAGAGATCATGACACAGAAAAGCTTGGAGCCCCACAGCAGAAACAACTCTGGTGATGCAGACAGGTATGTGACAGTATCTTTGCCAAGAAAACCCCAAATGGGATCACAAAGAGTTGGATCCAACTGAAATGCCTTAACAACAACGATTACAATCTGAACTGCTCATCATCTATGCCTAATTCCACATAGCATGATAACTGTGAAACATGTTATTAAATATGCTAGATTAGTTTTGTTGTAAGTTTTATTTGATTATAATGCTAATCTTGTAGAGTATATAGGTTTGTAGAATGTTGGAGCTGAACGAGACCTTGGAGGCTATCCAATTCAACCCTCTGATTTTTCAGATCAATCAACTCTGTCCATATATGCTCCAAATTCATATCTTTTATGCTCATACAACACTACCCTCTTCTTACAATTTAAACAATTTAAGTGATAAGAGAACTCAAGAGCTCATTTTCCCTAGTGGGCAGTTGGTAATCCAGCTGCCACATCTAGAAGATTGGCAATCTATTATCATTACCCCCTCTGGGGGAGGGATCATGCTCTCCACTTGTATTGATATTTCTGATAAATTTTGTCTAATTTTTATCAGTCTCTGTATAGTTAGAAGTTGTTTGTTTTCAGGACCACTTCATTGGGTATAAAATCATTTAATCTACCTTGTCCCATTTGAGCAGGGAAGTTAGGCGCCACTGCCATACTGTAAATTAGGAATGGGAAGGTAGAAAAGGCATGGGTTCTATAGGCAGCCATGCTATCCTAATGCTAAGAATAACAATTGTTCACATTTGTATGTTGCTTAATAATTTACAAAGCACTTCACAGCATTACTGTGAAGTTTCATTATCTCTGTTTTACAGATGAGGGCAGATAGGTGGCTCAGTGGCTAGAGTGCTGGGCCTGCAGTCAGGAAGACTCATCTTCCTAAATTTAAATCTGCCCTCAGACACTTACTAGCTGTGTGACCGTGGGCAAGTCACTTGATCCTATATGCCTCAGTTTCCTCATCTATAAAAATGAGCTGGAGAAGGAAATGTCAAACCACTCCAGTATCTATACCAAGAAAACCCCGAATAGGATCACAAAGAGTTGGACATTACTAAAAATAGCAAAACACCAACAAATTTTACAGATGAAGAAAAAAACATTAGAGAGCTGGTTCTCATTTTCACATAACTAAGAAATTATAGAACTCTTGAATCTCTGTCTTCCAATCTTTGGTTCCATTACTCAATCCTGCCTCTGCACCATGCTCCTGAGTATACAGAGTGATGGATTGGTAGTCAAAGGACCTAGGTTCAAATCCTAGGTCTGCCACTTACAATCTATGTGACCTTGGGCAGGTTACTTCAACATCCCTGGGCTTCATTTTCCTCATCTGTAAAACAAGAGGGTTGGACTAGATGAGATTCCAGTTCTAAATCTTTGATGTTAAAAGGATTGTGTTGAAATATCTAAAATACAAATGATTTTTTACCTTTTTGAAACTCTGAACTCTCCATTTTCTCATTCTTTCCTTTCCCTTCTCATGGATAAAATCCTGGTCAAGCTCTCATCACCTGGCATTGTAATATCTTAACTAATGTCCCTGACTCCATGTTCTATCTCTTTCAGTCATCTTCATAAGTCTTCTAGGTTAATTTCTCTAAAATACATACATACATATTTCTACACACATATATTATGGTTTATACATGTACATGATAATTCCTTTCCTATATCTTTCCTTACGTCATTTCTTCAATCTGAAATGCCTTGCTCCTCCTCTCTATAAATCCAAAATAGTGCTTCTCATACTTTTTTGCTCACAGTATAGTATTACTTGCCTTGAGAAATCATGGCTCATTGAACATTTCCTCAAATAGATGGACTTCTAGATCCCATTACCCAGGATTTGAGATTCTGCTTCCTTTCCTTCCCGTCTCAAATCCCTCCTCCTTCTTTTCTATTCCACCTCTTCCTCTTCCCCTTTCTTCTCTTCCCTAGGACCTGGAGGGTGATAGAGTTACTATTGTGACCTTTCTACTGCCAAGCCAGGAAATCAGTCAGTAGGTCAGGCAATAAGCATTTATTAAGTATCTACTGTATGATAGACATTTTGCTAATTTCTGAAAGAGCAGGCAGCAAACTGCAGCTGGGGACAGGGGCTGGGGGAAATTTCACAACTAGTGAAAACTTGCACACCCTTTGAGAAACACTGACCTATATTTCCTTCAAGCCCTAAGTCAAGCTCTACCTTCCAAATTAAACCTTTCCTACTGATACCTGCCCACTTCAATCTTTCCCTTCTCTCTTTAACTCTTATTTCACTTGGAGTCATTGTCATTATCAACTCCTAGCACTTGATGGTAGTTTTATATTGTTTTCTATTTGTTACTACAAACTATTTGTGGGTGAGGCTATTTTGTTTGACTTTGTATCTTGTCCTGACCCAGTAAAATGTCTTACACATAGTACATTTCCAACAAATTATTATTATTATTTTTACATATGGAATTCTTGTCTAACCAAATAGATTGGGAGTTCCTAAAGGACAGGAATCATGTTCTACCTCTTTATGTTCTACTACCACAGTATTGAATGCTTAGTAGTCCTTAAATAAACGCTTGATTACCTGACTTGTGTGTCAATCAGCTTGTCAACTAGCATTGTGTTTATACTGTGCTAAGTTCTGGGGATACAAAGAAAGGCAAACAAAACAAAACAAAACAAAACAAAAAAACAACTAGTCCCTGCTCTCAAAGAGCTCACAGGAAAATAGAAGAAAAGCAGAGGAAGACAGAAGAGGAGGAAGGGACACATTTACAAAATTTAGTATTCTCTGAAGGGATTTCCATCACTCATTGAAGAGTGACTAAAATAGTGATATTTCCCTTGAGTTTCTAAAACACAGAATGTTGTGTTTTAGATGCCAGGCAGATTTGTTTGGACTTGTTTTGCTGGACAACATAGGCCTAATTCAATTCAATAAATCTTTATTAAGTACTTACTGTGTACAAGATAATGAGTTAGGCACTAGAGATGCAAAAACAAAAAAGCAAGACAGTCTTTGATCTCAAGAAGCTTAAATTTTACTGGGAGGTTACAGGGTTAATGAGAAGGGACAACTCACTAGCAACTGGGTGAGTGGGGTGCCACCATAACAGAAGACTTCATGAGTAGGTAGGTGGTACCTGAGCTGAGCTTTGAAAAGAGATAAGGCTTTTAAGAGGCAAAGATGAGAAGGTAGTGCATTCCAGACACGGGGAGTGGCTTTGTATGAAGGCCCGAAGGCAAGAGATGTGTTGAGCTCAAAGATCAGCTATTAGCTCAGTCTGGCTGTACTATAGATGGCAGGAAGGGGCATAATATGAAAAGAGGCTGGATGGGTGGGTAGGAGTCAGATTTCAGAGGCCCTTGAAGGAGGAGTTTATATTTAAACCTAGAAGGGGAGAGGGAGCCATGGATACTTCTTGAGCAGGAGGTAGGCATGGCCAGACATTCCTCTTAAAAGTTATTTCCACAACTCTGGGGACAATGGATTAGAGACTGAGACTACAGTTAAGGAGACTAAGCAAGAGACAATTATAATAGTCTGGGCTAGAGGGCATGAGGGCTTCAACTTGTCCGACAGATCACAACAGAAGCGAGTGTTCCCTAGACTTTTATTTCTTTAAAATATTCTTTTATATCAGGGGGTTTTAACTTTTTTTTTTTTTTTTTTTTGTATCATGGAACCCTTGGGCAGTCTACTGAAGTCTATGAATCCCTTCTCAGAATAATGCTTTTAATTGCATAAGATAAAGTACATAAGGGTACAAAGGAAACAAATTATATTGAAATAGTTACCAAAGGAAAAAAAGTTCACAGATACCAGAATAAGAGCCTCTACAAATTTATATGCCTATTTTAAAGTTTAAAGTTAGGGATTAGATCTTTGATTTTACTGGCATAGGGAACTCCTAGGGTTGGCAACTTCTCGGCAATTTATTGTCTTAAAGAATTACTTAGAGCAGTGGTTCTCACAATGGTAGAACCCTTCAGTTTAAACAAAACTTTGGCAGAACCCTTTTGGTAATATCCCTAAACATTATTATTTTTAATACACATTAGCAAACAACATATAGCTCATTAAAACATACATACACTCACATACACATGTACACACACACATGCATACACACACACACACGTACACAAAACATGGGGTATTTTAGGATTCCTTGAAACACAGTCTGAGAAACAATGCCCTAGACCATTGAGAGGTTTGCCCAGGATAACCTAATTTATATACATATATAGATACACATATACATAAACGTAAAAGTATATGTATATGTGTACACATACATACATATACACATATGTATATATAATATATGCATACATACAAACATACACACATACATATATGCATACATACACACACACATATATATATATATATACACCAGTTCTTTTTTAAATGTACCATTTGTTAATGAAAATTTATTGGTAAAATTTATTTACTTAAGAGGGAAGGAGGAAAGATTTATATTTTGTATTTGAAAATATAAAGGCAGCATGGCCTAATGGGTAGAAAGCCAACCTCAGAACCAAGAGGCATGCATTGAAACCTCGCTGTTGACACATACTGGTTGTGGGAGAAGTCATTTAACATCTCAGTGCTCTTGAAAACTTTTCAAGACTATCAGTTACAAAGAAGGTGCTTATCTGCTTGTGTGAAGGGAGTTTCCACATCTGGGAATTCCCTACATCAATAAAACTCATAGGGTCTAGTCCCTATTCCCCAAAGTATTTACTTCTATTCCTTATGCCATATCTGGCATAAGACTTGCTAATTTGACCCCCTGGCCAAGATCCAGGAAGCACTGCTACATGGTGGCACTCACTGTACCTTAACTATAGGCTTCCTTTGTGGTAAAATCCTCTTGAATCATAGAATCAAATAAATCTAGAACAAGAAGGGAGCTTAGAGATCATCTTGCTGTCTTATATTATAGGTAAGCAACAGACATTTACATCCTGCTTTAGATTTTCAAAATTGTTCATTAAAAAAAAATAACTATCATTCACATAGCGCTTCAAGGTTTGCAAAATGCTTTACAAATGTTATCTAATTTGATCCTCACAACTCTGAGAGGTAGATGTTATTCTTATCTCCATTGGACAGATAAAGGAACTGAGGCAGACAGAAGTTAAGTGACTTGTCCTGGGTCACACAGCTAGTGAGTTTCTGAGGCTGAATTTGAACTCAGGCCTTCCCAATAAGTATTATCATCTTCATTTGACAGATGAAGAAAATGACATAGCTAGTATAATAGCTGACATTTATATACAGCTTTAAAGTTTGCAATGCAGAATTTGAACTCAAGTCTTCCTGAACCTGATAAAGTCCAGCACTTCATCCACTGTACAACCTCTTTGCTTGATCCAGAAATTCAGAGAGATGGCTTTATTTGTCCATGGTCATTTAGCTAGCAACAGAGCAAGATCTCCCTGATTTCTGGCCCATTTTTCACAGTACCACACTGCCTCCATCAGTTGGATTTGTAAATCGAAACACCAAATGACAATAATGAATGTTACAATTTCTGATATTTTGAAGCAGCATGTTCCTGCTACAGTTGAAACCCTTGTTCCAAGGGGTTGGGTTAAAATCTGTTTGATTGACTTTGTGAGGTTTGATTTTTGCTATTTTTGTTTCCATATTTGGAGGATCATAATTTGTCCTATAATATAACTGAAAAACCTGTCTTATAGTAGAAGTTTTCCTCTCCTGTGTTTAGGAGATTTCTAGTCTTCCTTTCTTTCTTTAGGAGATTCCAAGAAGCAGAGATAGCGTCCTGGACCTGGAGTCAGGAAGACCGAAGTTTAAATCTGGACTCAGACACTTGCTAGTTGTGTGGCACTGGACAAGTCACTTATCCTCTATCTGCCTCGGTTTCTCAGCTGTAAAATCAGGATAACACATACTTTCTAGGATTGTTGGTAGGATCAAATGAGATAATATTTGTAAAGTGTTTCATCAACATTAAAGTTTTATATCAATGCTAACTATTTCTTATTATTATTCCTTTAAAGACAAGTCTTTTTTCCCCCCTCCCTATGGAGGATCCATATTCAATAATGTAAAGGAAAATTTTCTCATTGTGGAATGAGAAGAAACTTCATCTTTTCTTATCCTGTTCATATACTATTTCCAAAATTCTCTTATGTAGAAACGATCAAAACACATGCACTTTAGCTCTGAGACACCCAGGAATAAGAAGATAGATGAATTAAGGAAAGAATTTATTTTATTTTTTTTAACTTTTATTTACTTTTACTTTTATCACTGAAGCCAGGATTGATAAAGATCTATCTCATACTAAATGTATAGAGAATGTAGTGTAATCAAAAGTCTACACATCTTTGAAATCAGTCAGTGATGTGAAGGTAGCAATCCACAAAATGGTGATGGATATAGGGAGAGAGGGCATGGAAGATTTAATTCTAAATGATATGATGTATCTTTTGTATATTAGAATTCTTGAAAGGAAAAGAAGAAAATAAATCATAAAATCAAGGCAGGACAATTGGGGCTTTGTCCCTAGGGCAATAATATATAGGGAGAGGGTCATGTTTAATTCCAGAAAGCAATATTATCCTCTGCCAGCAACACAGTGTAGTGCCATCCTCCAAGGTCCTGCCATTGTCCCAAGGCCACTATGGATACATGCCCCCACCTACTACTTTGCCTTATTTTGTCTCCTTTCCAGAATTAGGGGTCATCAGTTGTATGTTAGGGGCCAGGCAGACTTTTGGGGGAAAGGACAGGACAGTTGAGTCATTGTCCTGGTCTCACAACATCCAACTGCCCTCTTACCTCTCTTCCCATTCTCTTCCCAATTGAATTTATTCCAGCTACTAAAATTCCTAATGACATGTCTGCTCTTGGTTGAACTATATTTTGAACCACAGAGACACTATGCAGTTTCTAGAAAACCATAGGGGAAAAGTCCTCAAGGTTTAGAGAAGAGGACAGATCACAGAGAAATGGAAAAGACTTGATGAGAACTTCTAGTCTAGTATCTCATCTTCAAACAAGGCTGTGCCTAAACAGTTATGTAATTATTAGTATTCCCAAAGATCCTTCAGGAAAGAAGTGATATCAACTTTTTTTCTCAGTTCAATGCAACCTCATTCACCAAGTCTCCAATACCTTTGTGTTTTCCAAAAGGAACCAAAGATCATGGAAGCTTAGTGAGCTGTTATATTATATAGACCTTCCCAGCCTTAAAATATATATATATAATTATACAAAGCATCAGACTCACTGTTCAGATTCCCCTGTTGCTTTTTAGCAAAAAACAGTTACTCCAATATTGGAGAAATTCACTGGGTTTTTGGTAAAGATCCACTTTTCCACAGTTGTGTTCATTTTTCTTAATCAGTCAAATATTTGTTGCTATGTCTTTTGACAAAACTTATCCACCATTTTATAGAGGCTGAAACTATATTCAGTCAGTGCCAAAGTTGCAAGTCAAGTGAACAAACATTTATTATGTGCCTACTATGTGCCTGGCACCTTGCTAAGCATTTCAACTTCTTCCAGTAACTTTCAGATCATGTCATTACCTGCCTTAAGATACTGCTTTTGTTTTCTCTCAAGATAACTTCTAGATTGTATTTAAGTTAGTTAAACACCCCAGAGACCAAGCACCATGTTGATTATAAGGTGATCATAAGCTCACAGATGGAAGGAGTCTGAGAAGTCATCTAGTCCAGTGCCCTAATATTAGAGGTAAGGAAACTGTGATTTGCAAAGGTTAAGTGATTTGCCTGAGATCACACAGTAGTTAGTAAGTAGCAGGTAGGATTCAAGCCTAAGTGTTCTGATTCCTCCTCAGCTGGGTCTCTTCCAGTCCCTTAGCTGAGTGAGCAATACTTGGGCAGTGGACCCTAGAGCAGACTTCCTAAAGGTCTATGACCCCAGAAATGGTACTAGGATGTCTACTTTCAGGAAGTTAGCCTCAGAAGGTTTGACCTTTCATTCCCACCTTCTCATAGCCTTTCTTTGCTCCTAACTTTTTTTTTGTTGTTCTGGTTAGGGCTCTGGGAAAGTAATTTTGGGGAGGTCCAGAGAAAGAAACATTAAAATGAAAAGGTTAGCAACCACACTATGTCTTTTTGCAAAGCCATCTACAATTTTATAGAAACAAGTGAAACTGCTTATATTTTGAAGGCATTGTCAGGAACTAGGACTGTACTTAGAAACCCCAGAAGATGGAATCTGTGTGCCCCTGACAGAATGTCTGCACAAAAGGCCTCACATCTAGTTCTTATGCCTACTAGATAAAAGCCATGTAAGTCCAAGGTTGCCAACCCTGTTTAATAGATCAATCAATAGTCTCATGTTCTGTAAAGATTACTTGCTATCCAAACCCAAGTATAGTTCTGCTAGCAACAATCAGCTTTATGACTGTCTCTAGAAGGTTTTCTAGATCATTTCTCTCTTATTTCCCTCAAGACACCTATTTTTCCTCTAGTGTAGACTCCAAACACCCAAGCAGAAGTTCTTCCTAGCTCCTTTGTTTAGAACCAGCCAGAATGTAAGAACTAACCAGGATGTGAAAGAGGAGGATCTTGTTTGAACCCAGTATGATTTAAATCTAAATTTTCCGGGGGGAGAGGGGGAAAGGGAGGGGGTGGATAAGGAAGGAGGTCTGAATGTTCCTCTAAGTGTGTAACTAATAAAGAAAAAATAGCACATGTCCCTCTAGTTTGTTTATTTTCCAAATCATTCCAGCACAATTTGCAGTTTAAAACCAAAACAAAACAAAAACTACTTTCATTTTTAAGTGATCAAAGGAGCGCGTGATCCAATCAGGTCAACAACTACAACAAGCCAGAACAATGCAAACATGCTTAAGATCCCTGTTTACTAAAGATGTTCACAAAAGATAATGATGTGCAAGTCCCAAGATATTTAAAGAAAAACAAATAGAGAGAAGGGAAACCAGTTTGAAAACTAAAGGAGCCAGTAGTCATTTATGGTTCTTGTTTTAGTCATGAGGGGGTGGAAATTTATTTGTCTCCTCCCTCCTTCCACTTTCCCCTTCCCCCATTCCAAATTCCTCCTCCTTTTTCCCAGAGGGCAGCTTACCACCGTGGACTTTAGTTTTCTTTGTTGCACAGAGACCTTCTAGGTCATTGTAGGAAACTTTTGCATATTAACTAAGTACTGCTGATTCTCCTATCTTCTGTTCAGTGTTAGCATGTCAATAGAACACTGCCAGAAGGTTAAGTAGTCCACACAACAGTTCAGCTCCAAGCATTTTGTTTCTTAGTCAGACCAAATGCACTTGTTATTCCTAGAGAACAAGAATAATGGGACCAGTGTGGAATTTTTTTTTCAGGGTGCAAATGAGGCTGCCCCAAGAAGAAGCCTAGGAGAAGTTAACTTTCAATGGGGATATTTTGTTTGCTATGTAAAATAATGTCGTGGCTTTAGCGACTGACTACATCTTTGAATGTTTTAATTCCATGCAACAAACATTTATTCAACTCTAAATATGTATGAAGGACTAGGGATACAAAAACCAAACCAGTCGCTGCCCTCAAGGAGCTTACATTCTCATCTGGGATACAACAGGATCACAAGGAAATAAATACAAGTTATGCACAGAAGAACACAAAGTAACTATTTAAAGAGACTTGCACATCATTATGCTAATCATTGGGGATGGGGCATGGGGGTGGGGTTAGGGATCAGAAAGCGCATCCCTAGAATCTCAGATAGCACCTGAGCTGGACTTTGGGTTTCCCCTGCCACTGCTAGAAAGGTCTCAATTATACTGAATTTTCAGTATACTTACTGTCATATAGATCAATTCAAGGACCTTAGTTACTTAAGTACCTAAAGAATTTCATTGTAGGGCTGTTTTGCCTGCTTCACAGAGAAGAAGCAGCAGTGTGCTGTAGTAGATAGAGGGCTGGCCTCACAGCCAGGAGAACCTAATTGTTATAGGGGATAGAATCGTGGTTTTGAAGTTAGGAAGATCTGAGTTTAAATCCTGCTTCAGATACTCACCAGCTGTGTGACCCCATGCATGTCATTTATCCTCTCCCTGCCTCAGTTTCTTTACCTATAAAATGAGGAATAATAACGATATATACCTCAAACACTGGTTGTGAGGAGCAAATGAGATGCTCTATGTGTAACATGTGCATGCAGTAGAAATACACTTCTCTCTCTAGATAAGCTTGTTATTCTAACAGGTTGGGGATCCCAAGAGGGGGTAACCATATAGTTACAACTAACAGTCACAGGGTTCTAGAGGCAGTACTGATGAAGGGATTACTCCCCTACTAACATATGCTCTAGATCCTGAAATCTCCTTGCTGTGCTTTCTATTTCAAAAATCAGCCAAAATAACTTTTTTTTATTCTGACCTCAACACCAAAACCAAAATGAATATTTCCACATATAAAATAGAATAGATTAGATGATTATATATGAAATGGAATCTCTGTTGGTTCCATTAACACTTCCCCCCCCCCCACCAGGCAATGGGGTGAAGTGACTTGCCCAGGGCCACACAGCTAGTAAGTGTCAACTGTTTGGTCTGAGGCTAGATTTGAACTCAGGTCCTACTGACTTCAGGTAAGTGCCTTTTCACTGAGACTGCTTTTTTATTGTTTTTCTAAAAACCTCCTTTGTTTCCATCCCTTTCCATTAGTGCTCTATCCACTGCACCACCTAGCTGCCCCATCCATTAACTATTAATAAGAAACTTTTAGTAAGTATAAGGCAAAGTGACAATAAAACTACCGTTCTACCCCTAAACCTGGGACACTCTCATCGGGATATGAAGTGTACCTGAGGCAAATGAGCACAGATTTACAGAACCATAGCAGAGATGAATATGCGTAGGGAATACATACATTAAGGTCAATTCACAACTCTGGGCTATGGGCCAGGATGCTTCAGGAACACAATTCCTTGTTGGGAGGAACCATTACTTTTATTGACCACTCTCTATTGTCCTGTTGGTCTACTCTCTTTTCCTCTGTCTACTCTCCTCCTGGGGTACTGAGGTAGTATTGAGCTCTTTTTATTAACAAAAGCAGAGACCTTAAAGCTTGAAATTTGCAGAACTTTTCAAGGTCCCTTGGACCTTGGATGGTCTGTGAAGGATGTCTTTTTCTCAAGAAGTGGTACAAGTTAAGCCTATCTTCTTCCAGTTTGCTTTTCCAAGCAGCCAATAGCATTGCAAGCTCTGAGGTCTCTTCTTAGACCTGACTAGAGGTCTTTTCTGGGATCAATTCTGCTTCTGTGCTCAGCTATTTGGAACTCTTGGGAACCTGAGTGCTCAGGATCACAGCAGGGTCTCTGCAGTGAGATGTCTCACTTTTAACTCATGGTAGTAAACCAAAATCCACATTTTTTTTCCCACTTATACCATAACTAAGCAATACATATTTGTCCAATAG
Source organism: Vombatus ursinus (assembly GCF_900497805.2). Classification (NCBI taxonomy): domain Eukaryota; kingdom Metazoa; phylum Chordata; class Mammalia; order Diprotodontia; family Vombatidae; genus Vombatus; species Vombatus ursinus. Next base: position 71,173,125 of record NW_020954610.1, read on the forward strand.
TCAACAAACAGTTCTAGGGACCAGATTTCCTAGCTATTTATTTCAAAATTCTTAAATAAATCATATGCAAATTATATGCTGGGAAACAAGACACTATTTCTACTATCTTTATCTTGGGTAAGTGCCTTTTCACTGAGAGACTGCTTTTTTATTGTTTCTCTAAAAACCTCCTTTGTTTCTGTCCCTTTCCATTAGTAAAACTGTCCACATCTCAAAGGGGCACCCACTTGCATAGATAAAAGTACTTCGAGGATATTAAAGTACTATATATATGTTAACTATTATTTTAGAGTTATATATATATATAGTTATGTTTTCATATAACTATATATATTTATATAGCTATATATTTAGCTATATAGTTATTTTTTTAAATTATGTGCCTTTGACACATGTTCCATGTGACCCTGGGAAAATAACTTAACCTCACCATACTCTAGGTAACTCTAATACTGTAAGTTATAGAGAAGGTGCTGACCTGGTAGAAGGAGTTTCCCATATTAGTGAAATCATAAGCCTCGTCCTTATCTCTATCATCAATAAAACATAGAAATGTGAGCTATTGTTTTTATCATAAGGTGGTCTAGTCTCATGAAGGCAACTCTAGATGAAAGAATCAAAGTGGCTCCAGCCAGGGTAGTAGCATTCTGAAGTGTATTTACTATAATTTAATACTCTCTTTCCAGAATGTTGTGATCTCCATGAAACAGTGTTTCCAATGGTTTTAAAAGAATGTAGAATAATGTAATAAAGTGGAAAGTCAGGAGAGTGTATGATTGGATCGTGGACTAGAGATAAAAGCATGATGGTAATTACAAGGAGGTGGAGTGAAGGGATGGAGATTGGTTGAGGGGACTGTTCTAAAGAAGATTTCCTAAGTTAAGATGTAGCTAAATTGAGCTTCTTTCTTTTTTCTCTTTCTGGACAAATCTTCCCACCCTTACTCCCATTTTTTTTCTTGTCCTAGCCATTGAAATAGAGAAATTTTAGTGAAGAAACCAAAGCGGAACAAGTGTTCTGCTAATTATACTCTTAGGTAGTTTCCTAGAGCACCGAGAAATTAAATGACCTGTCCCAGGTTTCAGAGTCAGTATACACTGGTAACTGGATCTGAGCCCTGGTCCCCTGTCGTCTTGACTTGGAGGTCAGCTTTCCATCTGCTGTGCAACTTTGCCTCACGGCTCCCTCTTCTCTGAATAAGTGAGCAGTCATTTGTGTCACTCTGACTCCAGAACTTTATTTTCCCTAACAGTCAGGTGCTCTTTGGGTGATAATTACATTTAATTATTCTGTGTTTTTGTTTATTCTTTATTCACATCAGCATCTCTCTATTCTTTCTTCCTCCTTGCTATTATACATGATGCATTTTAATCAGGGTTCAAAGCATTTCACAAGATTCTTTCTGACCAAAATCCATTAGAAGTAAAATCACAGGAAAGTGGAATTTAAAAGAGATACTACACAATCCAAGTTAAATCAATACATTTTTAAGCCTGTAAATTTGATTCAAGGCTCCTTTTCCTTCCCCAAACCAACTTTTGAGCTTACAGCAACACAGGCAAAGAAGTAGGCACTTCCGTCACCCCACCTTTGTCATTTTTAAAGTAAAAATCTAGGCGTTGTCTCTGAGCCCTGACTTCTGAAGGAATGTGAAAATCCTCGTGGCTGCTACTATTCCTCTCAAGTCTACTGACTCCCAGCCTTCTCCTTTTCCACATCTGTTCTCCATTACAGATGTGCTGGCTTCTGCAGAGGCAGAATTGTCTCTGCCAGGTATAACAGTTACATCTCCCTATTTATCCAGGAGTTTTAACTTTTTAGTATTTTTAAATTCATTTGAGTTTTACAATGACCCTTCCTTCCTTCCTTCTTTCCTTCCTTCCTTCTTTCCTTCCTTCCTTCCTTCCTTCTTTCTTTTCTAGATCTGGAAAGGACCTCACAGGTCATGTAATCTAACCCCATTCATTTTATAGATTAGGAAACTGAAGACCATGGAGTCAAGTGATTTGCCTAGGGTCACACAGGTAGTAAGAATGTTTCCTTTTCCCTCATTTTTAAAAATTTTATTTCAACAAATATGCATTGAATTAATCAACAACTTCCATGTGGAGGAAACTAATATTGGGCAATGACATTTTTATCCCCTGCCTCCACCAGTCATAGTTAAACTTAAATGGCAATCAGTATTACCAGAGGATTGGCCCAAGAACACAGTCAAGTTGACTAATATGGAAGCAATGCAGAACAAGACTCTCTTGTTGTGGCACGACCACACTGGCATTAACATTTTGGAAAAATGAATGATAAGAGGCCACTCAAAGGGGAAGCTGTGTGAGTGCAATATTAAAGCTGGAAAGGGGCAACCACAATTGGGATAGTCAGAAGGAAATACTGTAAGGACCCAACAAAACATAATTTCAAATACTATTGGATTGCAAATTCCTCAAGGGTAGGAGTCATGTCCTTTCTGAACTTCATAATTTTCCCCAGTGTGCCTGGCACAGGGCTCTTACTACACAGTAAGCTTAATAAATGTTGCTTTTATTGTGTTGTGTTGCATTGGTTTGGGTTGTGCTGGGTTGTGTTGGTATTGTATTCATTATAGCATACACATTAACTTAGCCTTTGGCTGTAAGAAATGGGGTAACAAATTTTGAACAACAGCAGTGGGAAGAATAATAGACTTGGAAAAAGTCATAAAAAGGAGAAGGAACTCAATAGTCCTGAGATGTTTGCTGGAGCAATGTGGAAAGAAGGATTTGGTGTTCTCAACCACACCCTCAGACCATGGGCAGCAATGCACAGCAATACACAGAAAGATAACATAGTCATCTAAAGTCACTAAAGAGAAATACCTCAATTAGCTTTTGGGGTAAAAAAGTAAACAGAAACACAGAGTATCACCTTGCCAAACTCTAGGCATGCTGTTTTGATGTACTAATGGTCCCTAATGAATGTTTCTGCCTGCAGTTAAATAAACAAACCGGTAGCTGGAGAACAGAAGTATCCCTACAGGCAAGAGTCTACTGATTTCCCGGTCCTTGATAGACATTAACCAATTCGTTAGGTTTGTTTTAGTACTCTCTGACTTGTACATGGCTTATGGACTAGCAATGGTTGTCTGAATTGCTTTGTGTTCAGTCCTAACCAAAGGTATTCTCTGCCTCTCCTTGACTCTGTCTTTGTGTCTGTCCTCTTTCTTCCTCTGTTCCTCCTCTCTCACTCTTCCTTTCCTTGCCCTCTCCTCTTTCTCTCTCTCTTTTCTCTAACTTCTCGCAGAGCCAAGAAGTATTTATTCTGGAGTGCCCATAGGCAGCCTAACACTGCTCTCTCTTGAGAATTCTTTGTATGAAATAGTCAGCTCTTGGAATTGTGCGGTCTTTGTTTTTTTCCATTGCACGTGCTTAGTTCTGACATGGGAAAAGAGATGAACCCAGACCTTTTGTGGAGGAAGTGGGGTAAAGGAAGGGGTAAAAGAAGAGAAAACAAGACTCACTTCCCCTTAGTTCATAGTATGGATGAAGGGCAAGTTCGATACTTAGCCCTTCACATAAAATCATAGATCCAGTGCTGAGCTTTAAGGGACCTGAGTGAAAATTTAGTCCAGGGGTTCTTAACCTTGGTGGGTAGATTTCAGGGGGCACGTGAACTTAGATGAAGGAAAAAATCATCTTTATTTTCACTCTCCTCTAATTGATATTTAGCAATTTTTCAAATATTAAAAAACCCCTGATAATTTTGAAAAGTGATCCATGGGTTTGACTAAACTCTGAAGGGGTCCATGATACAAAAAAAAGCTACAAAACCCCTGATCTAGTCTTACACCCCCCCCATTTTAAAGATGAGAAAACTGATGGCCACAGAGGGTAAGAGATTTGTTCAAAGTCACAGCCAGCCAAGTGACAGTCCAAAAAAATGTTTTGAAATCATCAAGCACATATGGAAGCTGTTTTCAAACCATCAGCAAGATACATTCTTCGTAAGTTGAATGACAGCCACTATTATAAAAAGGAAATGTTACTTTTTTTTTCCCTTTCTCTCCTTGGCCATAGAACTTTAAAAAAGAAAAAGAAAAAAACTCTGAAAACATCTCTCTATCCCTCAGCTAGCAGGCACACATCTCTTAATGTTTGGCAAATAGCATCTCGAGTCTTTCTTAGTGTAGGTGGTACTATATCTCATTGATTTTTTTCCTCTTCTTCTAGTTAAAGTCACATTTCTTTTTTCAAATTCCTCTGCCTATATCAAAGATAGGATTTACACAGCAGAAGAAAACAGGGCATGGATTAGTGCAAAGGAAGTAGCACATAATGACCCATTTTTAAGCCCCAGCAAGTAGATCAATATTTCCCCTCTCTTCCACAGTAAGTGTTCAGTAAATGTTACTGTTTAGAAGAGAGGAGGGTGCAGGAGACCTGCTAGGAACAGGTGGGCAAGGTTTCCCTTACCATTGCGCCAAATGACCTGAGCCTTGACCTGCTTAGCTTCTGCCAATTATACTGCTGAGGACACATGTAGGACCCTTCTATCCCAAGCTCTCTGAATACTCTGCAAACACAATAGGCTGAATTCTCCTTCTTTGTAACTACCTAAGAGAATTCCAGGATTGAACCACCCCTCCACACTCCTCTGGAGTAGGTATTATCTCCCTCATTTCACTAGTTTAAGTGACTTGGCCAAGGTCACCGGGGGCCCTGAAAACTACAAAGTTCAGAAACTCCAGAAGAGAAATTGACCAAATTGCATCACAGCAAAGGCTTCCTAGTTTTGTTGTTCTTTTATTTTCCCTCCTAAACATTTACTGGTAGTTGTAACCAGAGCTCATTTTCCACCAATTCACCCACAAGGTCAGTGAGTCAGAAACTTTTCTTAACAGAGTAGGTGGTGACGTCAAATCTATAGTAACCTCCCCACTCCTCTGCCCAGTCTTCTGCTGCCAATCTGGAACTGTGACATGTGGGATTTAAACAATAGGTGAAATTGTGGTTGCACTTACATGAGGTCTAACCTTGAATTTTAGTGTTGAAATGACTGACTTTGGGCTGGAAATAGCTATTTGGTGGGTTAATTTGCAGATTCTTAGAGTTTCTGAAGCCAATCTGTCAACATGCATTATTGGGCACCTGCTGTTTGCAAAGCACTTTACTCCTAATCTAATGGAAGATGGAAAAATGCTTGTAAATATTTTCATGACATATTAAAATGTAATATAACTCGTCTCTATAGTTATGTGTTCACATATGGAACATAAAAACAATCTTATGTAGATGATATATTTTTAAATGTGTATTTATCAAATATACATTAATTTAATATATTTTATATATACATATACATACACATACATATATCTATACAAACATTCATCTATATTATGTATATAGGTACTATAAAATGCAGCTAGGTGGTGCAGTGGGTAAAGTACCAGTACTGGGCCTGCAGTCGGGAAGACTCATCTTAATGAATTCAAATCTGGCCTCGAGCACTTACTAGCTATGTGACCCTGGGCAAGTCTCTTAACCCTGTTTGACAGATTACAGGGATATGGAAGAGTTGTAAAATGAACTGGAGAAAGAAATGGCAAATCACTCTATATCTCTGCCAAGAGAACCCCAAATGAGGTTACTGCAAGTAGGATGTGACTGAAACAAGGAACAACAACAAATTATAAAATGCTGCATTTTTTGATTGTGTTATATAATTAATTATGTAATATATTATATAATAATAATTATATAATTAAATGTATAGATATGAATGTTATATTTATATATATGTGAGTATTATGCTGCATTTGTATATGAGAGAGTTGCATTTTTTTCAAAGCAATAAAAAGAAAGATTAAAAGCAACTTGGTGATTTGCTGCTTTTGGTTCTCATTTTAGGTTTTATAGTTTGATGAATTCTGTTACTCTCTTTCCTTGATGAAGCCTTATTATTCATTTTCATAGCTGTGTTATAACTACTCAGAGAGCCCATTTCTCAAAGTATTTGTTAGTTCTTTCTGACTCTATTCCTTAAAAAAAGTTACAGGATGATTGTCCTTCAAAAGCAAGAGATTAGATAATTCCACTACAAGTTAAATGCTGACCCCTCCAAAGAATCAACAGTTGGTAGAGGCTCCCCTCTGTTCTATCAGAAGTTAACCAAGTCCTTTACATGTATTATCTCACTTTAGTCTTATGAAAACCAAGTGAGTACTGTAGGGAGTATTGTCCCCACTTTGTTGTTATATTGTTTTTCAGTTATGTCTGACTCTTTGTGACTCCGTTTGTGGTCTTCTTGGCAAAGATATTGGAGTAGTTTGCCATTTCCTTCTCCAGCTCATTTTACAGATGAGGAAACTGAGGCAAACAGGGTTAAGTGACTTGCCCAGGGTCATATAGTTAAAGTTTCTAAAGTTAGATTTGAACTCAGGAAGATGAGTCTTCCTGATTCCAGGCCCTGCCCACTTTATTGATGAGGAAACCTAAGATCAGTGAGGTTTAGTGACTTGTCCACACTCAGTGTCTAGTAAGCTTCCTGAAAGGGATTTGAGTCTTGATCTAATAGCTCAAAGATTCAGAAGTGGAAGAAAACTCAAAGGTTATCTAGTTCAACTCACTTTTTTTTCCGATGAAGAAACTGAGGCACAGAGAAGTTAAGTGACTTGTCCAAGGTCACACAGGTAAAAAATAGAAGATCTGGGACTTGATCTGACTCCAAATCTTGTGCTATTTCCACTGTCTTCATCTACTACCATGTTTTATCTCCTGGAATAGCTTTAAGATTATCCACATTGGATAGATTAGTAGGGAATCAGATTTTATTTTGGACTCTGAGTTAATATGATTAAGTGAAAAGGTGTAAATGGGAACATCACTGCTTTTCCTACTCAGAAATGGCTGTTTAAATCAATGTAATTAACTTCTCCAGCTTAAAAGAAAAACAAACTCAACCCAAACAACAACCTGGCCTGCTCTGTTCCCTCAAGCCATACTTAAAATCCGAACTCACCAAGTCCCACTTATTTGACTTATTTGAGAGTGAATTAGTAATTACTATGGTGAAGACCATATAACCCGAAAAGGAAAATTATGTGAAATTGAAAGCACTCCCATTTAAAGTGACAGGCTGATAAGCTTGTCCCTCAGGATGTATCCACGCTCTCCTCTTCCTTCAACTTCCCCCAGTGGCTTCCTTTTGGCCTCCTACCGCAAGACTATCAATGAGTTACAAGCACACATACACAATACACACATACTATATATACATGCATGTATCTATCCATACACATACACACATGTATACACACATGCATATGCATGCAAACTCCATATATACATCCATCCATCCATATATGCATACACACACGCATACACATTTCTTTTTTTTTTTGGTGGTAAATCTAGCATTTTGTCGAACTCCCTGGCCCAAGCAGTTTACAGAGGCATTATAGTACCATGTCATGCCGGCTGTTAAAGAAAATCCAGCACTCTGGTGATAATGTGTATATTCATTCTGTGTAAATGACTAAGTTCAAAAAACCATACAATGAATCATGGTTGCAAGGCCAGACTTGCTTTGATTAACTACACTGGTATAATGAAATCCAACAGAGCAATCACTGAAACATTTAGCTCCAAATGTAAATCTTCTTGAACTCAGGGAAAAAAAAAAGCATGTTAGGCAATGAGAAGTGGTGTATAATACAGCCATATTTCATATAATGAAAGTGGAGGCAGTTGTAAAGAAAAGGGAATGTTAAAAAGTTGTTAGGCTGTGTTTGGCAAAAATGAATCATTTTCCATGTGTCAATCATGATAATCCAACATATTTTTTAATCTAAAGGTCAATAGAAGCAGTTTCTAAAGTGTGACAATAGTCATGCCAGATATGAAAGGAAGCATTTATAAGATGATTTCAAGTGTTAATACTGTACTGTGGTGTGTCTAGGAGAATTAATCTCAGCTTTAAATGGAAGGGCATGGATTGATCAAGGTAGGAGAGTTTTATTAAAAAGGCACTGTCATCTGTGACATGTTCATTCCAACCAGGCTGCTTTGTGGAATTCCCATAGATGAGGTTTGTCTTCTGAAAGAGTTGGTCCAGTCCACAGAATTAAAGCTGAAAGTGCTCTCAGAGATAATCTAATCCAACTTCCTCAGTTTACAAAAGGGGAAACTGAGGTCCAGAGAGAAGTGAATTGCCCAAGGCAACACAGGTGTAGTGATTTTTTTTTTCCCTCCTAGGGACATACAGGATGCTTATCCTTCGTCTGGTTGTTTTAAAGTCCACAGGATGAAGACAACTCATAACGGCCTAAAATTGCTTTTTGAATTGGCCTGTTAAAACTCACAGGGCCCATTTTTTTTCTCATGGACACACTTCTTAAAGTTAGTATATTATTAGGAAGGGGTAGCATGGGCTAGTGGATAGTAGGCTGACCTTAAAGTCAAGCCTACTGGATTCAAGCCTTGTCTGTGATGCACAACTAACACTGTGACCATGGGCACATAAACTAATCTCTCAATGCCCCAGACAACTTTTTATTTGTTTGTTTTTGGAGACTGGTTCTTCCTATCTTGTCCTGGTTAGAAGAACACTGATTACTCACAGGCCCAATACCACTACTGATCAGCACGGGAACTTTGACCCACTCCTGGGCTGGTTCACCCTTCCTAAGGCAGCCTAGTGGCTGCTTGCTCGAGGGAGCTCATCATATTGGTGCTGTACTTAGCATGGATGATTGGCTTAGTTCACTATAACCCAAAATTCCTAAACTCGAAGAAATCCACCAACCTCAATCTCTCAGGTATCAGGGATTAAGCATATGAATCACTATGATCAGCCTCAGGCAAGTTCTTAAATCTACAAGTTACCAATAAGTTATTAATAGGCGTGAGTGGAGTTTCCCTTCACTGATGGAATCTGGAACAGCAACAACAAACAAAACAAAACAAAACCTAGAAATCAATGGGTGGCCAGAATGTTATCGTGTCTTTGAAAATTATTCAATTTCCTGCACACACACATATATATATACATATATATACATACATATACATATATACATATATGTATATATGTGTATATATATATAGTATAGCTTGAGGATACATCTTATATATTTCTTGAGCAAAAGAAAAAATATACAATTTTGTTTTGTCTTTAAGATGTATGTGAACATAAGGTCTTGACCATAGAGGAAGCAAGGCCACCTTAACAACCCTGGGCTTTCATCTCATCTGAGTTTCATACTTTTGGGTCAAACACATAAGCAGTTTTATAAGACCATAGAAATAGTGTCAGAAAAACAATCTACAAGAGGTCTGTGCCATGTAAAAGCCCCTGGACACATTCAATACCACATTAAAGCTATTGCTAAAGTTATTCAATTGCATAATTCAATCTATTTTATCATAGGGTTGGGGCTCAGCAATAGCTATAGATTATACTAGTAACACCACAAGTGCACACTAAAGTGATGCAGGAGTTATTCCAAAATTGGTGATGGAATAGAATTAGGACTTTTCCCTCTCTTAATCTAGAGGAGTTTGTTTCTGATACCATGTGAGTCAAAAGCACATATATACCCGTTGTCCCTTTGCAGCATATTAAAAGGACTCACAAAGTGTGCAAATCATATACATACATGTATGTATGTATATGAACACACACATGTATCTATATCACATGTACATCACTTTTCATGGCAGAATTCAAATGTTAATATTCTTAAAAAGGGAGGAAACCACATTTAAAATTGAGATTCATTGAAATTATTCTATAAAACCTGAGAGATACAGAGACAGAGAGAGAGAGAGAGAAGAGGAGAGAAGAGAGAAAGAAGAGAGAAAAGAGAGAAAGAGAGAGAAAAAGAAAGAGGAGAGAGAGATAGAGAGAGAGAGTGAGAATAATTTTTTGTCATTTGTGCATTTCTTATTTAATAGGGCTAGGCCAAGCCACAGATTGCCAGTTAGTTAATAAGCATTGATTAAGTTTCATTTTGTGTAAGGTATCATGGTGTGTTAAATTTGGAGTCAGAAGAGCTGGATTCAACCTAGTCTTTCCTTTGTGCTAGATGTGTGACCGTGGGAGAGTCTCAGTTTTCATTTCTATAAAATGTTCACTAGCTACCTCAGAGGGTTTGTTGCTATTGTTAGTGGTGATGATGTTGTGAATTGGGTTGAGGTGAGTCAGAACCTGTGAGAGGCAGTTGTGCTGCAACCAGAGGGCCAGCCATGGAGCCTGCAAGGCCTGGATTCAAGTCTTGCCATTGACAAATAGTAGTTGTTTGACCATGGGCTGCAAGTTCCTTCATCTCTCAGCTACTCTAGGCAATTCTCTAAGACTATAAATTAAGGACAGGTTGCTAATCTATATTGATGTAAGGAGTTTGTTTTTGTTTTTGTTTTTTTTTGTAAGGAGTTTTCATACCAGGGATTCCCTCTACTGATGAAATCATTTCATAGAATTGTTGAGAAGAAAGGACTTTGTAAGCCTTAAAGCACCAGACATATCCATGTGAGTTGTAATTGCTCTTATTTCGTGAGATATTTCTGAACAAATAAAAGAAATGGAAATATTTGTGCCTTTAATATCAAGAAATGTGCAATCCAAGGATATGGCCTCCTAGCAGACACCTTCCAGTTGTTGTATGAGGAGAGAACAATTGAACAGTACATGCCTCAAAACACCTAAAGAAGACACTGGACTTTCCTTATGGCTCCTTCTGCTTTATTATCACTTCATAGCTTACACCCATTTCACATATGAAGTCAAGGAGCAAGTCATTCACCCGTGATGTGTGAACCTTATGGTTAAATCAGACCATCCTGTAAAGAGGGCCTAGGCTAGAATCCACCTTTGGTTCTACACCAGTGATGAAGTAGAAAGAACACTGACTTTGTAGTCAGACAGCCTGGGTTTGAATTCTGCCTCTGCACTCACAACCTGGGCGACTTGGGCAGGTCATTTCAACTCCCTGGGCTTCAATTATCTCCTCTGTGAGATGAAGGGGTTGAACTAAATGGATGGTCAGGTAGATTCTAGCTTAAACTTTACGGTCCTTCTATCTCCACACTCAATGAGTACTTCTTGATTAAATTCTTATCATCATAGCTAGTGCTAACCTCTCAGCAATGGCTTTTCAAAGCCATTCTTAGACTATTACCATGCATGCCTTTGTGGAAGTATTTCATGTTGCAGCCACTTGAAAAGACATGCTTCACAATCAAAGATGGTTTGTTTTGTGACAGATCAATTTTCAAAGGATAATTTATGGAATTACTTATTGCAGACTGGAAAATATATTTAGTGAAAGCCCAAATTGAAAGATGGGCATTTCTTTGGTAGCGTCTTTTGGCCCTCAATCAAATGAAAACCAAAACCAAAACCTAGAGGTACTAGAATGGGTTGCAAGGTAAGAGAGGATGGAGGAAGAAAGGTATAAGAAATAACCCACACAACCTGGGCAGCCTGTTACTAAATCACACAATGGAAAGTAATGGCAAAAGGAGAGATATGGTGGGAGACCAGCCCCTAGATACAAACACTGTTAATATTGACTTTCACAAATACAAAAGTGAAATGGTACCTGCCCTCAAAGAGCTTACATTCTATGGGAAAAGACAAAACGTAGGTGTCTACACACATACAGACACATGTATGTCTCCCTACAGAATGTGTATGTATACACACATAAACATACACATCTATTTATTGCATATATCTACATACAACAGCATGTATACACACTATAGAGACATACATATATTACACATATATATATACACCTTTCTATTATGTATGTATATATATATACACACAGAGCAATCTATTATATAGTTGTCTGTCTGTCTGTCTATCTATCTATCTATTTATCTATTTATCTATCCCTATACTTACATAATACACACACACAAAATAGATACCAGTGGGGGAAGGGAGGTAATAGCATCTAGGCATCAGAAAAAGCTTCATATAGATGGTTGTGCTTGAGCTGAATCTTGAAGGGAACTAGAGATTCTAAGAGGCAAAAGTGAAGATAAAGTACATTTTAGCCAAGGGGGACAAGAGAGCAAAAGAAACAGGATATGGAGGGTCATGTATGAGTAATAATAAGAAAACCATTTGGGCTGGATTGTAGATGGTGATAAGGGGAGTGATGTATAAAACTGGAAGGCTAGGTTGAGAACAGGTTGTGAAAGGTTTTAAAAGCCAAACTAAGGAGTTTATGCGTCATCCCAGAAATAATATGTTATTAAGATTTATTGAGTAGGGCCAAGACATTGTTAGCCCTGAACTTTAAGAAAATCACTGCAGCAGCTACATGGAGAGAATGGAAGGGAGACCAATTAGGGGGCTGGTACAATAGAAAAGAGTCTGAAAACCTCCCTACCAACTCTGTTAATCAAAGGGTAGCATTTAAGCCATCTCATATAAAGAAAATATGAATTCTATTGATTTGACTTCCAACATTTTCCACATGTCCATGGTAATGGAGGTGAGGAGTGGGAGTAGCACTGATGGAAATCATAGAAACTTACCAATATCTAAAGGCTTTATTTTAGCAATTTTATTTCATGGCCAATTCTGAACTACCCTCTTTCAACCTTCCTTCTTTTTTAAAAGTCATTTGTAGCTCTTCTTGTGATTCATGTAGAAATACTCAAAACATATGCTCCCAAAGGGAGAAAAAGAAGAAATAGCATGTTCTAGATAATCTACAAACTAGATAGAATCTTAGTGGGTCAGAGCCGTAAGGCACCACAGGCATGATCTAGTCTAGTCCTTGAGATTTTACAGATGAGTATTCTCAGTCTTGGATAAATTAAGTCACTTGCCTGAGGTCTCATAGCCAGTTTGCAGCCAAGCTGGAACTAGATAAACCTCAAGGCTCCTGACCTCTAATTCATCACTCATTCCTCTACAACAGTGGCATCAGACTCAAATAGAAACAGACGCTTGTGGGCCCCATGTTGACTTAGAAAACCAAAAATTAATGTTATTTATATTGTATTATAGTTTTATTTATTTTGTTAAAAATTTCCCAATTACATTTTAATCTGGTTGGTGGGCATTCTGGAATTTTTCAGGCCATGAGTCTGACACCTCTGGACTACAACATGGTATCAGATAATAAACCTCTGAATATAAGAGAGTTGCCTGTGCAGCCTTCAGTAACACTACTTCAGTATTTCAATGTTTACCTTGTCTTCACATCCCATACAGTCGATCATCTTTCATTAAGGCCAAAATGAATTTTTTTTGTAAGGCAAATGGGGTTAAGCGACTTGCCCAGAGTCACACAGCTAGCGAGGTTTTTATGTTTCTGAGGCTGGATTTGAACTCAGGTCCTCCTGACTCTAGAGCCAGTGCTCTATCTGCTGCGTCACCTAGCTGCCCCCAAAATTATTTTTACAAGAAAGAACTATTTGTCTCTACTGCAAAACCTTAGTTTTTGCCAGGATAGAAAGGAAAGATAACTCACTGTAAAAAGGTGTCTTCCATAGTCATGGGTAAAAATCTACACAGGTCCTTATTGATGGCTATTCTTATCTACAGAATGTTATGTAGATTGGATGACTTTCTTGATCTTACTGAATAAAGGAAAAAAAAAGCCTTATTGTCAGAGGAACATAAATTTGTACTGGTGAAAGGCTATATAGCAAAGCAGATGGCTTCAGAGAAGACAATCACTTTTCCCTAGAGAAAAGTGATGCATGTCGGGGTGCTGTCACAGTTTGTGTAAAGATTTAAAATAAAACAAATCCACAATACAACAATGTCCCTTCACCGTAAGAATCAGTGTTCCCTTTAAATGTTTTCACCTGAGACTATGCTATGAAGCTGACAGCATAAATTGGATCACATGAACCAACTAGTGCCAGATTTTTATTTTTTTAAACACCAGGAATATGCATCATCTCTAGTAAGCATCCAACAGACTGAAGACTCCAAGTTTTGGCTCCTTCCCAAGGGGTGAGAGCACCTCACTGTCATGAATGTACAGAGACATCTACTGGCTGAGCTTTGTGTTTCCAATCTAACTTCTCCAGGTCAGCAGTGATGGACCTTCCTACCTTTCCTAGATCTTAAGCAAATTCCAGGTTGAAAGCACCTCTTAGTCAAAACTCTGTGGGAAGATCACTTCCAAATAAATAAACACATAATCCAGATTGAAAAAAAAAAATCAATGATTTTCCCCCTCAATTCAGAGCAAAATTGTTTGGGGGCAACATCAGACGCTGTAAAGAGTAATGGTTCTGAAGTCAAAGGACAAGCTTTCAAACCCTATCTCTGCTATTATCTGTGTGATCTGAGGCAAGTCATTGATTTTCTCTGAACCACTTTCCTTATCTGTAAAATGAAGAGAAGGGAAGAAGATAAGCATTTATGTAGCCCCTACTGTGTTAATTGCTTTTTATAAATGTTATTTTATTTGATCGTCACAATAACCCTGTGAGGTAGGTGCTATTATTATCCCCATTTGCCCAGAGTCACACAGAGCATAAGTATCTGTGGCTGGATTTGAACTCAGGTCTTCTTGAGCTTAGGCTTAGCACTCTGTCTACTATACCACAGGCTGCCTCTGATGTCTCTAATGAGGAGGTTGGACTCAGAGGTTCCCAAAGTGGGTGATACCATCCCGTGGGGGGTGCTGGAATGATCCAGGGGGGTGGTAGTAGCCTTGGTGGAATTGAGGGACATTAAATAAAAATAAAGGGGTGGTGGAAGCATAAGGAAAGAAGAGAAGAAAATTTTGAAAAACTTTGTACATGTTTCATGTGTTGTGTAACAGAGTTAAAGTTTTAGTGATTACAGTATTTTCTAAATAAACACACAAAATGCAAGTTATAACCAATCAGTAGTCAAGTTTGCTGATAGATCTTAACAAGCAAGTGTTGGCAGGTGAGCGTGTCACACATTGTTGGGAAGTCCAGCATATATAGGCAGGAATATGTTTGTGTAATGACTTGCTTACAATACAATATTATATGCTTATGTGACCAATGTTGCATCATTCAAATTTCAATGCAGGAAAAAAACCACAAATTTATAATAAATTATTAAATTTAAGATGTGTCATTTTAAGAAAAAATATATTTTTTTAAATGATGCAAATTTCAAAAAAACCATTAAAGGGTTAAATAAAGTAGATTTTCAGGGAGTTACTGAGTAATTTTTTTGAAAAGGAGGTGATAAGCTAAATAAATTTGTGAACCTCTGGACTAGATGATTTCCTAGGTTTCTTCCATCTTTAGTTCTGTTATCCTTGGGTGGTTAAATCACAGGCACTGTCTTAGCTAGAATCAATAGAAGTCAACCATTGCATTTTGCGAGAGAGAACTTTTGACCAATGAATGGCAAAAATGCATCAGATTTCTGGAAAATGTATGTGTAGATATAGATATACAGGTATTGTTAGAGATGTGGATTTAAAAAAAAATTAGAGACTAGCCCCCATGCTAGGCTAGAGCGGAGTATAACAAATTATTGCCTCCTTGTCTTATGATGACAGCAGATTAGAAGGGAGATGTGTGTGTGTGTATGTATGTGTAAAACATACATTTTTTCTGAACAGTATTAGTGATAAATCTTCAAGTATCCCCGTAGTGGTATATTCTCACATCAGGAAACAATTTATGGGGCAAACTTAAAGATGCCTAGTAATATGTAAAATAGGAGAAAAAAAATCACTAGTAGCACCAAACAGGCAATGTTGCTTTCTGTTATGTGTATTGTGTGTGTGTGTGTGTGTGTGTGTGTGTGTGTATGTGTATGCATCCCCCTGGTCCCATTGGTGTGATTATCCCAATATCTACAACATTAGGATTAGACCCCTATTAATCAGAATGAACAAACCTTCAGACCTTTATTACAAGGAATCATGGATCGGAGGACTAAATATAGGCAAACAAATCCAATAACTATACCCTTACAGCCAAGACATAAGCAAATATAAATCCCACTTGTGTTATTATAAAGCCTGCCAAGCTAATTGAGAACACATTCATTTTTATCTAAATAAATTACGGCTACAATTATATGACCTTCAGGTCATCTCCATCAGGAGATGGCTAACACTTGAATCAACTATTCAACCCTTCACAGCAAGTGGCTTCAGCCAATCAATGCCAGATAAATGCTGTTAAAATATGCATTTAATTAACTTGGCCCTTCAGTTATTTGCTATTTTATAGTGGAGATGAAGAAGAATTTGCAAGCAGGTTTGTATGTGCTCTCAAACAAGCCATCAGAACCCTCAGCTCTCCCTTTGGAGCCTGGTTAAACCGGGCTGTGAGAGGCTCTTGCTTCTGACTTTAACAGAACAGAGTATTAGTCTGATGAATGTTGTTTTACCAGGGTCATTTTTAATCTCACACTAGAGCAAGGCTTCTTAACTTTTTTTTTTTTTGGCATCATGGACTTTTTTGGATCTGGTGAGACCTATACACCTTTTCTCAGAATCATGTTTTTTGTTTTTTTTTTAAATGCATAAAATTAAGATACATAGGATTACAAAGGAAACCAAGTATGTGGAAATTTAGTTATCAAAAATGTTTTTTTTTCCAAGTTCATGGACCGTGCACTAGAAGAAATGACTTCCTCTGTTTTCTTTAGAGATATGGGTCTTATAAAATGTCTCCTTTGCTGCAGTTTCAAAGTATTTTTTTAACAGCAGGCAATTATCCTAATATCAAAAGAATCATACTTATAATGACAATAATATCACCAGCTTAGAGAACTAGGAGCTGCCTTTAAAAACAAACAGATCTACAGATGAATAGCTCATTATGCTTGTGTTCCAGAACATTATGCCCCACCCCCCCCAACATTAACCAGATAATCCTAGTACAGCTGAAATTAGCATGGTTTTCCCCCAAGTGTCTTCCTTTTGGCATTTATGTTGCTTTCTGTGTAAATAAACTGATGGTATTCATAAACTATAACTCTGAATAGTATGCCCCACACAGTGATTTGTATTATATCTTGCATGAATATTAATTCTTTTAAATAAAAGAATAAAATGATGACACCCTACAGACTAGAAGACTATACCTTCAGAAAAAATGGTTCATTAATTTTTAAACAAGACACATTCTTTATTATACTTTGTGTGACAAGGCTTTGATTTTTTTTTTAAGTAAATGATGGCCATAATTAAGCCTCTCATAATGAACATTGCTATTACTAAACAGTACAATTTATATAATGTTTCTACTCTGGAAGGTTTAGTTTTCTAAGTAAAAAACAAATGACTGAGTCTCCATAATATTTTTATGTTTTTGTGGCCACAATTCTACTCATTTTCTCATTTATTTATATGTATTGACAAATATATCCTTCATCCCTCTTGTCACAAAGCTGAATTTCATGCAGTTTTGAAAATAAGTCTTAAATATTTGGCAGAAAATTAGGCACTGGCACACAAAAGTAGTCTCTCAGCCATCCCCTCCACCCCCCAAGAACATTTGTGTCATTGGTTCTAATAGTCCATTTATTTATATTTAATTACAAACATTTTTAAAATGCTATCATCCACTTAAACTCAGTATGCTCAGAGTGTGCTCAGAGAATAAAGTAGACCATTAATTAAAATGTGAAAACAGTCCTCAATAACACTTAATGCGCTATTAGAACAAAACAGCATAAAAGTAGAATGTTTATCTACCTGGCTGTTTTGTTGGGGGAGATACAGAGGTGTACTCTGTGCCAACTTGTAAGCCAGTTTGTGCTAACTTGTAAGAGCTGATGATTAGATTTTCAGTGTGAGTATTTGCATGTCAGAAATTGGCAAATTCTACAAACAGGGCTTGATTTATTGTTTTGTTGATTGTTAATAATTCAGATTAAGTTTAAAAGTGTGTCACATGTACGTTTTTTTCCTGTCGAGCTAGTTGTTAAATGTTTACCAGTATACCCTTGGGCTAAACAGGAGGGTTTTTTTTTTTTTGGAGGGAAATGCCTAATAGATAAGGAATACATATAACGGCCTCTCATACTAAACACATTTTTTCTTTCTTTTTTTCTTTTTTTTTTTGTAGTTCTCTGCCATCCATTTTGAGAATTATTTTTTTTTAAGTTTTTTATTTATAAAATTTCTCTATTAGTTTTTTTGGGGGGGTCACACAGTAGTAAGTGTCAAGTTTGGTCTGAGGTTGGATTTGAACTTAGATCCTCTTGACTTTAGGGCCAGTGCTCTACCCACTGCACCATGTAGCTGCCCCCTATTTCTTTCTTTCTTTCTTTTTTTTTTGTTTTTTTTTTGTTTTTGGTGAGGCAATCGGGGTTAAGTGACTTGCCCAGGGTCACACAGCTAGTAAGTGTCAAGTGTCTGAGGCTGGATTTGAACTTCAGTCCTGCTGACTCCAGGGCCAGAGCTCTATCTACTGAGCCACCTAGCTGCCCCAAATCTTTCATTTTTTTCTTTTCTTTTTCTTTTCTTTCTTTTCTTTTTTTAGGCAATTGGGGTTAAGTGATTTGCCCAGGTCACACCCATTTTGAGAATTATTAGCAGAGCTACATGACTCAACTCAAGGTTATCAAGAATGACTAAAGTAGAGGTAAGATCTAAGGTAAGAGGGAACCGAAGCTGTCTGGGTTAGACCAAAGTTAGCTCATCATGCTACCTTAAGGACCATGGGATCATAGAGCTATTGAGAGAAACCCTAGAGATCATCTACTCACCATTAACACAAAATGTGAGAGCTGGAAGGACCCTTAGAGATCATCCTGACCAACTCTTTCACCTCATACTTGAGGTGAAGGGGCCTGCCGTCTAATCTCAACAAGACCCTTGCTGTTTTACTGCATTCCTTCTATTCCTCTCTTTTTGACTAGCACTTTTAAAAATGTTTCAAAGCTCTTTCAAATCTATCCTCTGTTCAAGCCAACTTTACCACTACCTTGCTCTCTCTTAGCGGATGACCTTGCCTCCACCTTGATTCTGAAGACTGAGGCCATCTGTAATGAGTTTTCCCCATCTTTCCTCCACACCTTAAAATACCTTTGTTTATTCATCCATCTTATCATTCTCCTGTTTTTTTTTTTTTTGTTGTTTGGTTTTTTTTTTTGAAAAGGAAAAATTAGGTGAAGTAGTGTGGTACAGTGGGAAGGGCACTGACCCTGGTCCCAGGGATCTAAAGTTCAATTCTTTTCTATTGTGATCTGTGTGTAAGTTGTTTCACTCCCTTGGGATTCAGTTTTCTCATCTATAAAATGGGAGGGGGTATTGAAGTCCTTCACACCTCTAGCTTTAAGAGGTAGACCTCTTCCTCAGTAAAATTCATCTGTGCATCTAGTTATATGCTAGAACTAGCTAAACTGCCTCATACAAGCAATTGTTAAATTTCAATGTGAACATTTACATCTTAGAAATCAGGCAATGCTACAAATCAGGGCTTAATTTATTCTTTTGTTGACTGTCTAGACTTAAGAAAGTTATGGAGACAATATTAATAATTCATATTAAACTTTAAGTGTGTTGTGCATTTTCCCCTCCAGAGAGCTGATTGTTAAACATTTACCAGCAAACCAATCTTGATTTCATTTTCTCTTATCTCTTCCAGGATCTCTCCCTTTTCTATTGGCTTCTTCCTCTCTATCTACAAACATGCTCAGGTCTCCTGTGTCTTAACTCTTCATCTTGATCCAGCTACCCTCCTGACCTATTGTTCTATCTTTCTACTTCCTTCATTGCTAAATTTCAATAAAGAGTTGTCTGTAGTTGCTACTTCTACATCCTCACCAGCCTTTTGCTTCACAATTTCTTAGAGAGGTGATATAGGGTAGGTGGAAAGAGCACTGTATTTTTAAAGGCAGAGGACCAGTGTTCAAATTGCAACTTTGCTAGACATTACCTTTGTGACTTTGAGCACGTCTTAAAATCTTTCTTTGTAAAATGAAGGATCTCTAAGGTCCTTTCTGACTAGTGACCAATGATGGTCACTAATAGCTTCTTAATTGCCAAATCCACTGAGTGGTGCTCATCTGTATCTTTCACGGGATCCCCAAGTGCCTCAAATATTTGATACTGTGGCCAATCTCTTCTTTATACTCTCTCCTTCCTTGGCTTCTCTGCCTCTCTATTGGTTCACTACTTGTTTGACTCTTCTTTCTTGGTTTCTTTGGTTCATATTTTTCATTTCTGGTTACCTTAGCATCATTATCCCTAAGGCTCTGCTTAATTCTCTCATTATAATCTCCCTTGGAGAATTTATATACTTCCAGGACTTTAATTATCACCTCTACACAAATCAATGTATCTAGCTCAATTTCTTCCCTGAGCTCCAGCCCCATATTTCCAACTCCTGCTGAACATCCCATTGATACCTCAAACTCGACATATCTAAAATTAAACATGTCATCTTTCTCCCCAACCCGCCCTCCTTCCCACCTTCCCTATTTCTTTTGGACTTTCTATTTCTAGCCCTCCCAATCATCAAGACTTGAAATCTCAAAGCTGTCTTTGAATCTTCCATATTCTCTCTCTATTATAATTTCCCTGATGGCACCTCTTAACTTCTGTTCTTCTTTGACTTTTCTTAGGTGATGTAGCCTATTCAAATGTGACACATGACTGTCCCTTGACCTCTGTATAATAGATATTTTCAATTTTTAAAAAACTGTAGAAGGACATATTTTCATGGCATTCAGTACAGGATCATAGGACCATAAATTTAGAGCTATAAGAAGTCAGTTAGTCAACCCCCTCATTTTACAGATGAAGAAACTGAGGCATAGGGAAAATAAATGACTTATCTGAATTCACAGAGCTAAGTAAGTAGAAGAGGAAGGATTTGAACCTAGGTCCTCTGATTTCAAATCCAGAATTCTTTCAATTGTACTATGATGAGAAGGACTTTAGATGTCATTGAGTTCAAGAAATTCATTTTTTAAATCCTGAAAATAAATCTTCATAATAAATTTTTCTTTAAATTGACTCTAATTGAAATATTACAATACATTAGACAGCACTGGCCATATCTTTGAAAGAGTCAGACAATCCAAACCACATACAAATGTTAGAGTCCATTCCCAAACAATTGAAGTTTCCATATACTTTGTTTTAAAAATTTTTTAAATTATAAACTTGATAGTTGAAAGGTCCAGAATTCCCCTGACTGGGAAACTGTACTTTTCCAAGGGCCAATATCCTCATGCACTGAGATATTCTTGGCTTCCCCATTCAGAGGATTCTGAAGAAAGAGGCTAAGAGATTCAGATTGACTGCAAGTTGTATTAGTTTAATCAATAGAATCACTTACATCAAAAGGGGCAATCTGGAGCAGCTCCTAGATGAAAACAGTCTCAATAGTGGATCAATTCTAGTTTAGAGACCCCAGGAAAGCCCGGTGGTACTGGAGAAAACAGACAAAGGGAGGAGGAGCAATAGAGCACATTGTTATTGATTGATGAATATTTTGGGTTTCTGCTTAGTAATGAGCTAATTTCTGAGCTTAGGCATTAAGCCAATGTTGTTGGGTAAAATGCCCAAACTCAGGTTTGTGTATTGATCACATGCAAGTTATAAAAGTGTCACTGTGTCCATGGTATGACTTTCATTAGTCATAGTATTTAAGTTATGACTCAGTGTCTAAATTATGATTTTGTTTAACAGGTCACCATGTTTGGGGTTCCACCTTTCACAGAGTTCAAGTTTTATGGTTTTTCACTTCTTACTGTGTATTATGGCTTTTCCCCAGTTGGGACCCCACAATAGACATCAATAATCATGAACACTTCCATATACAAAGGACCACAAAAAGGATTACATATGGAAGCATGGATCTACCATGAATAGCTTCAATGTTTTAAAAAATTTTACATTAAATTTAACATGGAAATGCTATCATTGACTTTCTTGTTTGTATTCTCTTCTTACATTCTTCCTGTGAACCAAAATACATTACATTGATGGTCTTTTCTTTTTCCTGTCATTTTTTGCGTCAATATAACTACCCCTCTCTCCCACAAAACAAATTTATGTTGTTTTGGTTGCATCTGAAAATACATACATTTCATTCTGTACGTAGATGCTATCCCTTCTTTGCCAAGAGGTGGAAAGCATGTATCATCATCAGTCTTCTGGAGTTGTGATTGGTCATTGGTTATTGATCAGAAATCTGTCTTTCAAAATTGTTGTCCTTTATGATGTATAAATTGTTGTATAATATATACAGGCATATGTATAAATTGTATAAATTGTTCTCCTGTATAAATTGTTGTATAAATGTATTATTTGTTGTATAAATTGTTCTCCTGCTTTCCCGTTTCGCTTCCTTCACTCTACATCAATTCATGCTGTTATCTTCCAACCTCCAGGATATTGTTCTTCCTTCCTCAGTGAGTTATGCCTGTCAGATGGTCTTTCTCTTCTCCCCAAGTCTTACTTTATACCAGGGGACTTTAACATATATAGTGACACTGCCTTAAACATCTTAACTTCCCAGTTTCTCAGTTTACTCGTTTCCCATGACCTATTGACTCCTCCATCTTACCTTAGCTACACACGGAGATGGTCATACACTTGGTCTTGCCGCCATTCACAAATGTTCTACTTCCATGTTTGTGAATCCTGAAATCTCTTTATCTCACCAAAATCTATTATTACTCCACTTTTCCCTCTGCCTTGTAATCCCCAACTCTGTTTTTCATTCTTGCCAGGACCTCTGATTCATTAGCCCATCAGGTTTTTTCCCTCAGGCCACCAACCCTACACTATCTACATTCATCTTCTGTCCCCATCTTGACCTGTAAGTGATTTAGTCCAACTCTACACCATCCTCTTTACTGAGTCTTTTCCTCCTTTATGCTATTGTTAATCTTGCCTTGCCAAGCCTCAGCCTTGGATTGCAACCCGTCCTAAGATTTCTTTGCTTCTATTCACATGTTGCTGAATAAATCTGGAGTAAAAATCACAAAACCCTTATAACTGGGTCCACTAAAAATTTGTTACACAATAACAGCTGCCCCTCACTTTAGCAAGGCAGTTCTTTTACACCTCCTTAATCAATTCACTATCCCATTCATTACTGCAACTTTCCCAAACTTTTTCATTCCTCCTCAAATCTTTCACGCATCCTTCTTCCCCAATCCTCTTGGATGAAAACTTTGTCTCATATTTCACTGAAAAATTGAGATCATCCACTAAGAACTTTCTTTTCTCCCCTCATCTTAATTTCATATCTATCAGATGCCACTCACCTATCTTCTCTGCCTCTCTCTCAGACAAAGAAGTGGGTTTTCTCCTTTCCAAGGCAAAACCCTCTAAATGCACAAATGATCTCATTCTATCTTCTCTTCTCCAGAAGATTTTACTTTCTATCACAATAATTACTTTTCTCATGACCTCTAGTCTTGAATCTCCAACTGGATATCCCATAGATATTTTAAACTCAACATGTCCAAAACTGAACTCATTATCTTTCCCTCCAAAATTCTTCCTAACTTCCCTGTTACTATCAATGGCACTACTATCTTCTCAGTTATCCAGGCTCACAACCTAGATGTCATCTTTGACTCCTCGCTCTTTCAACCCCTTTGTCTCTTCATATCTGGTAAGTTGTCAAGTCTTGTAGACTGTACCTTTGTAATGTCTCTGGTATATGTCTCTTCTCCTCTGATGTTTCGACCACCTTGGTGCAGGCCCTCATCCTCTCTCACCTGGATTATTGCAATAGTCTTCTGGTTGGCTTCCCTGATTCAAATGTCTCCCCGCTCTAGTCTGCCACCCTCCAATCATCTGTCAGATTGATCTTCCTAAAGTGTAGGTCTGACCATGTCATCCCAAACCCTATTCAACAAGTGCCAGTGGATCCCTGTTATCTCTAAGATCAAATAAAAAATCTTATTTGACTTTTGAAACCCTTCATAATTTGACCCTTTCCTACCTTTCCAGTCTTCTTATTTCTTACTTCCCTCCATGTATTCTGGGATCCAGTCGCATTGGCCTCATTGCTATTTTTCCCACAAGACTCTCTACCCTCCAGCTCTGTGTATTTTCACTGGTTGTCTTCCACGTCTGCTTTCTTCATATTTGCTTTCTCTGGTTTCCTGCATGTCTCAGCTAACGTTTCACCTGCAAGAAGATTTTCTTGATCCTTCTTAATGCTAGTGCCTTTCCTCTGAGATTATTTCCATTTTTCCTATATATATCTTATTTGTACATGACTGTTTATGTGTTATCTTCCTCTTTAGATTGGGAGGTCCTTGAGAGCAGGGACTGCTTTTTTCTTCTCTTTGTATCCCCAGTGTTTAGCACAGTACCTAGTATAGGTAAGTGCTATATAAATACTATTATTACTAAATGTGTGTTGACTTGATTTGACTTATGGTAAAATAATATTTTATAATTTTCATATACCATAATTTGATTAGTCATTCTTCCCATTGAGGGTCACCCAATCTGTTTTAATTTTTTTTGCTACAACAATAGATGCTGCTACCAATATTTTTATACATATTGGTCCTTTTCCTCTGTCTTTGATCTCCATAAGGTATAAATTTAGTGGTGGTATTATGTGGATCAAAGAGTATGCACAGTTTAGTGACTTTTGGGATATAATTCCAATTTGTTTTTAGTAATGATTGTACCACTTCACAGTTCTACCAGCAGTACAACAGTGTGCCTGTCCTCTCACAGTTCCTCTAACAATTATTATTTTCATTTTTTGTCATCTATAGCAATCTGATGGATATGAGGTAGAGACTTGGAGTTATTTTAGGTTGTGTTTCTAGTAATTTGAACATTTTTTCATATGACTTTTGATGCTTTTCAATTCTTTAGAGAATTGCCTGTATACATCCTTTGATTATTTATCTATGGAGGAATGGCTTTTGTTCTTATATATTTGTATCAATTTCTTAAACATCTTGGATATCAGTCCTTTATCAGACAATTTGCACAAAGACTTTCTCCAATTAACTGTTCTCTTTCTAATTCTATTTGCATTAATCTTGTTGTGTAAAATCTTTTAAACTTTATGTAATCAGAATTGTCCATTTTAGCTGCTGTGACCCCCTATAACTGTGTTGGGTCAAAAACTCCTTTTCTTTAATTTCTCTATGAAGTAACATTTTATATCTAGGTCATGTATCTATTTGGAAGTTATTGTGGTATTTGTAGGAAATATGGGTTTAAGTCTATATTCCCCTGCATTACTTTCAAATTTCCTCAGCAATTTTTTTTGGAGGAGTTGCTGTTGAATAGGAAGTCATTACTATAGTAATTGGTGTCCATGGGTTATCAAACACTGGTGCTAGGTACAATTGCTCCTGGATCTTATATAGCTAATCTAGTCTATCATTCAGCTTTTCTCTCTTTTAACCAGTAGCAATTTGTTTCGATGATTGCAGTTTATGTTATCTGAATAAGTTGTGGTATATGAATGTAATGGAATATTATCGTGCTATAATAAATGATGAGCAAACGGACTTCAGAAAAACCTGGAAAATCTTGTATGGACTGATGCTGAGTGAAGTGACCAGAACCAGAGAATGTCGTACACAGTAATAGCCTTGTTGTTTGATGACTAACTTTGATAGCCTTAGCTCTTCTCAGCAATGTAAAGATCTAAGATATCTCCAAAAATTTCATGATGGAAAATGCTATCCACATCCAGAGAAAGAACTATAAAGTTTTAATGAAGATCGAAGTATACTATTTGCTCTTTTTTTTTTTCTGTTTCGTTTTGTTTCTTCTTTCTTGTGGTTCCTCCTATTGGTTCCAATTCTTCTTTACAACATGACAAATGTGAAAATATGTTTAATAGGAATGTATTTGTAGAGCCTATATCAGATTGCATGCTATCTTGGGGAGGGAGAGAGAGAGAGAAAATTTAAAACTCAAAAGCTTATGGAAGTGATTGTTGAAAACTAAAAATAAAAAAATTAATTAAAATGCTAATAAAAAAGTAATATGTATACTCCTTTTGATTCACATTCAACAATTGCCAGATAGCTATCTTGTCTATTTTTGAAAATTCTATTTGGGCCTTTAAATTCATTCTTGTTCATCTTTTCATGGGATTTATGTAGGTCTGAAAGGAGTACACTAAACCCACTATGATACAATTTTACTGTTTCTTATCGTGATTTCATTAATATTCCCTTTATGTACTTTGATGGCAAGCTACTCAGTGCATAAATGTTAAATACTGCTATCATTTCATTATCTTTGTTGCTTTTAAACATAATGTAGTTTATCTGATTATTTCTTTTAACCAATTCTATTTTTACTCTTGCCTTGTCAATATCATGATTGCCACACCTGCTTTTTTGAATTCCCTTGAGGCATAAAAAATTCTTCTCCAATACTTCATTTCAAATCTGTGTGAATCTTTATGTTTAAAGTGTGTTTCTTGCAAACAACAAATTATTGGATTCTGCTTTGTAATCTGTTTTGCTACCTGCCTCCATTTTAAAAGTGAGTTTGTCTTACTTCCCTTTCTCCATTTCTCCAATTTACTTATCCAGTCCTAAACTCTCTGCTGACCTCCATTCTCACATCTCCAACTGCTTTTCATATATCTCAAACTAAATACCCAATAGCTATCTTAAGCTCAACATGTCCAAAACTGAGCTCATTATCTTTCTCCCTTACCCCTCTCACCTTTCAACTTTCTTTTTCACTATTGAAGGTATTGCTTTCTTCTCAGTCCCCCAGGCTCACACACTCCTCACTGCCTCTCACTAGCCTTCCCTCTCAATTGTCCATACATAAACAATCTGTTGTCAAAGTTTATTCATTTCACCATTGCAACAGCTCTCAAATTAACTTCCTTCTGTCCTTTGATACTGTCACCACCTTGGTGTAGGCTCTCACCACTTTATTAACTTGACTATTGAAATAGACTTCTGCCACAGGTCTCTCTCCACTTCAGGTCATCATCCAGTTAGTCACCAAAGTGATTCTCCTGAAATGCCAGTCTGTTTATGTCACCTCCATACTCTACAAACTTCAGTGTCTCCCTATCACCTCCAAGATCAAATATAAAAGCCTGTTTGGTGTTCAAAACCCTTCATAACTTGATTCCTCCCTATATTTTAGTCTTCTTACACCTTATGTCTCTCTACCTCAAATACTCTTTCATCCAGTGACACTGCTTCCTTGCTGCTCCATGAAGAGGTGCTCCATCCCTTAGCTCCAGGTATTTTTTTTCTGGCTGTGCCTCATACCTGGAATTTTTTCCTTCCTTATCTTTACCTCCTGACTCCCCTAGCCTCCTTCAAGTTCCAGCTAAAATACCACTTTCTACAGAAAAAACCTTCCTAAACCCTCTTATTTCTAGGAACTTCCTGCTGTTAATTAGTTTCTATTTATCTTGTATATAGTTTGTACATATTTATTTGCTTGTTGCCTTACCTATTAGATTGTGAGCTTCTTGAGGGCAGGGACTGCCTTTGCTTTTCTTGCATCCTTGGTGCTTAACACAGTGCTTGGCATATAGTAGATACTCAATAAATGTTTATTAAATGACTGACACTAATGACTGATAATTATGATTTTCCCCTCCATTATAACTTTTATATGTTTCCCTCCCCTTTGCTCCCAATACACCATTTTTGTAATGAAGAAGGTGATGTAGCAAAAGGAACATGATTAGCATTAGTATTCTAGAACTGAAGTACTCTTCTCTTTATGTACTCCAGATTTTGATGACTGGTTCTTGTACTTTCTTTCCTTTTGATCACCCTCCCTGCCCACAGTGATCCAAAATTAAAATTTGTTTCGCATATTATTATCCTCTCCCCACTTCTACTCTTCCTCTCTTCTTTTCCCCTGTCTCCACTTGTTTCTTTGTCAAATTTAATATATTTCTATTACAAACTATTTGTTTGTGTGTTTAACCCTTCTTTGCCCAGTTCAAATGAGTTTCATGAGCTCTCTCTTCTTAATCTTCTCAATATTTATATATTTTACTTCTCAACCACTCCACTTATGAGAATTGGAGAGCTCATCCTTTTTCCTCATCTCTTCTCTTCTTACTCCCTCTTTTTTCCTTTCTTAGAAACAATATCCAGAACCAAACCTAAAACTTTGTGTTTTACCTCTCTGTTGTTAGCAACTTACTGGATTCTGAAGGGAAATTTGTCTTCTCCCCCCCCCCCCATTACCTTGCAAGGACATCATTATCATTTATTTCCTTCTCAGTGCTCAAATATATTTATCTTTTAAAATTTCCCTTGTCTCCTATGTTTTCATTTCAAAGAATCTGCCCAACTTTGGTGTTTCCATCAAGGATGCTCAAAAGTCCTTTATTCTGTAAGAGGCCTATTTTGACTCTATAAAATTATATTCAATTTTGTAGGGTAAATTGTTTTGGATGTAAGACTTTTGTCTTTTGCCTTTTGAAACATCATATTCCAAGATCTTGCAGCATAATCTTTTGTGTACCTTACTGTGGTTTCTTATTACTTAAACTTCTTTTTTTTTTTTTTTCCTGATTACATGCAATATTTTTTCTTTGATCTAGGAACTCTGGATTTTTGCTACAGCATTTCTGGGTGTTTTAAATTTAGAGTTTCTTTTAGGTAAGTGGTGGATTCCTTCTATTTTTACTTTGCCCTCTGGTTCTAATTGATCTGGGCAGTTTTCTTTTATTTCTCAAAACATGTTATCCAGATTTTTTGTGGGGTGATGATTTTCAGGGAGTCCAATTATTCTTAAACTATTTCTCCTTGACTTGTTTGTCAAACTGTTGTTTTTGACTGTTAGATACTTTACATTTTCTTCTATTAAAAAGATTTTGACTTTTCTCTAATATTATCTCATACTACTAATGATTTGTGATTACACTGTTCTGTTTTCATGGGGTCCACTACTTATTTAATGCTTCCCACTCTCTGTTACAAGTTTCTTTTTCCTCTAAAGCTGTTATCTCAATCCTAAATCTATTTTTAAAAATCTAGCATCATTTTTTTCTCGCAATTCTTCTAATTCTTGTGGCCAAGCCATCCTTTTCCCTGAGGCTTTATTTGAATTTGTTGTGGAGTTACTCCTTACTTGTGGGTTTACCTCATGGGTTTTTCTCAACCAATAGTATTTGTTTACTTATATCTCTAGACTCAATTTCTGGAATGGAACTTTGGGCTTGGGCCAGACTCCCCTTCTCCCTGCATTCTTGAAAGGGGTAGTTAGGTTCTGGATGGTTCTATTCCCCCTGTAGTATCAATGTTACTGCCTCTGCTGTAATGAATGTGATTACTAGGACTAGACCTCGTCATCTTCAGGAATCCTTGGGGCTCCTGTCTCAGTCTTCTGGTGGCTCGACTCTAGCTTTGGTCTTGGTCCAATCTGTTTCATTCTTCATGTAGAGAACACAACCAAGAATTGGATCCATCACTTTCTATGGTTTTGACAGATCCTGTATGAATGTTGTCAATTGCACTCGTAGCAGGCTTACTGAAAGATCTTATATTATTTGCTATACTGGCCCTTGTTGTGGTTCTAGAGCAGGATGCCCAGGCACCGCAGTCTTCATCTCCTCTGGATTGCATCCCCTTAGAGTATCATCAGGCTTCTCTCAGTTTTCTTATGGAGCCTTGGACTGGATGGAATAGTTTATAGCTTAGTACTTTCTCTCTCTCTCTCTTTCTCCTCTCTCTCCTTTCTCTCCTTATTTATTTGTACTCTTCATTGTTCCTTCTAGTATATTTTAAGAATTCTGAGGGCATGTTTATGAGAGATATGGGCTCCTCTAAGTACTTTCATGTCACTATCTTAACTAGCAAATCAGGTTATTCCTTTTTACAGATAAGGAAACTGAGGTTCAGAGAGGTGACATGGTCTTCTGGATTATTTTTACCTGAATTGAGTGATTCAGCAAAAATTATCTTACCACAGGGTACATATAGACACAGATCAAAGCTTCTAAAACATATTTACTTTTTATGCAAATGCCAAAAACTTTGAAATAGACTAAAAAATAAGAAGAGAAGAGCAGCTAAAGGTGGATCCTTGGGAAAAAAGAAAAGTAGGACATTGCTATTAAGGGAAGAACCAACTTACAAAGCCTTTTCTGGACTCCAAATCACTATTTATCAAATATAATTTAAAGATGGGTTTCTAAACCTTTGTTATATCCTAGACCTCTTTGGCAATCAGGTGAAGCCTATACACTCCTTCTCAGAACAATGTTTTGAAATGTACAAAATACTTGGATTACAAATGAAACCAAATATATTGAAATATAATTATCAAAATACACATTTAAAAAAAAACCCACAAGATTATGGACTTTAGGTTAAGTACTCCTGATGCAAAGGATGAGAAACGTTCTAAACTAGTAGGACCTTAGTGTGGATTTGTTCTTCAGTTAGCTAATACAGCAAAAGAAAAGTATCTGAGCCCAATCAATGTGATTGTTTAAAGGCATGATATTGGTGCTAGCTTACAGAGAAGTATGTAGTATAGTGGGAAGAGCAATGGATTTGGATTTGCAAGACCCAAGTTCAAATCCCACTTCTGCTCCTGACTACCTGTGTGAACTTAGGTAAGTCACTTAAAATCTTGGGCCTCAGTTTCTTCATGTAAAATGAAGGAATTGGACTTGAAGGCTTCTAAATTGCAGTTGCCTTTATTCTGACTTCTATTTACTTTCACAATACTTATGGAGGGAGTAAGAGAATAAGCATTTTTATAGTGCTTATTTTGTGCCAGGCACTGTGCTAAGCACTTTACAATTATTATCTTATATTGATCACTTAGCAGTGTCTGGTACATATGGGGCATTTAATAATGCTTATTAAGATTGACATTTCAGCTTCAAATGTTGTCCCTTTCTGCCAGCAATCTTCAAAATAAATAAAAACAATAAATGGATGAACAGAAATAACGGGAAGAAAAAAATTCAGAATAAAAAGATGACATCCATCAAAAAGTAAATCCTGAGCTAAGGTGGCCCTGAACTGGAGTGAAGGGAGCATAAGCACCTTCATTTCATTCAGCAGTAGGAAATTGGTGCTTATCAATGTCTTCCCATCTGTCAGACAGCTTCGGCAATAAGGTAACAGTGTAATTCAAATGATTGGGATTAACTGACAGGCAGAAAAGGCTCTACTTCCCTACTCCTTTTTCCCCTAAGAAACAGACTGGTCAGCAGCAGACTCCAAAGCAGACACAGGCTGAGTCAATCTTGACTCAATCTCAGGGGGAAAAAACCCTCAAGATTGTCCATTTTCTAAGGAAATTGTTTAAGGCAATGATGCTGTCCCTGAGTGATCTAAAATATAAAGGAGAATGGAAAAGAACATTCTGAGCTTTTGTACTCAAGATGCTTTTCTATTTTTGTTTTGTTTTTTTTTAGCTCCCATCAAGAAAACCTACTGCCATAAGTGCTCTGGAGTACTCAGTGCCTAACATAGTGCCATGCTTAATGCATATCTGTTGAATCAAATTGAAAAAAGGAGATGAATTGAAAAAAAAAGCATGCAAAACTCCCTAGATTTTTAAGAGGAGAACACAATGTTAGTGGTGAGAGTGAGGAGAGGAGTTATTGTGGAATGGAGTCAGACCAGCAAAGGGGAATTGGTGGCTTAAGTGGAAATGACTGGAACTTTGGGAGGAAGTTACCACTCAATCTCAGAATTTGTGGTAGAGAAGGAGAGGAAAGTTGGGCTTAGTTTTAATGCACTCTAGATTTATAGAGAACAAATTTCAGAGTATAGGGAAAAGATGGATAATAATAAAAATAGCTAGAATTCAATATAACTCTTTCAATCTGCAAAGCACTTCATATATTGTCTCCTTTTATCCTCACAACAACTCTGTGATGTAAGTGCTATTATTTTATCCCCATATTACAGATACAAGTAACTTGCCCAAGGTCACAAAGAAAATAAGTTGAGAGAAGGATTTGAACTCAGTTCTTCCTGATTCCCAAGTCATAGATCTATGATGCCAGGCAGAGGAAATCATTGCAGGAGGAAGTTCTCAAGAAGGCATTCAAAAACAAAATAATTCCAGTGACAAAGAGAAAGGGGAGGTGCCTAAAGAAACCAATGTAGATGCAAAGTCTAATAAAAATTTATAAAGAAATGTTTAGATTATGGAAATAAAGCAGGTATTGGAGGATGAGTGTAAAAATGGTGCCAATAGTACTGAAGCTCATAGTGACGTAAGACTAGTAATGCAGACTAAAGATGATACAAAAAAAGGGAACAATTCAACTCTAAATGTTCTCCTCCAAAAAGGTGATTTTTATGTATGTGTTAAAATCATGTAGGATCCTCGATAGATACAACAATAGAAATAACTTTGTTCAATGATTATCAATGTCTGATACCTGATTATTGATACCAAGTAAGGACTAAAACAGGAGATATGTTTGAGGTGTTCAGCATTGTCATGGAGTGTGTCCAGTGTAGAATCCAAATAGGAGAAAGGTTCTCCCTAGAAGTTGAGGCTATCAATATGATCCTTAATGCAGATGACATTGTCTTGACTGCATGCACACTGTAGTCTTCATAATGAGATCCATGACAACTTAAACAAAGGTCAGTTTAACAATCTACACAGAAAAAAACCAATAGATGAAAAATACTTATTTTCAAGACTAATGCCTTTGGAAAGGTAGTCTATTTAGTTGGTCGTTTAGTAAAATAAATAAATAAAATCTTGAATGCACTACAAATAGACAATGAGCTCCACCGAGAAATGAATAGGAAAATGAAAGTGGGCTGCATTGCTTTTATAAATTATGCAATATTTTCAACTTGCATTGCTTATAAGCAGCTCCTTGCAATGAAACTCAAATTTCTTTCTTTTCTTTCTTTCTTTTTTTTTTGCAAGGCAATTGGGGTTAAGTGACTTGCCTAGGGTCCCACAGGTAGTGAGTATTATGTGTCTGAGGCTGGATTTGAACTCAGGTCCTCCTGACTCCAGAGCTGGTGCTCTATCCACTATGCCACTTAGCTGTCCCAGAAACTCAAATTTCTAATACTGGTACTCTTCTAGTGAGGCTAGATGGCCACAAATCATTGGACAACACAATCTTTAAAGAATCAAACAAGAAGTTTCTTCAAAGTGAAACAGAGACTATGATGGGCAGTGATAGTCTGTAACATATTATCAGTGATGACTTTTAGAAAAGACATGCCATAAAATATATCATACAGGAAATGAATGATAAGAGAATGAGGGAGTTCAGTCAGGTGGTGAGGGAGAGTCATTAAAGATAGATAAAGTGCTACAATGGAATCTCACCAAATTCTAAAAACCAAAGGGGAGGCCACAAATACATTGGGTAGATTCCTGGATGGAGAATTTAATGGGAAACAACTGATATAAGCCACAGAGGATAACAAGGTTTGAATGAATTAACATCTAAACTTTTGGAAGGAACGCCTACACTCAGTTCAAAAAACATTTATTAAA
Source organism: Vombatus ursinus (assembly GCF_900497805.2). Taxonomy (NCBI): domain Eukaryota; kingdom Metazoa; phylum Chordata; class Mammalia; order Diprotodontia; family Vombatidae; genus Vombatus; species Vombatus ursinus. The sequence continues at coordinate 71,206,489 of NW_020954610.1, forward strand.
CATGTGCTATGTTTCATGTGCCGGTGATACAATGGAAAAATGGAAATAGTCCACAGGACCATTGAAATTTGGAGGCAAAAGAGAAGAAACAAATGAAGGGTAAAATTGTTGCTTGAAGTAGAAGGAATCATGATAATGTAGTGATGCTTGCTTTTTTTTTTCAGATAAGGACAATTGCATTTGTTTTATTAGGAACATAATAGAAATGATTAACAGCTAAGTAAGGAGAGAAGAAGAGAGAACCAAGTTGCCCTTGATGAGTTCAAGTCACCAAAGACACCTGGCCTGAATGAATTACCTCCTAGGGTACTGAAAGAACTTGCAATTGTGATTACTGAACTATCCTTAGTGATTTTTAAAAGATAATAGAGTCTGGGAGAGATGCCAGAGAACTAAAGAAAGGCAAATGTGGCAATTTTCAAAAAAGTGAAGAGAGTGAAACCTGTGAATTTTAGGCAGATGGGCTTGGATTCCATTTCTGGCCAAATTCTAGTACAATTATTAAAGAGATGATTAAGGGACAACTAGGAAAGAAAATGGCAATCATAGGCATTCAGAATTGCTTCTTCAAAAACAGATCACACCAGACTGACTTTATTGCCTTTGTTTTAAACAAAGATAACAGACTAGTATATAAGAGAATAATGGTGTTAAAATATGCTTAAATTTGAAAATAATTGGACAAAGTCTTATATTCTATCCTTGTGGACAAGGTTGAGAGAGGTGAAATAGATTATAAGTGGATTATTACAAACTAGTTGAAGGTTCAAAATCTTTACAAGGAGGTATATAGCGCCATGCTTCAGATAACTGTCCTTGGTCCTGAAGCATTTAATATTTTTAATATTTAATATTAATATATAACATTTATTTAATATCAAATAAATTTAATATTTGATGATTTGGATAAAAAGCATAAATAACATGAATGTCAAATTGAAAATGATGCAAAGCTAAGAGGAAGAGCATACTTACTGGATGACATAATCAGGATCCCAAAAGAATTCAAAGGTTGAAACAATGAACTAAATAAGAATACAGTTAATAGAGGTAAATGTAAAACTTCAAACTGGTTCAAAAAACCAGCTTCAAGACTACATGATGGAATAGCTAAATAAATAATCATCTGAAAATGATATAGCCTCAGGGAATCAGCAAAGATTGTAGCAATTGTAGTAATATCTTCAGTAAAGTAACAGGAGACAATCTATAGCTATATATCTGAGGCAATAAATAGCATTTCTTTTTTTTTCTCCTTTTGGTGAGGTGATTGGGGTCAAGTGTCTTGCCCAGGGTCACACAGCTACTAAGTGTTGTGTCTGAGATCAGATTTGAACTCAGGTCCTCCTGACTCTAAGGTTGGAGTTCTATCCACTGTGCCACCTAGATGCCCCTATAGCATTTCTTTTGAATAAAAATTAAATATTGTATAGGCAAAAGTAGCAGAAAGGGAAATCCCATTTAAAATAACTAAAACTGAAAAAAGTATCTAGGAGTCAGTCTTTCAAGATATATTCAAGACAAAAAATACAATTGCAATCATTTTTAAGAAATAAAGACCAGCTTAAATATTTGGAGAGATATTTATTGCTGGTGTTTGGGCTATACCAATACAATAAAAATGATTATATTACCTAAATTAATCAGAGATTTAGTGCTTATGCCAACCAACCAATTACCAACAGGGTACCTTGTAGAGCTAGACAAAATACTAACAAAATCCATTTGAAAGAATAAAAAGTCTAAAACTTAAGGAAAATAATGAAAAACTAGGAATGAAGCACTTGCCAAGCTCAAATTTTATCTTATAAAGCAGTAATCATCAAAAGTATTTTGTATTGGTTTAAAAAAACAGAAAAGGTGATCATTGGGACAGTTTGGATGAGAAAGAGTCAGAAACAATTTAACTCAACAACTTAGCATTCAATAAAATCAAGAATATAAATTCCTTTGGAGAAGAACTCCCTATTTGACAAAAAAATTCTGGGAGAAATAGAAAGCAGTTTGGCAGAAATTCAGTTTACATGAGCATCTTATACAAAATAGATACATGACCTGAATGTTAAAGTTTACATCTCAAATAAAATTAGATGAGAACAAGATCAGGTGCCGTTCATTGCTCTGGCTATGAAGAAAATTCTTAACCAAACATGGTATAGAAGCAATAATAAATTATAAAAATTTCATTTAAATAAAACTGAAAAAACCTTATTAAAATAAAGGTAGTTAAGATTTGAAAGGAAGCTGTCAAGTGACATGAATACAAATTTACATAAAATATCTCTGATTAGGATCTGATATCTAAGATACCTAGTGACTTAATAGAAATATATATAGCCAAGAGCCATTCAATGGATGGCTCTCCAGTGGATAAGTGGTCAAAAGTTATGAAGAAATAGTTTTCAAAAACATCTTGAAAATTATTAACAACCTTGTAAGTGATTGATACAAAACAATACAAATAAGCAAAATGCAAATCAAAACAACTATGAGGTTTTGCTCACACCCAGCAAATTGGCAAAAGTGGACATAGTGTTTGAGGAGCTGTAGAAAACCTGTCACTCAAATACACTGTTATGGCCCAACCATCCTGGAAGTCAATTTGGAATGAAGGCAACAAATGGTTAAGATGTCCGTATTCTTTGATCCAGACATACTAATAAACATCCATCCTAAAGGGGTCAAAGATAGAAAGATTCTCTCACACAATAGAAATATTCATAGCAGTACTTATGGTAACAAATAATTGGAAACAAAGTAGTTTTCCATCAATTACAGAATTGATAAATTGTGGTATATGAATGTACTGGAATATCACAGCTCCATAAGAAATGATGAATATGAAGAATTCAGAGAAGAGCAGGAGACTTACATGAACTGATCCAGAATGAAGAAGTAGAATAAAAAAAATGCAGTGACTATAATAATTTAAATGAAAAGAACATCATTGCTTTGTAATTATATAGTCAAATTTGGCTCCTGAATGAAGTTGAGAAAATGCCTGTCTCTTGTCTTTTTGCCGAGGTAGGGACTTATAAGTGTGAACTATTACATGTACTGTCAGATTCAGTTGAGGTGTTGGTGATGAGTTGCATCCTCCCTCCTCTGTTTATCATTTTGTTCTTTGTTATAAAGTTTTGCTGGGTGGGGTAAGGAGGAAAGATGAATACTGTAAATGCCTGGAGAACAGGGATGTCTTTTGCCTCTTTTTGCATTCCAAACATTTAGCACATTACTTGTCCCTACTAAGCCCTTAATAAATGTTTATTGATTGATTTATTCATTGATGTAAAAACAAAATATGTCAATCATTTACAATTAAACAGATTTACATTTAAAAAAATGATCTGGAAATTTTAGTGTACTGAAAGTTTAATGTGAATCCACAGAGTAACACATAATTTAAAAAGTTCATAAAATAAACCCTAGACTGTATTAAGGAAGACATTTGTCTGGAATGTGAGAAGGCTACTCAGAACTGTGTTAATGAGCTTACTAGACACTAAAACTGTTGGGAGGTCAAGACCCTAAAAATTGGAAAGATTTTGTCTGTACTCCAAATGCCAAACCCCAGAAAATAGACAGCTTTGCTTCAGAAAAAGAAAGTTTTAATGGAAAGTGTGATGAAAGTAATATCCCAATCATTTCCCCTCATTCTCCATTCCTATGCAAGCTAGTCAGATACCTATATCTATATCCACACTTTAATTTATTTTATTTTTAATGCATTTCCATAACATAGTACAACAAAAAAGATGATAGCACATGAAACTGCAAATCTACTATGCACAACTTGCTATTCCTTTCAAATATACAACAAAATTGTCATGTAAATTTCTTTTTTGCCCCTTTTTTCTTCCCTCCCTACTGCTCTCAAGATGGCTACCATTAGACACAAATAGGTAAAATTATTCTAATACATACTTCTATTAGTTCTTTCTCTGGATGCAGATAATGTCTTTCTACATATGTCCTTTATGGTTAATTTGGGCATTTAAAATAGGCAAAATAACTTATTTGCTCAAAATCATTCTTAAAACAACATTGCTATTACTGTATAAAACGTTCTGTTGTTTCTGCTCATTTCATTTTTTGTTATTTCATGCAAGTCTTTCCGTGTTTTTCTGAAATCACTGAGCCCATCATTTCTTATAAGACTTTAGTATGCCATCACAATCATGTACCACAACTTGTTCAGCCATTCCCCAATTGATGGGCATCCCTGCAATTTCCAGTTCTTTGCTACCACAAAGAGAGCTGCTGTAAATATTTTAGAACATAGAATTTCTTTTCCTTTTTCCTTAATTGTCTTTGGAAATAGACCAAGTAGTGTTATTGTTGGACAAAAGGGTACAGTTAGTTTAATGGACATAATTCCAGATTGTTCTTCAACAATTGTTGGAGCAGTTCACAATTCTACTAACAATGAATTAGTGAAGTTAGGTCAATTTTTCCTTAAAAAGTATTGAAACCACAATGGAGACTTGATTAGCTCAGGGAACTAAAAGTTCTGGCTGTTGACATCACTTCTTAGTCACTCCAAGCTAAGGGCAAACCCAAAACAAACAAACAAACAAACAAACACCTAACATATACATTTGTAAAACAAAACAAAACAAAACAAAACAAAACAAAACTGTCTCAAGTCCACTTGAGTATTGATAGATTTCCTTTGTATAACTGAATTGATCCTTCAGTGCTGTAACTAATCCTTTTACTCTTTCCTGTTTGACACTCTATCCCATTCTCCACACACTGTGTTGCAAAACTAAGTTCTCTTCAAGTTATTTGCCCTTGGCCCTCTCATTCATTAGAAGACCTCATTTCATACCATTATTTCATGCTTTAACCTCCTTTCTAAGTTTTGTTAATTAGAGGATTATTGAACCAAATTGTCTTAGAGTAGATTTATCTGTTAAAGAATCTTGACTAATCTTAACATATGCATGAGAGCCAATGGGTTGGAGTAGAGACTCTAAGGTTGCATTTTGCTGTACTGGATCAAATACTTAAAAAAAAAACCCAGTAAGTAACAGGCATGAAGGCATTTTGTACCTTTATATCTCTCAGTCAGTTATGTAATTATGAGCATCACATTGTCTGTAAGGATTTATTTGTTCTGTTTTCCAATTTATTCAGTGAAACTCCTAATGTATACACAAACCATTATAATAAAGACTATAATAGGTTTTAAGAAACTCTTCTTCATAGAATCAAAGCTGGAAGGGGCTTTTTCAGTCATCTAGTCCAAAAAAAATAACTGAATAAGAATCACCTCTATAACAGACTAAACAAGTAGATATCTAAATTCTGCTCAAAGACCTTGAGTGAGGTAGTGGATTCTTCCTGAGGCAGCAATATTTGGACAGCTCCAATTGTTAGGAAGTTTTCCCCAACATAAAATCTATATTTAGTCTATTTGCCTCTTTGCAATTATTGTTCCTAATTCTGTTTTCTGGGGCCTAACAGAACAAGTCTAGTCCACATAGCAGTTCTTCAAAGACTTGAGGACAATTATCATCCTCCCCTCTTCCATTCCTGACCTTCTCTTTTCAAGGTTAAAAATCCCTAGTTCCTTCAGTGAGAACCATAACTAGGAATTTTTGCACCCAGGGCAAATTCTGTTAAAAGGTCAAGGAATAGGAGACAGACAAATAGGAGAGAACTTAGACCTTTGGACACATGGCCTTATGGTGGAAGAGAAGCTGCGACCCACCCTGCTGTGGAAAAGACCCTCATAATAGCTAGCATTCATATAGTACTTCAAGGTTTATTACGTGCTTTACATATGCTAACTCATTTGATCTCCACAATAACCTTGTGAGGTAGGTGCTATTTTTATTATCTCTATTTTATAGATAGGAAACTGAGGCTGATAAAGGTTAAGACTTGCCCAAGGTCACACACCTGCTAAGTGCCTGAGGCCAAATTTTAACTTTGATCTTTTTGACTCCAAGTCCTGGCATATCTAAATCCTTTATTCTCATGATGTCTTTTGAAGTGACAATGGCAGGATGGCAGACCAGGGAGGCAGTGAATACTAAGATTCATACAGTTTTTTTTTTAAAGCACACCTGCAAATATTAATTTAACTATTGCTTCTCTAAATGTGAGATCCTTGTCTAAAGACTAGTGAGTTGATGTAATCCTGAAGAAAGTCATTGTTATTTTCTTATTCTAAATGATACCAGGAGATAGAAAGAAGTTGCAGCTAAAAAGGAAAGATGTCTCTTGGAAAGAGAAACACAAGTTGACAGTACTGGCTGTGGATCAAGCCCCCAGAGGCAACATGAAACATTGTTTCAAGATGCATCTGGTCATTTTGCCTTCTGGAACTCCTAATGAATGCAAGGAATGAGTATGCCATAAAGATAATTGCAACAGTGTGATAAATGTGCGTTTTTGCATTAGGTTCTCTAATTTTCTAACTTGTTAATATACACTGTTGGTTTGCGTATAGATAATTGAGATGATTTATTTTATGATTACTCCATTCTTGTATTTTGTCCCCTGTGTATGGCACAGCAGAAAGAGCACTGAACTTGGAATTATAAGACCTGAGTTTACTACTTGTCTGACTTTATATAAGTCACAGCCTCTGTAGGCAGGAGTATTCTGATAAATGTCTTTTTTTTAAAGAAATTTATGGAATAAAACAAGCATTTCCATAACATAGTACAAAACAAATGATGATTGCACTTGAAACGGCAAATCTACTATGAACAACTTGCTATTCCTTTCAAATATATGGCAAAACTATCCTGTAAATTTCTTTTTTTCTTCTCTTCTCCCCCCACCCCTCCTTAGAGATGGCTACCATTAGACACAAATAAGTATACAAATAAATAAATATAAATGTATAATATAATTTATAATATAAATAGGTATATAAATAAATATAAATGTTTAATGACTGGCTCTCTGAAAAAATGTACACATGACACATTTTAAATTTCATATGCATTATGAGCACTTTCTCCATCTTAAGTCTAGAGTTTGAACCATAGGTTCCCAAAGTGGGCAATACCCCACCTCCATGGGTGGCACTGGAATAACCCAGGGGGGGTGGTATTTTTTTTTAAATGACCCAAATTAAAAAAAACAACAACAAACAAACAAAGGGTTAAAAATGTAGATTTCCAATGGGGCACTGAGTAATTTTTTTTTTAAAGGGGGTGGTAAGGCCAAATAAATTTGGGAATCTCTGATCTAGACAATCAACAAAACAATAATTCAAGCCCTGATTTATAGTATTTGCCAGTTTCTGAGGTATAAATGTTCATATTGAAAATTTAACAACCAGCTCTTTCAAACCTGTTGAGTCAGCTACAGTTCGTCCCTGTCTATGGGTTTCAGTTTCTCAACTATAAAATTGAAAAGTTTGATTCAATAGTCTCTAAGATCCCTTCCAGTTCTAAATTCATTATCTTATAGTTTCTGCTTTCTTCACAACTTTAATGGATATTAGCTTCACAAAGAGGAGGCCAGAAAAGCATCATTAGAGCCAACAAACACTTGATCTCCTTGCCAAATGCAGAAACATGACAGTCAGGAGCAATGGGAGTTTAGAATAAAAACGCATTTGCAGAACATTATGGAAAGAATGGTGGAATGTTAGGAAAAGGATTGGCTCACACAACAGTGAGGGATGATCAAAGGAATAATGAGTCTGAAGAAAGTTGGCATAAAATTCAATTAAACCAGATTGCTCCAGAATCTCTTAAAGGTGAAACTGAAAAACAAACAATAAATAGAACAGACCTATCAGCATTTCTATGCCAATTTATTTTCATCATTCATGACAGTAGAAACTTTCCATTTGGATTCTAACCCCTCAGTCCTCAAGGTGTTATATGAAGCTGAAGAAATGGCAGTCAGGCAGATGAAACCTGGAAGACTAGCTGCCTCACACTAAATATGAAGAGAAGAAATCTTTGCTGAAGGTAATACAAATTTGAAAACAAAGAAGATTTAATTTTCAAGAATTCTCAAAGAAGGGAAGATATTGAATGATAAAAAAGAATTATAGATATTATTTATCAAAAAAGATGACAAAGACATGAAAAGATACCAACCTATATACTTCCCTTGTGTTATAAAATCTTCGTGAGGATGATTTGTGTAAGTATAGAAGTGTAATAAGGGAACTGACTGGCTTCTGTAAGCGATTTTCTACAGCAAGCCACATCTTCTCAGTTGTATAATTGACTGAAAAGTGTGTAGAATATGTCATCCCAGTTTGTTTACTGTTTGTTGATATAATAAAAAAAAAACACCCCAACAACTTATGTTTGACTCAGCAGAATAAAATAGAGCCTTTAAAGGCTCTCTTCCAAAAAACTTTGTTTTCTCTATCAATCTAGGTACAAATTGGGGATATATGTGTAGCTAATGTAGAATTGGACACTGGTGGTTTGGGTTCCTAGAGCATAGCTGTTCTTCTCCGAAGGGCTCTAGAACTAACCCAGTGGAATGAGCAGGTGCTTTGCTAATGCAACATAGCTCATGAGCCTCAATCAGTATGCTTCACTTGATATTAATTAGTCAGGTCAACCTAATTAGCTTTTAATAAGAGGTGTGTTTATCAATGTGGCATAATATTAATAATAATAATAGCTAGCATTTGTATAGCCCTTTAAGGTTTGCAAAGCTCTTTACAAATGTTATCTCATTTTATTCTTACAACAACTTTAGGAGGTAGGTGCTATTTCTGTCGGGACTTTGTAGACTCTAGAAGCTGTCTTTTTTCTTGTATTTAGTTTGTCCTTGGTTCCTAATGTAGATACTTCAGCAGGTCTTCCAGGGACACTTCGAGAACTAGGATGCTGATGAAAATATTCAAATTTTCTATTCCTTTGAAGTTTGCAAGGTATTTCTCTAGGTCAAAGAGTGTGGGGAAAGAGACTAACAAGGCCAGGGTCAAGATTGTTCTAAGTAATTCTTTTTCAGGGGTTTGGTTGGAACTTCTCTCTCCTGTCTTGTTAATAGTTTGAATCTGAGATTCTAAACTACTTAGTTGGTTTTATGAGTTAGCTAGTCATACTCATATGGTATGACCAAGTCCCTCAACCAATGCAAATGAACTATCTGTTACACTTCAAGTCAAGCCAAGTCAACAAGCATTTAAAAAGCAGTTTACTATTCTCAGGACCTAGTATAATACTTGGGGCATGGTAGTTGCTTGTTGAATTGAATAAAAGATATGATCTAGGAAATGTTAGGTTAGAGAAGATGTGGGTTACGCAGTGATAGATAATAGATGGAAAGCCTGACTGATGCACTGGTGCTCACTGAGTTGGAAAAAAAAAGCCTGGAGAAAATCCACCTACATATTGTATAGATCCTCTATGTAAAGAACTGGTTGGAGGATCTGGGAAAAGAATGGCACAAGAAGAAAAAGCATGGTTTGATTGTGAGTTGCTGCTCCATTGGAAGGAATAGCCACATCAATGAGATGATAAAACCATTGATATATATCACAATCATTATCATACTTTTTAACAGTCATAGTCTATATACATATTATTGTCCTGATTCTTTTTTTTTAATTCAGCATCACTGCATACAGGTCTTTTTCATTTCTTCAAATTTTTCCTATTTGTCTCAATCTATTATGCTCACATACCATGCAGTTCATTAGCTCATTCTCCACCCATCAGACACATGGATTGTTTCCATTTTCCACCAACAATTGAATTTTATTATTTTTTTTTTTCATTATGTTTGCCCATTGAATGGATATAAGCAGATATCACAGAATTTCTATCTAAATAGCAATTCTCTGACTGTTGGTCTGTCTTTAAGTTTCTTATTACATTTTGTCTGGTTCTCTACTAGTCTCGTCACTTATTTGTGTGCATATCTCTTCCTCCCTCCCCCAATAGACCATAAGTACTATGAGAGAAGGGACGATGTTTTTCATCCCTACATTTTCAGTGCCTAGCATAGTTCTCTGCATGAAATAAGTGCTTAATAAAAGTTATTGCAAATGAATTTGTGTGCCCCAATTAACCCTTCTTCTGGGATGTCATGAGAACAGTATGCCACTTCCAAAAAGGCCCCAGGTCTGGCTTGTAATTTTGGAACTGAAACATTTCTCTTTTATTACCTACCTTAAAAAAAGCTAGAAGAGGGAGAATGAAAAACAAAGTTTTATCTCTAGAAGTATAAAATATTCCTGTCATGGTGACATAATTTTATGTGAAACTTTAAAATAATAATAGCTGACATTTGTATACCATTTTAAGGCTTCTGAAGTGCTTGACATTCATCTGATCCTTGCAATAACCTTGTGAGGCAAGCTATTAATATCTTCATCTTCAAGGTGAGGAAACTGAGGTTCATAGAGGGTAAATGACTTGCCTGTGGTCGTGTAGCTAGGAGTGTCAGAGGTTAGATTCAAACTGATGTCTCTTCTATCTTCACATCCAGTTTACTTCAAGTATAGTGTAACTATTGTTCTAAACTTCGAAGACACCCCCAAAACTTTAAAAGGTCTCTCTAGTTCCTCCCTAGGCCTCAGTTTCTTCATCCTTAAAATGAGAGGTATGAACCAAAAGTCCCTTTCAGATCTAAATTATGATTCTTTCTGACTGGAACTCTTGGGATTGGGGGAAGGAGAAGAAATTTTTTTTCATGTTTTGAAATTACTGGACCCCTGAATTACAAAATTAGCTTTTTTTCATCATATGACAAAATGACACTAATATTTTTGTAGATCCAAACCAAGCCCATCAGTCTTTAAGCAGTAGGCTGAGCTCTTTCCAGGGAGATTTGTCGAAGGAAGAGAAGTCAGCCTTGGACTTAGATTAAGACTCCAACCTGAGACTGTTCAAGCACTAAGTAAATATATACTGTATTTAGCCCTTGAATATAGAAGCAGAACTCTGCTGCCTGATACCTGCAGTCAGTACTTTCCACATTTGCATTTTTCTGTTTGTTTTTGTATATTCTGCCACCTCAAGCACTTTTTTCCCCCTCTGAAGCAGGCTATATAAAGCTCATGTTGAGTTCATCTATAAAATCTTTTAATGAAGAAACACTTTCAAACATCACTGACAGTACTTTTTTTTCTCATTTGCATAGAGAACTTTTTGGGGAAAATGTCAGAGTAAACTATTTCACATTAAATTTTAAAGTTTAAAGGAGAAAAACTTTTCCTTTTTTTTTTTTAAGAAATTACACAGAATCCACAAATCTCATTTTCCAGAATCAGTGATAAGAGTACATGTAACCTGTGTGGGGTGCTTGGTATATACTCTTAACAATATAGACATTTAAAGAATGTGGCCATATACTTGCCCTTTGGGCTGGGTCACTTACCAAATTAGTTTTTGTAATGGCTTATGTGGGTCTCCAGAGAAGGACAACCACCATGTAACAAACTCTTCTAGGTAATAGGGGTGATTTTATTTTGGAGAGAATATGCCCTTTTTGCTCCCCACTGTACTCTCGAGCCCTTCCCTTCCCCACACCGGCTTTGTGTGGGGAAAGACAGGGCTTATGAGTACAGTGGGGAAAACCACTCAATCTACATTAAATCAATCAATATGCACTACATAAAATCGCTCAATTATGTACAATGATGAGGTTAACTCTTTATCGTAAATCATTTATTTACTGATAAAGCAGAAGCAATAACCAATACACCACAATTGCTCAAAATGAAGCAATGCAGGAATAATCAATATATTACAGTTAATCCATAAGCCTGGGCCACATTCTCTCATCAATATGTAGAGTATCCATAGGGGAAGAGTAGGTAAATACCTACAAAAATCCCATAGGGAAACACATGAGTAAAAATAACCAATGTGGTTAGTGAAATTCAAAACTCTGGACTTCAAGCCTTGATACTTGGTCCCTTCCTGAACCAACTGCATCACAAGAGTCCACTTCTTTGTTAACTACTTCCTTTCTGGTTTATTCTCAAAATTATGAAGCAGTAGCAAGCTTTTTTAAACTCACAAATACCCTGAAAAGGATGCTGAGGCATGGCTATGATGTCATAGTGACAAAGAGTTCCCTTAAGCCAAAGAACTGCAAAGCTCTTCAGGTTAGCTCTTTGGAGGATGCAGAGGAGCCCAGACAGCTCCTCTCTCAACTTAATGCTGATTATCCCCAGTAAGCTTCTAATAGTACAGCAGAATGTACAAAAAAATTCAAGTTAGGCCTCTAGGCAATGCAAACAAGCCCAGCAGCAATTCACTTAAAAATATGACAAGCCATCCAGTTAGCTTCAGCCTGTGTTTAAAACAAAACAGCTACAACCCTTTTTTTTCTCCTCTGTTTTTCTCTCTAAAACAGTGGCAGCAGACAGCAGCTAGGTAATTCGGAGATATTTTGCTTTTCTCAAACTGTAGATGGAAGTGGAATTAAAGGGCAATAGGTAGAATTCAGTTACTTTCCAATGAATTTCAGCCTTTCTTTAGACATTCATCAATCTCCCAAGTATAACAGTGGAAGTCTTTTAATTAATTGACTGTTAATTCAATTTTATTTTATTTTCAATTTACTTCTTATCACTGGTAAAGCAAGGAAAGCACAACCTGCTATACTGTGTACAGTCAAGCAACACAAAATCCCATGTTAACTCTCTCTCTACACCTTTCTCTTTTCAGTCTTAGTCTATCACCTTTCTATCTGGAGGCAGTGACAATAGACTGTTCATGGTAATGGCTTCTCAGCTCCTGCTGCCTTTTTTTTTGGCTAGGCAATGGGGTTAAGTGACTTGGCCAGGGTCACACAGCTAGTAAGTGTTATGTGTCTGAGGCCGGATTTGAACTCAGGTCCTCCTGAATCCAGGGCACGTGCTCTATCCACTGTGCCACCTAGCTGCCCAGATCCTGCTGCCTTCTTAACTGTTCCTGTTAGGTTCTTCAGCATAATCAACGGCTCAAATCAGAACCTTCTTGTGTTCAGTGACTCATCTTTCCCTTATGAGGTATGTAATTAGCTCATAGAATCTAAATAACTATTTGATTGACCATTTTGTGTTTTAACTTCTCAAATTCTAGAAACAGTTACATGCAAATGAACTGAGATCACAATGCTCTGCAGCCATAGTCATTTCTCTGTCTTCCGATATATCCTCTCAGTTGTCTACTCTGTTCTCCTACAATCCATCCTCACATTTTAAAGAAAAACTATCATAAAACTTCAATTTTATTACTTTTTTCTTGCACAAAGTCTTTGTTATTCCCAAACTGTTTACATGTAAAAGTGATAATACCTCATATGTTGTTTTAATTATTTTTCTTTATGCAACAGCTCACTGCCTCTTTTTTTTTTTGGAGGTAATTGGGGTTAAGTGACTTGCCCAGAGTCACATGGCTATTAAGTGGCAAGTATCTGAGGCTGGATTTGAACTTAAGTCCTCCTGACTCCAGGACCTGTGCTATATCCACTGTGCCACCTAGCTGCCCCTAAATTAAACATTCTTTCTATTGAACCCTGCTACTTCCTCTGATGTCCCCTGTATTCAAAGAAGTTCAGTAGAAAAATATCTAGTCTTATCTTTTCATTTGTTGTGTCCATGCTTTCTTCATTGAGGATACTTCACTAAGGCAGAACATAGGTAACTCATCTATGCCTTCACAGACAACTTTGTTGTGTTAAATCACTCTGAGATGAATGAGCCTCTCCAAAATTAGCTAGGCTGTTCTTGGATCACTCATTACAGGGCCAATACTGAAAAATCTTTCAGATTAGTAAGATTTACCAGGCTGTTGCATAGCCATTAAGAGACCAGAGTTCCCTCCATGTCACAATGGGGCATCTGTATAGGAATCCAGTGCATTTCTAAAACTGATAAAATAAGGAGATCATTGATCACTTTGTAAGTTTTCTTTACAACAAGATTAATCCTGGGATTCCTTTGAATAGTAAGCTCTTTTAGTTAATTTGAAATGATTAGTTTTTTTTAACCAAAGTTTAATTTAATCACAACATATAAGGGCAAAAAATTATATAAAACAGGGGCAACTGACATATACTTTCAATAGGTTAATCCAATTAGAACCCAAGTTTAGGTGTCTTGAATAATAGAAAAGAGGCAAAAAATGAAACAGCATAACCTTATATTTTAAATGACAGTTTACTACTGGTGTTTCTCTATTGGGAATAAACAACTATTTTATTTTTTGACTACCTTAATGGTTCCCTTTTTGCTTAGATTTATATGCAGAGATTTTTCTGTGCTCAAGATCTAAGGAGAATATGTTTAAATTAAAACCAGTTTATAAGTTTTTTTTAAAAAGAAATTAATTTTCTTTTTTCCTTGTTTGTTTTTTTCTTTTAGGCAATTGTGGTTAAGTGACTTGCCCAGGGTCACACAGCTAGTAAGTGTCAAGTGTTTGGTCTGAGGCTGGATTTGAACTCAGGTCCTCCTGACTTCAGGGCCAGTGCTCTATCCACTGTGCCACCTAGCTGCCCCAGACATTAATTTTCCAAAACAAAACTAATCATAGAATAAATAAAAAAAAATGTCAAAATGCAAAAAAATTGAAAACTCTATCAACAATTAAGCAAAACAACATGAAAGAATTTATGAATGTTTATATAATCATTCTATTATTTACCAATTAACAAAAGATTATTGCATTGACTTTTAAAAGGTAGCACCAACTAAAAGCAAATGAGATTTATTCTTCATCCTTACTTTCCTCCATACTTCCTTTTCCCTTGATTCCAGTATTTAAAAAAAAAAGCAACATAGTAAATCAAGAAAAATTATATACCTGCAGGCTTGCATGTTATCTCTCTTGACTTTTGTGCACATTCAACCCTTGTCATAGACCTCTGACTCAATTTCTAATTCTTGGCTATAAACCTTGTCTCTTCTTCTGTGCGTTTTTTGTTATTATTGTCATTCTCAGCCCCCAATTCTGGCCTAACCTACTTTTGGTGTCCTTCAGTTAATATTTTATATTTTTAGTTTTCTGCCTGTCCAAATGATGAGTCCAGGAGATCTTTGAAGGCAGAGACTTTAATTTTGGTTTTTGTATTGCAGCACATAAGCACAATATGGTACATAGTGGATGTTCAATAAGTAACTCAATTATTGAGTTAAACTGAATTAATTCACTGGATAGAGACTGTTACATCCTTTAATATTTACAAATCATCAAAGTTCAACTCTAATGTTTCATTGGGATATGAAGATGAGCATGGATTCTCAAAGGTTAAGCTATTAGGGCACAAACTCTGATTTTCTCTACCAAACTGGAACGACTTTGAGTATCACCCTGGTGACAATCTGTGTCTCATTGAGGACCTGTCTAGATGAGTATGGAAGAATTCTTTATTATTTTGTTGGCTAAGAGGTAATGAATTCTCAGGCCATGGCACTCCATAAATGAAAGAAAAATATAAAATAACCTTGATTCTTGTCCTGGTCCTATCTACTTTGTACAAAGTCAGTGACTAAAAAGCAAAAAAACCAAAAACAACAACAAAAAACTATGCTAAGAACTACAGTTTTTAGGCCATCTACACACATGAATTCAACTGTTGCTACTTTAAATATAAGGTCCTGATCTAAAAAATAAATGAATTGACATATTACAGGACAAGTGACAATATTTTAATATTAACATCCCGGCTATAAATGAAACTGGTGAAAATAAGGAAGTTATGACTAACTGCTAGGAGGTCTTATGAGTTCTTCTGGGAAAGGAAAATAAAAATTGACAAAGTTGGCTTTATTGTGTGCCTCCTTTTATAATGTAACTACTCAAAAGTTTATTACATAAGTATGTGGATATGTATACATATATGTGTTTATGTATGTGTATGTATATGTGTATACATATGCATTGTGTACATACACATACACTGGAAGGTTCTGGATATACATATACATGCACATGCATATGCATGTACATACATATGAAGATTCTGGATTTCTTCCACTCAAAACCCCCTAACCAGGAGAGTGGCCAAGACCACAAGTGGTCAGTGGGCAATCACCATGGAGGCATAGCCAATGGTGTGAAGCAAGGTAATGGGAGCTCCTCTCGAATTTCATGATATATCTTGTGCTGAATGCTGCATATTATTATTTTTTCAATAAAAACATATATATATCACATGCAAAAATATTTGTATACATAAAACTGCATACATATATATACTGAAACACACATATATGTATATAAGATGTATTTTAAGTGTTTGTTTCCTAGTGGAATAATCTGTGATTCATAAGGCCTTGAAAACTATACAAAAATAAAATTATGAAAAATAGCATGGTGATTGTTATTTTACCTTATACTTCTAGTCATTGTGGAAGATTAATTTTGGTTAAAAGCAAGATTCGGTACCATAAAAAAGAGCTTTTTCAATCTAAGGGTAGAAAGCCTTATTGTGACAATGGTAATTGGTCTTTTAAAGATGGAGTGACTATGTTAAGCATTTTAAATGAAAACGTCTTTGTAAACTTACATATATAATATAAAATATTGTAAGCCAATTAATAGCTGATATAACAAAGTTTGCCATCCTCCTCTACCCAGGAAACTTATTTTTGGGTGACAGTGTCATAAATTAATAAATTGATTTTTTCTCCTAAATTGAGGCTCTCACAGGTTGTTTTTATATAACTTATGCAGATCTAAGATTACATAAAATTTTAGTTATCTTTTAAAAGTTTAAAACCATAATCACTTTGGTTTAATATTTGAATCTGAATGTACTTTAAAAAATGAAATTTGATATCTGGATAACAATATATTTGATTGTACTAGTTTTACATTAAATTAGTGCATTGTCCTTTTAATATGTGTCAAAGCTAGATACCTTCAAATTTCTATAAAATGGAAAAAATTTCTAAATAAATAGCCAACACAGAAAATTAATTTTGCAATTAAATCTCCTCTCTCCACCTCCCTTCAATGATTTAGGTAAATATTATGCATTGTAAAATAAATATATTAGAAAGCTATGGCTTGCAAAAGTATTCTATGAAACTATTTATATAAATAAGTTAAACATTATTGTTGTCATAGTGATCCCATTAAGCTTTCTCCCAATACAGTAAAAAACAAAAACAAAACAAAGCTCTGTCTTTTCATATCCTTTGACCATTTTTCAATTGGGGAATGGCTTTTATTCTTGTAAACCCGACTCAGTTCCCTAAAAATCTTAGAAATGAAACCTTCATCAGATAAACTTGTTGCAAAAGAAGGAATTTGGTAGGATATTTTTATCTTTTTTTTTTCAAATAATTTATGTAGTATTGTAATGAATTGGTTTTTTTTAATATTTGGTAGAGTTCCTCTATAAATTCATTTGGTCTTAGGTTTTTTTTTCTTTGGTAGTTCACTAATGGCTTGTTCAATTTATTTTTATATAAGATAGTATTATTTTATAATTATAAATTATTTTATATTCAATATATTTTACATTCATTTATATTTATATTATATAACTTATATAATATATAATATATTTATATTATATATATAAATTATAAATTATAAAAATATAATTATTCTATTAAATAATTAAGTATTATTTAAGTATTAAGTATCTCTATTCTATGAGTCTGGGAAATTTATATTTTTGTAAATTTCTACTTTGCATTTGTATTTTGAATTGGCATACCCTTCAGTGAAATAGCTCCCAATAATTGCTTTTATTTCTTTTTTATTGGTCATGAATTCACATTTTCCATTTTTGGTGCCGATAACTTGACTTTCTTCTTTCTTCTTAAAAATCAAATTATCAAATGATTTATTTATTTTATTTTAAAAATAGCTCAGTATTATTAATTCAATATGCTTTTTTAACTTTCAATTTTGTTAATCTCTCCTTTGATTTTCAGGATTTCTATTTTTGTTTTTACTTGGGGTTTTTAGTTTGTTGGTTTTCTTGTTGTTGGTGTTTTTTAATTGAATATCCAATTCCTCAATCTGCTCTTTCTATTGTTTTTGATGAAAAAATTTAGAGATATAAAATTTCCCTTAAATTGTAGGTCTGCATCCCACAATTTTCAGTGTATTGTTTCATTGTTGTCATTTTCTTTAAAGAAATTATTGATTGTTTCTATAATTTGTTCTCTGACCTACCTATTTTTAGAATGGTTTAGTTTCTAATTAATTTAAAAACCTTGCTTCAAATCCTTTAAATCCTTGCTTTGGATATAGTTTTTATAATTATGATTGGTAAAAGATGCATTTGATATTTCTGCTTTCCTACATTTGTTTGTGAGGATTTTACTCCCTGATACATAGTCAAATTTTGTGAATGTGCCACACAAAGCTGAGGAGTAGGCATACTTCTTTCTGCTCTTATTCAATTTTTTCTAGAGGCCATCATATCTAATTTTTCTAAAATTCTATTCTGGTCCTTAACTTCTTTCTTATTTAATTTTTGGTTTGATTTATCTAGGTTTGAGAGTGGGTAAATTGAGGTTTCTTACTATTATACTGTTCCTATCTATTTCTTCCTGTAACTTATTTAACTTTTCCTCTAAGAATTTAGATATTGTCATTTGGTGCATATATTGTTAGTGCTGATACTAAATCATTCTCTTCAGCACCTTTCAGCAAAATGTAGTTTTCCTTCTAATCTATTTTAATTAGGTCCATATTTGTTTTTTATTTTGTCTGATATCATGATTGCTCTTCCTGCCTTTTTAACTTCATCTGAAGAATATTAGATTCTGCTTCAGCCCCTCTATGTGTATCATTTTGTTTCAAGTGTGTTTTTTGCAAATATATTATTTGAATCTAGTTTTTAAATCATTCTACTTTCTTCCATTTTATGGATGAATTCATCCCATTCACATTCACAGTTATGATTGCTAACTGTGTATTCCCTCTATTGTATTCCACTTCTCTTTTTTCTCCGTACCATCTTTAAGATTCTGTTTTGCTCCTGATGAATACTTCCCTTGATCTACTCTCTCTCTCTTTTATCCTCCCTTTAACCTAAACCTCCTTTTCTTCCTATGTCCCTGATGAATAAGATGTATTTCTGTACCTAACTCTATGTATATGTATTCTTCCATCCTTTAACTAGTTCAGTTGAGAGTGAGGTTCAAGTGTTGAATGGTCCACCCCCCCCTTCCCCTCCACTGCTTCATTTTGGTATTTCTTTCAGGACATGACTGGTGGAGTTTTTCAATTTCTACTTTGCCATCTGGTTCTAAGATAACTGGATCATTTTCTTTTATCATTTCTTGAAATATGATATCTATGTTCTTTTTTTGTGTGTATGGTTTTCAGATAGTCCAGTGACTCTTAACTGATCTCTCCTCAATCTGTTTCCTAGGTCAGTTGTTTTTCCTATATGATATTTCACATTTTCTTTAATTTTTTTCCAGCCTTTTAACTTTATTTTATTACTTCTTGATGTCTCATGGGGTCATTAGCTTCCATTTGGCTGCTTTTAATTTTCAAGGAATTATTTTCTTCTGTAAAGTTTTGTATCTCTTTTTCTAAATTGATAATCCTCTTCTCATGTCTTTCTTCCCTAGCCTTTGGCTCTTTTCCCATTCATTCATCTATTACTTTCACTTGGCTTTTAAAATCATTTTTTAGCTTCTTCTTTGATTCTTGCTTTGATTCTTCTAGGAATTCATGTTAGACTTGTCTCCAAGCTATATTTCCCTTTGAGGCTTTACTTGTAGATGTTTTTGAGTCATTCTCTTTTGTATTTGTATCTTGAGCTTCCCTGTCGCCATATAGCTCTTTATGGTTAGAATATTTTTTTCTCATTCTTCCAGCCTTCTTCTTCTTCTTCTTCTTCTTTTTTTTTTACAAGTGGATTTTTTTTTAAGGCAGTTGGGGTTAAGTGACTTGCCCAGGGTCACACAGCTAGTAAGTGTCAAGTGTTTGTCTGCGGTCGGATTTGAACTCAGGTTCTCCTGACTTCAGGGCCGGTGCTCTATCCACTGCACCACCTAGCTGCCCCCCTCCAGCCTTCTTCTTGACCTTGGGTATTATGTTAGTTCTGAGCTCTGCACACTTCTGGGTGTTGTTTGGCCTGAGCTTCTGTCTTCTTACATCCTCTTGCTGCATTCACAACTCCAACTAGGGGACCTGCAGGCTTTCAGTGCCCCAAAAGTGATATGATCAGGGGGAAAATCTGTTCACTGTCTTCTTAGTTTGAGTTCTGCTAGTTCCTGACAGTTTTGCGCTTATCAGCTTGTTTCTGGGTGGGAGTTCAATAGACTGCTACTTGACTCATCTACTATTGTCCCACCAAGAGACTGTAGGTTCAAAGGAACTGAACTGCCAGCTCCCTTTTGGTCTGAGACATTGTCCTCTGTTCCTGGAATTAGAGCCATACAGTCACTTCCTGAAACTTGTTCTATGCTATCTATATAGTGAGAGCTAATACTCACCACCCCTTCTCTCCACCTTGAATCTGTGACCTAAAACTAGCTAATGGGCACTAGAGTTTCCAGATGGTACTTGTTCCTGTACCTAGTAGTTTCTTTGGGATTCCCTGAGATCTTTTTCTACAATGCTTGCTTCCCTGGTGTCCAGTCTGGGCCATTAGTCGCTGGGCTATGAAATGCTTCCTTTCACTATCCAGCTTCTGACCAGACTCCTTCCCTAATGTTTTCGGAACTCTCTGTCCATCTCCTTAAGCTTCTCTGGGTTGGAAAAAATGATTCACGATAACTTCTTGCCTTTCCTGATCAGAATTCAGTCTAGTGAATTTTCTAGATCTTTGCTGAGGAGGTTTTGGGGAGGGGCAAGCTAGACTTGAATACTTCTTCCTGTTCCATTATCTTGGTTCTGCCTTGAGTGGTACAATATTTTCAATGATTCCCAGTTGATCCCTGATATCAAAACTCTTTTAAAAAATACCAATATTCTCCTTTTGATACTGTATGGTTGTGGATCATAGAATATCACAATGTCTAAAGAAGTAAAATTGTTTTTGTCCTAAAGAGTAATGGAGAGATGTAAAGACAGCAAAAATAGACTACAACACATTACAAACAGTAATTTGCAAGAAAGAATGTATAAGACATAATCCAGAAAATGTATGATCAGAAAAGGAAGGGCATTGGTCATGTAGTGACAGTGAAGGATTATAGATGGACAGCACAAGTTCAATACTGGTACCCACATATATCAAAAAATTCATTCAGGTGCCCACATATAATCCCTTGCTGCCTCTTAGGCTTGATGTGCTATTTTTAATGAACATCTCTTCAAGTCCACAGGTCTCAGAAATGACTCTGTGTCAGGCCATGTGAGAGGATTTGTGAAATCAGAGCAAAAGACATTTAATTAAAACAGACTATGAGGTAAATAACATGGAGTTGAATCAGGTTGCAAATGTTCCCCAATTAATCCCTCTGTCTCTTCTAACACAGTGGGAGAGAAACAGACAGAGAGCTCACAGCAGGGTGTTAGAGATTATCATTGGGAGCAGTTCCTGTTTAGTCACTTCCCTTTCAGTCTTGGAACAGCTGCTAGCAAAAATTGACCTCTTAAGACCTGGATCTTCAGGACACTGGGGCTAAGTCCATACTGACTCTGCCTCACTCTTCACTTTTTAATCTCCACTTTTTTCCATCATGGTATCTTGGTTCTCACAGCCCATGTCTATGTCCTTAGGATAATCTAGATGTCTGCCATTTAATCCCATATCTCTGGTCATCCTTGCCTATACTTGTGTCTCCCAGTTTCTCCACCTATACCTCATCATCCATGTGAAACTTTCATAGCCTCTATAGTGAAAGTGCTCCTTACTCAATTGATACACATGGTAATGTACTGCAGACTCACTTACAGCTTTCTGGGAAATTAAGATCACACAATTTACCCCAATGAATGAAACTCTTTCTTGGTCCCATACTTGTTTTAGAACATGGAGTCCTAGGGGGTGGGGAGGGGTAGAGCCAGGATGGCGGAGTAAAAGCAGTGACTTGCTTGAGCTCTCCCCCAAATACCTTTAAAACATGATGCTAAACAAATTCTAGAGCAGCAGAACCCACAAAAAGATAGAGTGAAACAAAGTTCCAGCTCAAGACAACCTGGATGGTTGATAGGAAAGGTTTGTTGCACCAGGCTGGGAGAGAAGTGCAGTTCAGCATGGGTCATGTAGGCAAAGACAGGGCCCCAGCAAACCCAGAGCAGGCCCCAGGGGACTGAATCACAGGGAGCTGTGATGGTTTCCAGACTTCTCCACTCACAAATGCCAAAGACAACTTAGAAGGTCAGTGGGAAAAGTCTGTCAGACCTGGTTGAGAGAGGAGCACAGTCAGGCCCCAGCCCTGGCACAGCCCTGAGGTGGCAGCCACACAAGTAGTGGCTGCTTCCAGAGCTCTTGGCCCAAAGATGGTGAGGGAATCAAGTGGCTGATCAAAGATGGATTGCAGGGATCTCTTTGCTGGTACTGAGGCAGGATTCTCTTGCTTTGCCTGTCCTTGGATCCGGGTCACAGTCCTGGGTAGTGTTCCTTGGATGAGGAGGAGCATTGGCATAGCAGAACTTGTGGCAGCAGTGGAGAAGGACTCTTCCTTGCAGTTCCAAGGTGGAAAAGAGAGCTTGTGGTCAGTCATAGACTAGATAGAGCACAGGCCAGGAAAGGAGTAAACAATTCACCCTTGATCTTACCATCTTGGAAGAACTGAAAATTTACAGGTGCCTAGAAGTATCCCTGAAAACAGCTGCACAAAACCCCTGAAGCTTGGGACTGGAAGCAGAACCTTACTTTAACAAAGAGTTAAAAAGTTAAGCAATTGGCTAGGAACATGAGCAAACAGTGGAAAAATACTCAGACTATAAAATCTTACTTTGGTGACAAAGAAGATCCAAACATATAACCAGAAGAGGACAACAAAGTTGAAGCTCCTACATCCAAAGCCTCCAAGAAAAATGTGAATTGGTCTCAGGCCAAGGAAAAGCTCAAAAAGGATTTTAAAAAGCAAGTAAAAGAAGTAGAGGAAAAATTGAGAAGAGAAGGGAGAGTGATGCAAGAAAATCATGACAAACGAGTCAACATCTTGCTAAAGGAGATCCGAAAAATACTGAAGAAAATAACACCTTAAAAAATAGACTAAACCAAATGGCAAAAGAAGTCCAAAAAGACAATAAGGAGAAGAGTGCTTTAAAAAGAAGAATTGGCCAAATGGAAAAGGAGGTCCAAAAGCTCATTGAAGAAAATTAGAATGGAGCAAATGGAAGCTAATGACTCCATGAGAAATCAAGAAATTATAAAACAAAACCAAAAGAATTAAAAAATAAAAGACAATGTGAACTATCTTATTGGAAAACAACTGACCTGGAAAATAGATCCAGGAGAGATCATTTAAAAATTATTGGACTATCTGAAAGCCATGATCAAAAAAAGAGCTTAGACATCATCTTTCAAGAAATTATCAAGGAAAACTGCCCTGATATTCTAGAATGAGAGGGTAAAATAAAAATCAAAAGAATCCATTGATCACCTCCTGAAAGAGATCCCAAAAGGAAAATTACTAGGTATATTACAGCCAAATCCCAGAGTTCCCAGGTAAAAAAGAAAGTATTTGAAGCAGACAGAAAGAAACAATTCAAGTATTGTGGAAACACAATCTGGATAACACAAGATTTAGCAGCTTTTACATTAAGGGATCAGAGGGCTTGGAATATGATATTCTGGAACACAAAGGAGGTTGGATTAAAACCAAGAATCACCTACCCAGCAAAACTGAGTATAATCCTTCAGTAGGGAAAATGGTAATTCAATGAAATAGAGGACTTTCAAGCATTCTTGATGAAAAGACCATAGTTGAATAGAAAATTTGACTTTCAAATACAAGACTCAAGAGAAGCATAAAAAGGTAAACAGGAAAGAGAAAACATAAGGGACTTATTAAAGTTGAACTGTTCACATTCCTACATGGAAAGATAATATTTGTATCTCGTGAGACCTTTCTCAGTATTAGGGTAGTTGGAGGGAATATATCTATCTATCTATATCTATATCTGTGGATATAGATATCGATATAGATATAGAGATATAGATAGATAGATAGATAGATAGATAGATAGATAGATAGATAGATAGATATACAGACAGAGGGCTCAGGGTGAGTTGAATATGAAGGGATGATATATAAAAAAGAAAATTAAGGGGCAAGACGGGAATGTATTGGGAGAAGTACAAAGCGAGAGGTAGAATGGGGTAAATTTTCTCACATAAAAAAGGCAAGAAAAAGCTTTTACAGTGGAGGAAAAGAGGGAAGGTGGGAGGAAATGAGACAATCTTACTCTCATTGAATCTGGCTTAAGGAGGGAGTAGCATACACACTCAATTGGGTATGGAAATCTATCTTACCCTACAAGAAAATAGGGGGAAAAGGGATAAGAGAGGAAGGTGATAGAAGGGAGGGCAGATTGGGGAAGAGGGTAATCAGAAGCAAACACTTTTGAGGAGGGACAGGGTCAAAGGAGAGAACAGAAAAAATGTGGGGCAGGATAGGATGGAGAGAAGTATAGTTAGTCTTTCACAACATGACTATCATGGAAGCATTTTGTATAACTACACATATATCAAAATGCTTGCTTTCTCAATGAGGATGGGTGGGGAAGGAAGAAGGGAGAGAATTTGGAACTCAAAGTTTTAAAAATGAATGTTAAAAATTGTTTTTACATTCAACTGGGAAATAAGATATACAGGCAAAGGGGTATAGAAATCTATCCTGCTTTACAGGAAAATAGAAGGGGAAGGGAATAAGAGAAGGGGAGGGTGATAGAAGGGAGGGTAGATTCAGGGAAAGGGTGTTCAGAATTCATGCCATATTGGAGTGCGGGGGGAGAGATGGGGAGAAAATTTGGAACTCAAAATCTTGTGGGAGTGAATGTTGAAAACAAAAAGTAAATAAATAAATAAGAACATGGAGTCCTCCCATGAATGCAGCACTCTACACAGAATATTGAAAGGCCTTAGGTACCAGAGGGCTTGGAATATGATATTCCAGAGGGCAAAGGAGATAGGATTACAACCAAGAATCACCTACCCAGCAAAACTAAGTATAATTCTTCAGGGGAAAAAATGGACATTCTGTGAAAGGGAGGACTTTCAAGCATTCTTGATGAAAATACCACAGCCAAATAGAAAATTTGACTTTCAAATACAAGACTCGAGAAGCATGAAAAGGTAAACAGGAAAGAGCAATCCTAAGGGACTTATTGAAGTTGAACTGTTTACATTCCTACATGGAAAGATGATATTTGTAACTCATGAAATCTTTGTCAGTATTAAGGTAGTTGGAGGGGAAAATATATGTATACATAGATAGATAGATAGATAGATAGGTAGTTAGATAGATAGATAGACAGATAGATGGCACAGGATGAATTGACGATGAAGGGGTGATATCTAAAAAATAAAATTAAGGGGTGAGAGAGAATTATACTGGGAGAAGGAGAAAGGGAGAGATAGAATGGGGTAAATTATCTCACATAAAACAGACAAGAAAAAGTTTTTACAGTGGAGGGGAAGTGGGGGAAGGTGAGAGGGAATGAGTGAATCTTATTCTCATAGGATTTGGCTTAAGGAAGGAAAAACATACACACTCAGTTGGGTATGGAAATCTCTCTTATCCTATAGGAAAATAGGGGGGAAGGGGATAAGAGGCAGGGATGATAGAAGGGAGGGCAGATTGGGGGAGGTAATCAGAAGCAAACAATTCTGAGGAGGGACAGGGTCAAAAGAGAATGGAATAAATGGGGAGTGGGATAGAATGAAGGGAAATATAGTTAGTTTTTCACAGCATGATTACTATGGAAGTATTTTGCATGACTACACATGTATAACCTGTATTGAGTTGCTTGCCATCTCAATAAGGGTGGATGGGGAGGGAAGTAGGGAGAGAATTTGGAACCCAAATCTTTAAAAACAAATGTTAACAATTGTTTTCACATGCAACTGGGAAATAAGATATACAGGCAATGGGGTGTAGAAATCTATCCTTCCCTACAGGTAAATAGAAGGGGAAGAGGATAAGAGAAGTGGGGGAGTGATAGAATGGAGAGTGGATTAGGGGAAGGCATATTCAGAATGCACACCCTCTTGGGGTGGGGGGAGGGGCAAGATGGAGAGACAATTAGGAACTCAAAATCTTGTGGAAATGAATGTTGAAAACTAATAATAAATCAATTAGTTAATTAAAAAAAGAAAAAGAGGACAGAGAGAAATAATGATGATGATGATGATGGGGGAGAAGAATCTCTTCAGCAAAGCTTACTATTGATTAAGTCACATAATATATATAATTTTTTGCACCCTTTGCTACCAGGCCTACAAAGAAGAGATAAAGATGTATTTTCTTATCTTTTCTTTTCTTTTTTTTTTTGCAGACATAATAACATTTATTCAAATTTCATGCATTGTGGTAGCTACAGGTGTTATCACATGAAACTGAAGGGCAGTAATTTTGCTCTGTCCATACAATGTAGCCTTGTAAGTTAAATGAATGGGAGGTTCCACAGTTACAAAGAAACAGAAAGGGTTAAAATGTTTTAAGTTTAAAATTTTTGAATGGAAATACAGTCAATGACTGTTGCTTTTTCATTTCTGAGGGGTGTTACAGGGAGGGGATTCTCCATTATTTAAATACATGATTACATAGTATTTTATATTAGGGGAAAGTAACAATTCTTATCTTTTCTTTAAGTACAATTTTGGCCAATATATAAAAAAAGGAATATTGAAAGGCCTATAGGAAGGCCTCCAGTGAATTGGTTAGATAGTCTTTGGAGGATTTATTGGCAGACCTAGATAAGTATATTACAGGATTCTAAGGCCTGAGTGAGTTGTGATCAATTTCAGTGGAGAGAGTACCTGCCTTAGTGAGATCATTGATTCATTGAAATATTAAGTTGTAGAGATTATCCTATCATTAATTCTCTGTCATTAGTATTGTCTATTCTTCATCACTTGCTATACATCTTTATCTGCTTGATACTCTTAGACATCTTCCATTTGTCTCCAGATGGATGACTTTAAAGTTGCCTAATTATAGAGCACAACTTGTTCAGCTTTTCAGTACTACAGATTCTTCTGATTTTTCTCCTTTTGTTTTTGCTTGGTTTGTCTTCTCAATAAAATAGGAGGTTACAAAACCACCTGACATTTAATTTCTCCTGTCTCTGAGAGCAGCTTTCTATCTACTAGTTATTACTATCTCTCATACTGTTTACATAATTAAGTTGAAAATAGTTTATCTATTAAGAAAACTATATAATCTATTAACAATTAATAGTTCATCTATTAATCCATTAAGGTCATCTTAAAGACCCAATCATCCACATGATCAATATTCATTATTCAGACATCAATATTAAGAAAGCTTTAAAAATGCCCAAAACATTTTTTTTAAAGTAAAGAAAGAAAAAATTGTTTTACTGCCTACCTGTAAAGTTGGATGGTTTGGATATTTTAGCAACATGTCATGTTAACTGTGCCTTATTTGGATGACAGTATGCATAGGATTATAGATTTATAAGTAGAAGGGATCTCTGGGGTCAGTTAGCTCAACTTCATATTACAG
This sequence comes from Vombatus ursinus, assembly GCF_900497805.2. NCBI lineage: Eukaryota > Metazoa > Chordata > Mammalia > Diprotodontia > Vombatidae > Vombatus > Vombatus ursinus. Next base: position 71,233,994 of record NW_020954610.1, read on the forward strand.
TTGGAGAAACGGAGGCACAGATTGGTGGGACAGGATTACATTGGTAAGATGTGAAAGAGGCAAAATTTCAGGACTCTGAAATTACCTCTTCTCTGCCAGGGGAAGGCAACATGATTATTTGAGGCTTTCCTACTATTCTAACTTAGTCAAGTTGAGCTAGATATTGATTTCTTTACAAAGCAACTTTTTATGACTCTGAAATGAAAATGATGTCTTCCATTTTATTGCTCAGCATTATAGCCTTCAGGGAAACCAAGACTATCCCATTCTGAGACAGACATTTCATTCTGAAGCTTTTTTGTTGTTGTTGCTTATAAATGTTTTAAAAACTTTCACCTGGGGCAAGCACACAACTTGCTCTTCCCCAGCCCAAAGCTGGTTTCTCTGTTCCTTTTTTATAAGGATGGGAGACTTGTGCAAAACCCTCTATTTCAGTTATTTAAGGGGGAAAAACAAGTTTCCAGAACAGTTACTCTGAAGATGTCTAATCAGAATGTGCCTTATGTTTCTCCTCAGTGTCTAGAGCAGAGGTTGCAGCCAACAGCAGGAATCCAAAGGAGAAAAGGGCCTCCTACACTCTGCTACTTTGGAGGTTTTGCTGAGAGAGCACTTCAGAAATCCTTTGGGATTTATTTCATGGCAGAAGATGATGGTGAAGAAGATGGCCCATGGTTCAGGTTCATACTTTTTGTGTTTAATGCAGTGAGTTAAAGAGTGTCAGAGCTTGAGGTACCTCTGAAGCTATCTGGTTCAACATCCTCATTTTACAGGTGGGGAAACTGAGATGATATAAACAGCTATGTGGTTTTTGTACATGACCTCCCTGCTACCTGTAGGAAGAGCAACATTAATGGATGCCAAACTACAGGTATCATGGTGTAGGGGAAGGACGAAAGGACTTTTTTTTCTTTTTGGAGACAGAAGAGCTGGGTTCAAATCCTGCCTCTTCCACTTATTACTTGTGTGATCCTCAGTGACTTAATCTCTCTAGGATTCAGTTTCTTTGCCTGTAAGATGAGAGGGGTGGACTAGATGACTTCTAAGATTTCATCTGGCTCTATGTCTATGATCTTACATTTTAATATCACTTTGATAACTGCTTATAACTATTTGAAGAAAAACAAATTCCTAGATACTCAAGGGAGATCCAAATTTGATTATTCCATACTCTCAATGTCAAAGAAACACTAAGGAAGCACCATCATTGTCTAAGGGCTCAGAAATATACCTGCCAATACTTTTTGAGACCCCTCCCTTTCAGAGGAGTATGAGAAATTGGGGATGATGAGTAAAGGGGAGGACATTAGTGAGGTAGAATCATCAAGTAGATATGAAACTTATACATGACTGACTTTGGAATCAACAAAAACTTATCAAAGGAAGTATTTTTTTTGTGTGTGATTCAGATATTGCTGTAACTTGCTGATGTATCATAACCTGCAGCTGGACTTTGTATCACCTTGCATTTCATTCATTCATTCATTCATTCATTCATTCATTCATTCATTCATCCAAGAACATGCCCATCCTTTCCTGTGATCACACATCCAAACTCCTCTCTGTGTTATGTACTGAGCTTCTCCTCTTGCCACCCAGCTCAAATCACTGCATTGGGTTAGTTGCTACTACTGTTCATTTGCCTCCTTCATTTAGCTCTTAAGCTCCCTTGTTAAATTAATCCTGTCTTCATTTATTTTATGGTGTCTTCATGTTTAAATGCTGATTTTATGAACATCTGTTTCAATCATAGTTGCAAATCCATTACTTTTATGAGCTGTACATATTTTAGATAGATTTACCGTTGACCTTTGTGGGTAAATTGAATGTTGTTGTTGTCAATCACATTTCTCTAATTGATACCATTGTTTCTACCACCCGGGCACTTATTTCAGGGAACTATGTGTTGGAGGATCTTTTTCTTAAACATATTAGACCTGACAGGCATCACTTGGAAACTTTTGCAGCTTTCAGAAATCTAAGTGTGTTACATCTTACAGCATGAGTTAAAGGTAAACTGCCACTCAATTTTCCTCCACTTTGAAATAGTTTTAAAGTTTCATATTTCCCGAAAATGATGTCTTTTTCTCCCTAGTGCTTGTCATTTAATAATACAATTGGAGAACTGTACTCCTTACGTAACTCTGAGTGACTATTGATAAATCCATCAATCAAAGAAAGATAAATGAGCATCCAGCTTTCCACTCCCTTAAAAATGTTGTTTTTCAAAGTCAGATGGTCCAGCTAAATACCCCCTAGGAAATTGACCTCCAGTCTCTGGAGAGATGTTTTGAAACCCCTGTGTGTGTCAAGAACCTAGTAAAAAGTGAAGGAAATTTTGCCTCTTGGTTCATGCAGGCTGACAAAAGTGGCAGGATGTTCAAAATATCTCCCAATTTAATGAGTACATTGGATGAATTTCATCTTCATCCTGGAGCACATAATCATAGGAAGAGCACACTGAAGGAAGAGGGTGAAGAAGCCATATACATAGAGATGACAGGATTTATTTCTCACCCAAGAGGAAAATCATCCCAATTTTCATTATGATGGTTAAAGTCCTGCCCACTATTGTATATGCCCCATTCTGATGTAAGTAGAATTTAAATTTTTTTTAAATTATCGACCATTTACTTGTCAAGTTGTGTGAATCAGGAGTAAATAGGCAGATGTTTTCTGATGGATGATGCAATATCTTTGTTTTCTTTTAGATGTTTATTTAATTCTTATCTAATAAATAGAACCTTTGATTAGCATATAATAGATCAAAAATTGTCATTTGAAGAACCTATACTATAGAACAGGGGTAGGGAACTTGTGGCTTCGAGGCCACATGTGGCCCTCTATGTCCTCAAGTGTGGCCCTTTGACTGAGTCCAAGTTTTACAGAACAAATCCAGGCTACAAATTCCCCACCACTGCTATAGAATAATGATGTTATTAAAATCTAAAATTATATAACAGTAATAATGTAAAATCATAAAAGAGAACTTTAAATTTTCCTTTTTTCTTATTGGAAAATATTGTATTTCATTATTCATAGTCCCAAATAGAATTATGATATTATTTTCTTCATATAAAGCTCTGGAAGGAATTGTCCTTCACACAAGTTATTGGCATACATATGTTACATAAATTAAAATACCTATATCTTACAACTAGGGAAAAAGAATAAATTAATTTTAATGCTACACTTTCACTTCAAATAAGAAAACAAAATTATTTTAAATAGCTTTTATTAAATTTTGAGTAACTTTTCAAATCATTTTTTAATATAAGCGGTTTTTTTTATCCTGATCAGTACTGGAAATAAAAATTCTTAAATGTGGCATGTCCTCCTTCCCTCAAAGATCCTGCTGCTAAAGTTATAAATGTAACAGCTTTGACAAAACAAACATTATCAGGAATATCCTACTCCTTTACAATAATAATGATTTTTTTTAAACAAGGAGACCCTTGATTCTTAAGGGTGAATCTTCCTTTGTCTATGAGAATTTTATCTATGAAAGAGAATCCACTTGCTGTATGCATGATCTTGCCAGCAATAGTATTCCTACTAAGCAGTTCCAAGACACTAATACCTCAACTCTTCCAATATAGATAAAACTGCCTTCTTAAAGTAGTCTGTGCTTTCATCTCCCCCCCCATCCATTTATCTATTTATTTCTCAATCTGTATATTCATTCTTTCATTCATCCATTTATTTCAAACTAGGCCCACTAGTATGGGGCAGTGGAAAAATTACTGTGGACTTTAGAGTCTGTGAGTTCAAATCCTCTGTTTACTACTTACTACCTATGTACCGTTGGCAATTTACTTAACCTTTGGGCCTCATGCCCCTTATTTGCAAAATGAGAGATTTGGACTCTAGAGCCCTTGGTGATCTTACGCTTAAGCTCTTAGGCTCACCATCTCATCTGGTCCCCCCCCCCCAGGATAACTTCTTTTTTCTTGCCTGGCCATTACATCATTTTACAATAACTCCATTTAGAGATTCACAATGTACAGGGTATCCCAAAAGCCTTAGTGAAGTTTTAAGCTTTAATAGGTTAAAAACGCAAGCTAAAAAAGTTAAGCAAAAACTCAATGCTTTTCCTTAGAACCTTTTAAATGTATATAGCTTTATTTTTATACTGTGACTAACTCTTCGCCTCTCAATCTAGGAATAGTTTTATAATTCACAATAACTTTAGAGGTAAGGTGAATTTAACGATATACCCCTCAAATTAGAGGTGCATTGGTTTAGATCTGGAAGGGAACTTAGAGATTAACTCTTCAAAACTTTTTAATATTCGTCCTCTGTTACTTGACCTTGCTTCCATCTTTTGTACATGTCTTTTAAAAAATCTGAGCTAGTTGAGGAGCAACTCGTGCATTCACGTCTATCTCTTCAGACAAATCTCAACTTTTCTTCTGATTGAAATAGTTTCCCTTTGTGTCTCCAGAATTTTATTCTTGAGCATCTCCCATCCCTTCTGAGATGATTTTCCATGTAACATTTTAGTCTATGACATCCTACCCACCTTTCCTCTTAACCTTTTGAAATTAAATTCACTTTCTCCAAACCTAAGATGCGTGTCAGGCTATGCCTGGATTTCTTCCCTTCATTCTACTGTCCTGCCTTCTCTATTACTACCTTAAGAAGGATAGACTGACTACTTCTTCCCAAGATTTCCATCATTTGCACTCCAGCAAAGTTCCTTGCTGTTAATGAGAATCAAATCTAGAATAGAATTTCACCTTGTTGATTCTTCCACCTTTTGAAAGATGACATTATCACTAAGACAAATCAAGAACTTATTAGTTGCTCTAAGAGCTTTCTAGAAGATGTATGGATATTTGAAGATTTTTGTCACAAGTATATAATGTCTCTGTGCCAAGTTCATGGTCTGTTTCCCAAACTTCTTATCCATTTCCTCTTTCTGTTCAGGTGGTTGGCAATTTACTCCAAAGATAACATAGCTTTTGCTTTTCTCTCCACTGACCTTCACTCACATATTCTCTACTATGGTTTCCTCCTCTGGTTTTTCTATTTTCTCACCTTCATCTACTTTCTTAATATACAGTACTATCCCTTGTCCTTTACTAATCCCATTTTTTTTTTGTTTAAAGAATGTGTGCCTTTCTAGAGCTCTGGTTTTATTCCAAGTCTCTGTGATAACTCCCTATTGTACCTTACTCTTAGAAATATCAATTCACAAAAATAGTGTCCAACAGAAGTAGTATTTGTGTGGTGGGAATGGGGATATGCTGATAAGTGTTTAACATCATCAAAAAAAAAATACATGAGTGATTCACTTTTGGGTTTTATTTGCATTATTAGCACTTTCTTAAATCTAGACCAGGGGTGATGAATCTGTGGCCTCAAGGCCACATGTGGCCCTCTAGCTCCTAAAGTGCAGCCCTTTGACTGAATCTAAACTTCACAGAACAAATCCCCTTAATAAAAGGATTTGTTCTGTGAAACTTGGACTTAGTCAAAAGGCCACACCCAAGGATCTAGAAGGCTACATGGGGCCTCTAGGCCACAGATTTCCCACCCCTGGTCTACACAATCAATAATACAATAAATCAAGCCCTGTAGAGTTTACCAATTTCCCAGGTGTAAATACTCACACTGAAAGTTTAGCAATTGGCTTTTAAGAACAAGTTGGAGCTGCATCCAACCCTAGGTAGGGGTAATTTTATCACAAGTTTAGAGGACTGATCCTATGACCACCCTTGGACTTACTTCACTTAAAATTAGATTATCCTTTATCTGGTCTTATGTTTTTCTTTAAACCCTAGATATTTGTTAGCCCCTGGGAATACAAATATCCCCAACCTTAGAGGTTCAACTTTTGCATGGGAAAAGTAGTCTGCTATTGACACCTTCCCCCAAGATAAAACTTGTTACAAATATCCATCTTTTACCAAAAACAATGCTCCCTACCCCCCTCTACCTACATGGGAATGTTCACAGAATCATAGAATTTAAGACTTGGAAGGCCTAGGATACTTAAGTTAGTCTCTTAAGACCTGTTTTCAAGGCCAATCATGTTGGCTTGTATGATACTTTTTGCTCTTTCAAAGTTCTTGAATTTTGCTTTTCTTCTTCCACATTTTATTCCACTTCTGTATTTTTAATTCTAAATATATTGGTTCATTTTCGAAATCTCTAATTTTTTGGATTTAGGTTTGCTACCCTGTTGTTTATATTTGTTGATTTTTATTTGAGAGTTCTGATTTGTGAGCTAACTTCCATCCTAATATCTGCACTTAAATGAATTACTTTTATTTTGAATCCTTCCAGAATTTCTTGCTATTGTTTCATGATTTTTACATGAATTATCTGTTTCTTTGGGGATTCTTGGTTATTTCACTTCATAGTAATATATGATGTCTTATTTCTGAATTAGTACTTTTTTCTGTTCTATCTCTATGAATATCATTGTTGGTTTGTCTGCTTGGAATCTAGGATTATACTTACCTTTTCTCTCTTGGACTTCTTGACTCTCAGCTTTTCTTTTCCTTTTTTTTGGGGGGGGGTATATTCACAATAGCTCATCCATTTCTGGCTTCTTTGCTAACTCTTTGATTCCTCCCCCTTCTACTGCTATACAGACAACTAATACTAGGTATCCTCAGCCTTCCCCCACTGAATAGTGTGGAGCCATAGTAAACTCTGGTTGAGGAAAACAGGAACTTGAATGTATTTCTTGTCTCCTTTGTTTATTACCATAGATTTAGAGATGGAAGGGATCTTAGATGTCACCTAGTTCAACTATCTCATTTTGAAGATGAGGTTATTGAGACCCAGAGAGACTTAATTACTTTTTTATGGTCTTTGTTGTTGGGCATGGAAGTATCTAGGTCTTTCCCTCCAGCAGCTCTGTGTTCTTGCCATCCCCAGCTTACTCCCTTGTATTTATGTGACTGTGAAGAACCTGTGGCTTCTTCCACTTGTAACATGTAATGGGATTCAAACCAACACACTGTCAGAGGCTGACCAAAAAGGGTCCCTCACAGGTAGACTGAAACACAAGATTATTGAGATTCTGGCTGGTCCTATGGCATGATGGGGGGTTAAGTGTAGTAAAGACGAGTGGAGCTCTAAGTATTGGAGTTGTTAGGTGTTATTTCAATTAACCAAAAAGAATTAAGTATTTACTATATACAGGGTATTGTACTGAGCGCTAAGGGTACAACGATGAAAGTGAAATAGTCTCTGCCAGCTAGTACATCATCAGCATCACCGCTACTAAGTTTGTTGTTGCTTTCTTCCTTCTCCTCCTCTTCTTCTTCTTCTCCTCCTTCTCCATCATCATCATCATCATCATCATCAATCTCTTCTCCTTTTCTTCTTCTTCTCCTCCTTCTACTCCTCCTCCTCCTCCTTTTCTTTTTCTTCCTCCTCCTCCTTCTTCTACTCCTCCTCTTCCTTCTCCTTTTCTTTTTCCTCCTTCTCCTCCTTCTTCTCTTTCTCCTTGTTCTCCATCTCCTCCTTTTCCTTTTCTTGCCTTTCAGTTTCATTTTAAGTTTTTGTGTTCTTGAGTTCTTAAACAAAAGTTTTCCTATTGAAACACAATAGGTATTAATATGAAAAAAGTAAATCCCAGCTTTAGGAGAACATAATGTGTCTTATTATTACAGTTAGAATCCCATCATTCTTAGTCATTCCCATACTCGATATTCACTATTGATCTGCATGTCAAATATCATTAACTGGCATAGTCTATTAGGAATTACCTGGAGATTTGTGCCTGAGCTGATTTGATTATCAAATGCTAGAGCCAAATTTTCTTTTTCCAGTGGAAATCTTGTAAATGTTATGGGGTAGTAAATAAAAAAAAACTTGGAATACCATTCTTAATTTAGGTGAGCAGAAAATTTCAGAGATTAAATTTGATTTCCCTTTATTTTTTATAAGTTTTGTTTCCTTTGTTGTCTTTCTCTGTCACCTCTTGTGTTTTTCAAATTGAAATATGTTGAAAAGTACTGTTTTTTTCTTTTAAGGTTTCAAAGAATCTAATACTTATGTACTTGTCATATCCTCCCTTCACTAATGAAGCTCTAGAAATATAACAACAATGTGTTTGGATGAATTGAATTTTTTTTTTCCCCTAGGAGCATATGGTGAATTCTAGAAATCTATACTTTATCCCTTAATCTTATTGATTCTGGGAAGTTTTCTTGAATGATTTCCTGAAAAATGATGTTTAGACTCCTTTTTCTCTGCATTTTTGGAGTAATTCAATAACTCCTAGGTTAACTTTCCAAACTCTGCATTCTATAATTTCTTTCTGTTTGCTCATTTCATTGTCCTTTCATTTTCCCCTATCTAAAAGGTTATTCTCTTTTGAGGTTCTTAGGTGGCACCTTTTTTGTGCCCAATGCCCAGAATATTACATTACATGTAGTAGGCACAATAAATGCTTGTTGAATTGAATAGAATTGACTTTGTTAATTTTTTTTTTACATTGGGGGCATTTTAATTTATTCATGTAGGTAAGGAGTTGTGGAGTGGGATCTTTTATTATCTTTGACTCAACTGTTTGCTGAAGTTCCCCAGATCTAAAGCAAGCAAAGAAAATATCTATCTATCTATCTACCTTCCTACCTATCTCATCTATTTTTTTTTACTCATCTAGTCAGCATTGTATAATAGGAAATCATTGGATTAGGAATCAGAGGGTTGAATCCTGATTCTCTTACCTAACTACTTATGTTACCTTGGGAAAGTCAGTTGGCTTCTCTTGGCCTCAGTTTCCTCATCTGTAAAATGAGAGGTTGGACAAGATGATCTTTGAGGTTCCTGCTCATTTAAATCCTCTGACCTATGACACAGATATATATATGTTTCTATATGTATGCAGGAATATATAGCTGCATGCATATATAAGCATACACATATGAACACAGATACATATATGTATATATGCAGACATACATTTGTATAAGGTAATGTATACATGTATATTTATCTGTAAACATACACATATATATGTACCTATGCAATGTCTATATGTGTATATATGTACACATGCACATGTATATTTGCATATGTGCACATATGTATATAAATATATACACGTATATACAAATATATGTATAAGCATACTTACAACCACATCAGCATCCCCATCTACACTTACACCTACATCTATATCGACATCTACATCTCTGATTTTTAAACTTACCATCTGTTAGCAGTGTCAGCTTACTCTTGACAGGTTCAAATGTCCTGTAATAATCACAGAAGTTTGGAACCCATGATTGAATGTATTAGACCTTGATTAAAAGAGCAGCCAAACCTTTCAGCTTACTGAAGTAAGGCATCTACTCTTCAAAGAAAAAAATGAACCTTTTAGTAAAAAGTGTTTTGCAACATCGGTGTTTCAACTGCGTCAGATGAATCTCTCATTAAGAAGCAAGTAAAATGATGGTTAAAGCTTTCTTTAGTAAACTTGTCTGAAAAATTGAGGGGGAAGATGCATTCTTATACCTTATAATTTGTTTTTATTGAGTTTCCAAAGTAAGTTAGAGGGAAACATATCATAAAATATGGATATATGTACTATGGTAATGAGTGAGGGGCAATTAAATTACAGAAAAAGGCTTTTTAGCAAAGATTCTTTCATGATAATAAGATTCATTTTTCATCTCTTGATTGCATGAACTGAAAAGACTGCTGTACATCTTGCTTCTAAACCATCTTGAGGCAAAATTCATTGCCAGGTTAGCAAAGGTATGAGTTGGAATATACAAGTTGAATAACACGTCCAATATCCCAAGAAGAGCTTTTTGCTCAAAAGCAAAAATCTTTTAAAAATCAGTAATATGAACTTAAATAGTATATCAGTTGTATCAAGAAAATAAAATCTAGGCATCTTGCTGTTTTAAAGAAGAGCAGTATTTCACATTAGTTGCAATCTCCAAAAAAGAATTTCAATTAGAAAGCTTATAGATGATTAATAATCATAAACACAATGTTTTCTTTTCAAGAGGCAAAATGACCTTGCTACATAAAGACACAGTACAGAGATAGTTCCAAAATAAATGAGGAGAATTGATAATGTTATAAATCTCATTAGACAATAATAAATACTAAGTCATACAAAGGGCAGCAACATAGCTTCTTCCAAAAGAAACAATGGAAATAGCTTTGCACATATATTTTTTTAAAAAATCACTAGGTCTACAAAAATTCTACTTGGTATAAAATTTGCATTGGCTCTGCCCACATTTCCCAGTACCCCCTACCACTATTCCCCATTTCACTGGGTTAAGAAGCTACTTTCAACAAACACATTCACAGTATCCCACGTATGAAGATTTTCATGAAAAAACAAATAAAGAGCCTAAATAGGAAAGGGAGATACAGTCAACTCTCAATTACCTGGGCTAATGGAGTGTGCCTAAAAGAAAATGGCATATAATCAGCCTGGGGCTTTTTCTCACTGCCACAGCAGTATCTGAGTTCCAGAGATAGAAAACTTAAATTATGATAGAGTCAGGGATCTGGAAGGCAGTGTCCAGAAAAATTCCTGGGATAGAAGTCGTAAATTCAGACAATTTCCTCTGACCTCATTGATTGTTGTCATCTAAATGATCCCTTTTCTTCTACCGGTGAGAAGGCAAACAGAACACTTTTCTTCATGAATGATACTTATTTTAATTCAATAAACATTTATTAAATACCCACTGAGTTCAATGCCCTGGAGATAAATAGATGAAAATACTACAGCTTCTTCCTTCAAATTGCTTATACTTCAATCATGGTTATAAGACAAAAATAACTGTTAAAAATTAGAACACAGTTAAATGCCTATTAGCATCCCTTGGGGATTGACAGGGAATTGAAGGCAGGAGAAGGATGCCTTCTGATGCGGATGAAATTCTCCGTTGTAGACTCATCTACAAGAAATGGGTTGAGACTGCGTCTGAAAGGCCAATTTCTTTCCTATCCAGCACTATTCTTAGAAGAAGTTAAATATCATGACAGAGTAGCATGAGAAATTAATGGAACATTGGCAAGATCACTTCTTGGTTCAGGGAGGTAAAGGGTCTCCTGAAATAGTCCTTGAAGGAAGAAAAAGTTTTCAACAGTGAATGTGAATGTGCGTGTTGAGGTGATTCATTCTAAGAACAGTAATAACTACATATATATAAGTCCTTAAAATTTGGCTAATGTATATTTTCTGTGAAGCACAATTATGTGAAAAAGGTAAAGGAAGGCGCCAGTCAGGGATGGCACTGAATGGGTTTGCCCTACTCCTCTCCCTCCCCTGTCACAAGTCACCCAAAGCCCTTCCTGTTTCCCTCTTCTGGCTTATACTTATTTCCCTCGAGGCTACCCTGCTCTTATATGTGCTAATATCCCCTGGACCTTGATATCAACTCTGATCTTGCACACTAAGAACCTCTGAACCAGCCTACAGCTGAATCTTCCTCTATGTATTGTCTCCCTCAAATAGAATGTGAGTTTCTTAAAAGCAGAAGTTGTCTTTTTCTGTTTGGATCTATAGCACTTAGCACAGTGCTTGGCACATAGCTAAGTACTTAATAACTGCTTCTTTATTAATATAAGAAAGGCAGCCAGAATTAGATGTGGGTGAATCTTGAATGCTGGGTAAAGAGCTTGTATCTCATTTGGTAGGTCATGGCAATCCAGTGAAAGTTTTTGAGAAGGGAAGTAAATTATCAGGTTTATGTATTAGGCAGATTTTGGTGGGGTGGGGTGGGGTGGGTAGCAGTATGAAGGAATGAATTAGAAATGGAGAGACTAGAGTCAGGAAGACCAATTAGATATGCTAGGCTGTTCCAACATAATAATAGTTTAGGCTAGAAATTAAAAGAGGCAGAACCAAGGTGTTTACAGCTGGAATTGAAAGGAAAGAACAAATGTGAGAAATGTTGGGGAAGTAAAATGGATAGAATGAGGCAACGGACTGGATGGAAACAATGGCTTCAAGTCTGGTTGACTGGGATAGTTTTAGTATCATTGACAGAAAGGGAAGTTGAGATAATAGGCAATTTTTTGGGGGGCAGATGATGAGTTCATTTTTGGACATACTGAATTTGAGTTATTGTTGGGACATCAAGGTGAAGATAATGGAAATGAGGGGCTGGAATTTAGAGCAGAAGTTTAGAACATCTATTCTGGGGGATTGTCAAAGGAGAAAAGAGTGCTAAAAAGGCCCGGTTGCCCTTAGCATCCCTAAGTGGCACCACAATACTCACATTTCTACAGTGCTTTGAATTTTACAAAGCATTTTCTATGTGATAACCCTATGAAGTAGTGTGAGTGTTAGTACATTGCAAAATGCTCCCAAGTGCTTAAGGGTAATTACAATCCTGTCCAAATGAACAGAAACACCATGTCTATTTGATGTTGGAACCATTGCCGGTAATCACTGAGGAAAAGTGGTGATTGTGACAGATGCCAGAGGACTGGGAATGGGCAAATAATAATTTGACTTTTTTTTTAAGAAAAGTAGATTGTGGAGACTATAGACAATAAGCTTGGCATTGGTCAGTTGATCCCTTACCATTTTTAGAATGAATTATTAAAAACATAGTTTTTGACTATTAGGGGTAAAATCTTTTTCTCTACAAGTCACTATGGTTTTAGAAAGGACAAGGCAAGTCAAACCGAAATGATGTTTTTGATAGATTGGTAGAACAAGGAAATGCCACTGACAGAGTATATCTTAATTTCAGTTAGGCATTTGACAAACGATAACCTTGTGGACAAGATGGAGAACTGTATGCTGGATGATAGTACAATAAGGTAGATCCATAGCTTTTTGAACAATTGTACCTGAAAGAGGGTTGATCAGTGTCAACATTGAACCAGATCTCTAATGGCTACACATAACTCTCTGTCTTTGGTCCTGTCATGGTCTACACTTTTATCAAGGATTGGATGAAGCCATGGAAGGCATGCTTTATTACATTGTAGGAGACACAAAGTTGAGAGAGGTAGCCAGCATGTTGGATGGAAGAATTGTAATTTAGTATTATATTACTGGAATTATATTTGAAAGGGACATTATAGGTCATTCCACTCCATTTATTTGACAGATAAGGAAACTGAGAGCCAGAAAGATGAAATCACTAACCCAAGATCATGGAGGTCATAAGTGGTAGAGCCAGCATTTGAACCCAGATACTCTTACTCTATTTCCAGTGTTTTTCCAATTCAGAAACATACTATAGGCTAGGACAAAACCAAAAAGATGAAATTTATCAGTGATGCATATAATGCCAGAGTTTAGTTTTAAGAAAGGCAATTGAACAAGGGCAGGATATGGGGAGATCTGGATTGGCAGAAGTTTATATGAAAAAAGACTGGGGAATTTTAACTGATTGTAAGCTCAATAAGAGTCAATAATGAGATGACTATTAGAAAAACTGATAGTCTGAGGCTGTATTACTACAAGTACAGTTCCCCAATCAATGGAGCTAACGGTTATTCTGCATTTGGCACTGATCAGACCACTTGGAGTTTTGTGGCCAGTTCTGGGTGATATAATTTAGAATATACTTTGACAAAATGGAATTCATCAAGCAGAGAGTGACCAGAATGGTAAAGGACCTGGAAATGCTTCTGTCTAAGGAATAGCTAAAGGAAACGGGATAATTACTTAGTAAAGAGAAATTGTAGGAGGACTTGATTCAATCAACAGACAGTTATCAAACATCTGCTATGTTCAATGCACTGTGCTGGGTATTGTGGAAGTAAAGACAACAGATTCAAAATCTTTGCCTTTAAGAAGCTTACATTCTAGTAGAGGAAAACAACATATTTACAGACAAGAAATCAGGAAGGGAAAGAATCCTGACATCTAGGGGAAAATCAGGAAAAGCTTCCTAAAGGGTGAAGCACTTAGTCTTGAAGGAAGCTAGGCATTCTAAGAGGTAGGAAGGGATGAGGATAGAGACTGGAACTGTGAATTCATTGGTACAGGACATTGTAGGATGAGGAAGCTCCCTCTACCAATGGAGTTTAGTACTTTTCTGCAATTTCTGGTCTTAGGTAGTTGCTTAGGGCATTGAAAAGTGTTTGTGGTCACATAGCCACTGTATCAGAGACAGTACTTGAACCCAGATCTTCCTGGCTCCAAGGTCAACTGTTTATCCACTCTACCACACTGACTGCTAGAATGGTTGTTATTAAATGGACTATTGACTGCAAGAAAGATTAGATTTATTCTGTGTTGTTACAAAGAAAAAATCAGAACTTGTAAGTGGCAACTGTAAGGTTTTAGTGAAGCATAAGGAGAGCTGTCTAACCATTTAAGTCATCCAAGAAAGGAAAAGACTCACAGATAAGGGAGGGAAGCTAGTCTTGATCACTTGTAAAGGCCTTTTCAATTCTAAGATTCCATATTTCTAATAACTATCTCTACTTATCCCTTTTAAAGTAGCTTCTCCTCCCCATATCATACTCATAGCTGGGGCAATTGGAGAGCACTAAACAGTACTTCTCTTTCACTAACAAATTAAGCTTAGCAAGCTTTATAAAACTTAGTTATGTAAAGCAATAATATGAGAGTATGATAATTGGGGAAGTAAGACTATAAAAGTATTAGTAATAAGAGTGTTTGTTGTGGGTAGAGGTAGTCCCCATAACACACACATAATCTAGGTATAAACATATTGAGATTTGGTTATTTAATATATTTTGAAAGCTCTTTGAAACTGGGCACTGTTCTTCATTTTTTTGTCTTTGTATTCCCAGTGCCTAGCATAGTGCCTGGCATCTAGTATGCATTTAATAAATACTTATTGATTGATTTATTGACTAAATAAACCCTGGCCCAGATTTTTAAATGTTCTACTGCCTGATTTGTTATTGCTTTTATTTAGTCATTCAGTCTTGTCCAACACTTTGTAACCCCATATGGGATTTTCTTGGCAAAGGGACTGGAGTAGTTTTCCATTTCCTTCCCTAGTGGATTAAGGCAAACAGAGGTTAAGGACTTGCCCAGGGTCACAAAGCTAGTGAGTGTCTGAGGCCATGTTTGAACCCAGGTCCTCCTGACTCCAGGCTCAGTCCTCTATCCACTGAGTTACCTAGCTACCTCAATTTGATTTGTTTTTAGACTTGTCCTAATTGTCCTAGTATCTTTTGGACTCAAAGTACTTGAGTACTTATCTCTGCCTATTCAAAAACTTTACTGGCCATAGGGTTTTCAGGTTGGGAAGAACCTTGGAGAGCACTTAGCTCAACTGTCATTTTACAAATAGGGAAACATAAGATTAAGGAGATTAGGTGACACGCCTAAAGTCACATGGCTAGTTAATGGCAGACTGAACCAGGATTGCAAACAGTATCTCCTGAATCAAGTTCTTATGCTCTATCTGGATCTGGTGCTCTATTCATTGCCCCTGGTAGGTCAGTTAGTTGGGTCAGAGGATAGAACATTGGACAGGTAATCAGGAAGACCTGAGTTCATATCCTTCCTCAGATACTTACTACCTATGTGACCCTGGAAAAATCTTTTCACCTATCTCAAACTTATTTTCATCATCTACGAAATGGATATGATAATATCTTATCACCTATCTCATACAATTACCGTAAGGATTAAATGAGATATATCTAAAGCACTTTGCAAACCTTACAGTACTATATAAATTCTATCATCACCATCATCATCATCATCTACTTTCCCATGTTACCACTCATAAGGAACTTGTATTGCCTAGGAATTGAACCCTGGCCTCCTCCTGGCAGATAAAGAATTTTACCATTGAAGCGCCAATCTAAATGGTTCTTATACCAATAGTATATTAAGGTTAGCTTTTAGAAGCTAACCAGCCTAGGTTCAAATTAATGATCATAATGATTTTCCTTTTATCTCATATTAGTGCTCATGACAGCTATGCTGTGACCATTGAATAGACTAGAAAAATAAATACTTTACTGCAACCTTGAAAAGCCCTGTTGCTGATTACCATCAGAATTCAGAATTCCATTAAGTATTAATGACACACACTCCTATTTTGAAGTTATTAAAGAAAAGGAAAAATAATGCATTTAATTTGGGGATGGAAAAAAAAAAGCACTTACTCACAGGTATTAAACATTCTTATAGGATGATATTGCTTTTAGTTCTAACAAAAAAAAAACACCTCATAAAATAAAGTAAGAGATAACATCTATCTTGGTTAATAATATATGAATAATAAAACTTGGCAGCAGTGACGGGTTTATGTTACCTAGACCACAGGTGCCTTTACAAAGCTGGATATTTGTCATCAGTTTAGAAGGGCACCATCTCCATCCTAATGACTTACCAATTACTTTTAATCCAAGGGGGTCTAAATGATTTAGAGAATTCGTGCATACGTGATAGGACCAAACAATCAATAATCCACGTTGCCTTGATTAGAATCCGACCGGTGCTCATTAAAATTTAAAGGTGAAAGTTCAAGAGAGTGTTTGGAAAGATCAAGCTGTCTCTATGGTCTGAAACATCCTCAGTGCATAAGGTGAATGAAGGAAATCCATCAAGAAATTTAATGAATGAGTGATCAGAAGGAGAATAAGTAAAATTCGCCACAGCAGTAGGCATAAAGAGATTTAAAAAGAGAATCAGAACATGATTCTGTGAGAAAGAGCAGGGATATCTATGGAGAGAAAATGCCAAGCATTTTGAGCTAGAGGAGACTGGCTTGTACCTAAGTCAGTGTGAGAAAGTGAATAATGGTAATATTGTAACTTGTATTTATAGGGTACCATCCTCTGAGAAGTTCATGGTGCTTTAGAGATAATATGTAATTAAGCTTTATGGTATCTCCTATGAGTGAGAGATCAAGTATGTGAGAAATAGGTACTGAGCCATGGCATAGTGGAAAGAGTATTGGATTTTGGGGTCAGAGGGCTTTTGTTTCTATTTTTTCAAATCATGCTGGGCAATAGCCTTTACTTTTTTGGGCCTCAATTTCCTCCTTTGTAAAACAAATGAGTTGAACTAAGATGATCTTTAAGGTCCCTTTCAGGTCTAAATCCTATACTCTCCTGTGGAGGTCAAGTATATTGTCTCTGAATAGAGGCATAGCCTGTTTCTCCTGACCCCACCTGGGAGATGAGCTGGGCATTGGACTTAGTCAAGAGGAGTGGGGAAAAGCAAAGGGCAGAAGAGTTCTATGCAGGGAGAGGACATAAGCTTCTGGAGATAACAGAAGCAGGGATGCATGAGAAAAGGGTCCTGGTCAGGAGTGTGCATTAGTACCAGCTAGGGTACTATCGGTACTAATTTTATACATCCTAATAATTAGGTGCTAATTGGGCAGCTAGGTGGTGTAATGGATAGAATGTTGGTTCTGGAGTTCAAATTTGACCTCAGACACTTTTTAGCTGTGTGACTCTGGGCAAGTCCCTTAACCTCTGTTTGCCTCAGTTTTTCATCTGTAAAATAAGGATAATAATAGCACCTACCTTCAAGGGCTGTTGTGAGGATTGAATAAAATAATCATTGTAAAGCATTTAGCACAGTGCCTGGCTATAGTATAGTAAGTGCTATATAAATGTTATTGTTGTTAGTATTATTATTACCAAGATCAATAGACCCTAAGGGGAAAGCAAACAAGCCTGTCCAGGAAACAGGAAGAACAAAAAAGCATTTAGTTCAGCATAGAGTTCAACACATTTATGACATTTGACTTAATTCATTAAGTGTAGTGTATGGGTGTTTTCATGCATGAGAATATAATGCTAGTCCTAGCTCCTTATTTCCCTTAAGATAGAATCAGTTGGAAAGATACTTACTACCACTGGTGCTTTTGGAAGAAACAACTAGTACTAAGAGGTGGTAAATAGGGCAAAGGGTTAGGTAACTGTCCAGGAAGAGAATTGAATCACTTGTCCTTCATTTTAGTGATTTTTCCATTTGACTATATTGTCTTTTGTAGATAAGTATTCTTGTACACTAAAAAAAAGAAATCCTAATATATTTACAGGATAAATAATTTAGAAATATTATACAAAATCTTAAAAATATAATAAATATGAATGAGAATTATACTTCCATTGCCTGGAACTTAAATAGAAAAGATTTTGATGGGCCTAAATCTGTATGATATGAAGGCTGTGAATATGTTAAGCATTATCAGTTGAGTCTCTGGAGATGTACAATGCTCAGAGTGTACCATATCCTAATTGAATAGAAGATATATGCCTCTTTTTGAAAAGACAAGCTGATGGGAAATGTCTGTTGTGTTCAAACAAATTGTATCAATATGTTTAAAATAGCAAAAAAGAGACAAAATGCCCTTCATAATGCAGTGAAGGAGGCCTAAAAAGGGAATTTGGCATCATGCAATGAAAAGGACCTTGTTTCAAGATAGTCAACAGCAGTGAAGTTGAGCAAGTCACATGAATGAATGAAAGAGTAAATAAAAAAAGCGTTTAGAATATTGAAGGCTACTTATATGCCAAACACTGTGTTAAGTACTAGGGATATAATTATAAAAGCAAAGGTTGTTCCTGCTCTTAAAGGGCTTATTCTAATGGAAGGAGGTAAGAGTGAGAAAACACACAAACCATGTTCTGAAAGATAAGTGGTGGCGAATTGGGCTAAAGGGGAGTGGACAGATAGACCCTCATTAGGAATGAAGGCAGAGTTGATTAGTTGATTTGATCATGGTTCCTGAACTGGTGGCAGGATTGTGGTAGGAAAAGGTAGCATTCAGGAGCAAGGAGGTTGTTCACTGGTCAGAGAGTAGGGCATGAAGTGAAGGCTATCCTGGGCTTTTCTGAAATCCTGGTTTGGGAGAAGACTTCCACAATCAAGACTACATCTCTATTTCCTCATTCTTTTCATCTTTAAAATGAAGAGGTAGATTTAATGATCTCTAAGGGTTTTCCAACTTTAAAATGGTGAGAGTCAAAGTATGGTCCAACCAGTAATCAATTCTTCCATAGCACAAAATCTAGTAAACACGTGAATATTTTTTTTTTGTTTGTGAATATGTGTTGGTAGTGAAATGCAGTGATAAATGGATAATCACAACCAGTATTGTAAGGCTCAAATTAGACAATAGATGTGAAACATTTTGTAAACCCTAGAGCTTATACAAAAACCAGTTATTATTATTACTAGTAGCATTAGGTAGTATTGTTGCTCAGTTGTTTGAGTTGTGTCCGACTCTTTATGATGCCATTTGGGGTTTTCTTGGCAGATACTAGAGTGGCTTGCCATTTCCTTCTCCAGCTCATTTTACAGATGGGGAAACTGAGGTAAGTAGGGCTAAGTGACTTGCCTAGGGTCACATAGCTAGTAAGTATCTGAGGCTGGATTTGAACTCAGGTCTTCCTGACTCCAAACTTGGTTCTCTATCTACCTAGCTGCAGTAGTAGTAGTAGTAGTAGTAGTAGTAGTAGTTGTTGTTGTTGTTGCTGTTGTTGTTGTTGTAGCCTATAGTCACCAAGCCTCCAGGCAGGTGATGACTTCATTCCCTGCGCCTTCTACTGTATTATTACTGAGCTCAACCAGTGTTCCGAGAGCAATATAGGGATTTGCTTAGAAATATTTAACAACCAGGCTCTCCTAGAGAAAAAAAAAAATGTGTGTATGTGCATGTATCACACACACATACAAATGCATATTATATATATATTATATATATATTATATATATTATATATATATATATAATATATACATGTCTAAGTAGCACACGTGCTTTTTAGGCTTTAACTACATTTTATTAACATTTTAAGTCCAGAAAAATCAATAAAACAATAAATTAAGCTCTAAGCTGCAGTCTTTGAAGATTTCTGAGTTGTAAATGTTCACACTGATAATTTAAAAATGGTTCTCAGAGCTTTAGAACTGGCTCCAGCATAATCACCCATTAATCAATTAGCCAGCATTTGTTGAGTTCTTTGTATGCCCAACAGGTGTGTAAAGAAAGGCAAAAGCAGGTCCTACCCTCTGACCACTATTTCCTAGTTATCAGAAATTACAAAACACTAATATTTTCATTTAGGTTCTTATGGAGAGGGTGGGGAATTGGGAAAAGAAGAAAAGGGAATTCTAGAGGAATTAGAATCTTGACAAAGTATGTTTAATGTATAATTTTTAAAAATATTTTGTCAGCAGTCACATGGAAGGGGGAGAACTTATAAAAGCAGAGATGTTGAAGGAAAGGTTGAATTCACTTTTTAAAAATCTCCCCTAACTATATCTAGAAACCACATATGTAGAGAAGAGTTGGAGTAATTGTATGCATTGAAGAGATCAGTTGTAATCATGATAAGAAAACTGAACTTTCTAAAAAAAAAAAAAAAACAAAAAATCAATTAAGAGCAGCCCTGATTTTCAAACAAACAAGCCTTTAACTCATTCCTCATAGGGCAAGTCTTGCTTGGATTGACAGACCGTTCTGAGATAAGCTGAGCCAACTAATTTAGCCTAACCCTCTCATTTTACAGCTAAGGAAATGGAGTTCCAGGAAACTTATGTGATTTGCTCAAGGTCAAACATGTATTATTAGTATACATGAATGTATATATAGCACATATGAGATTTGAACCCAAGCCCTTTGATTCCAGAGACATTGCTTTTTCTACTGTCCATCAGACCACCTTAGTCACTGGCACTTAGGTGGCGCATGTTCTTTTGAACCCGTAGCTTTTCTCTCCCGGTTTGTTAAACAAGCATTGAATGCCGGGGTACTCTTTAGATGAATGCCACCATCCCAAAGCACTGGTGAAATGAATCTAGACCCCAAATGAAAGGAAGTCTGAAAATTTCTAACAAGAGCACAACCCAGCACCACCATCAGTCTCATGAAAACAACCCAACCAACACCATCAGTCTCATGAAAACAACCCAACCCAAACCAAACCAAACATTTTCTAGTTCAGGTTCATGCTGCTGACTTCCTGGCAGTTACAAAGTGCTGAAACATTAGAATTGGCTCAAAATCAGACCACCTCAGCAGTGTACAGAGTTAGAACTGGATGGCTTTTCCTTTACATTTGATTTGTTAGAAACCAAATCCAAGGTGATTTTATAGTCTCTTAGAACTCAGAAGACCTTTTTATTTTGTCCTTTTTTTTGGTCCATGAAGCTTCTTACTAAAATCATAAAATATTGGGGGGAATGGATTTATCTCTGCCCTCCCACCATTGTTTTTTGGTTTTTAGTTCATCATGTGTTTATTTTTTTGGGGGGGAGCTAAACCCCCTTTGGCTCAGAATAGAAACCTCTTTTAAAGAGCCGGCGTATAGTTACTAGAATATTATGTACAATAGGCATACAAAATCAAAAAGATCTGGGTTCAAATCTTAACTCTTATCCTTATTGTTTATGAGTCCATGGGCAAATTACTTAATGTCTCTGATCCTCAGTTTCCCCATCTGTAAAATGGGGAACTACAGCTATAGAATCTATATTATAAGGTTTGTGTAAGACTCAAACAAGATAATATATAAAAAATACTTTGAAAACTTTAAAGAACTATACAAAATATTCAGTTATTTTAATTTAGGGAGCAGTTTTGTTTAGGGATCAGATTTTATTCTACTGCAGCATAACCAACATATTGGAACACTCATCTTTGGACACATGGAGTGTACATCTGTCAAATTGGAATCGAAATCATTTTCAGTTTGTTCTGTCATATACTCTTCTACTTGGTTCTTTTGCCTGGGACTGTCCATTTACTTTTCAGATTTCTACCAAACTAACCTCAATATACACTATTGATGATGGTGGTGGTGGGGCCGGGGGTGGTCAAATCCTAAATGTGATGGGGTCCTGAATAGTGGATCACAGCTGAAATGACCAAACAACAAAGTTACTGTGTATATTGTTTATTTGGCTCTGTTTACTTCTCTCTGCATCAGTTCATCTAGATTAGACCCGTACAACTTAACTTCTTTGGGCCACAGATAGGTTAGACTAGAGACAGACTGATGATGGTTGGTTGCTCTGAGTCACATGACAAACATGAGAGAGCACAGTGGCAACCCTACATTTTTCGTGGGTCACCCATAATCTTTTGACGGGCCACAAGTGGTCCACAGGCCATATGTTGTGCAGTCCTAATCTAGATTTTCCCATGCTTCTCTATATTCATTATAAACATCATTTCTTATAGTACAGTGGTATTCCATTAGATTCACATATCACAACTTATTTACCCATTCCCAAAATCAATGGATAATTTCCTTGTTTTCAATTTTTTGCAATAGCAAAAAGTGCTGCCGTGAATATTTTGGTGTATATGGAAACTTTTTTCTTGTAGATGGTTTTCTTGGAGTATCAGTCCAGTACTGGAATTTCTGGTTCAAAGGGCATGGATGTTTTAGTCACTTTATTTGCATAATTTCAAATTGTTTTTCAAAATGGTTGCATCATTTCACAGCTCCACCAACAATATATTAGTGTGCCTATCATTCCTCAACTCCTCCATCATTGACTAATGCTATTTTTTGGTCATCTTTGCCAATATTCAGGGTGTGAGATCAAACTTCAGAGTTGTTTTGATTTGCATTTCTCTTCTAAGTGATTTGGAGCATTCTTTCATGTGGTCATGAGTACTTTGCAATTCTTTTGGGCACTATTTGTTCATATCCTTTGACTAATCTATTAAGGAATATCTATTTGTCATATATATTTATTAATTATTTGTATGTCTTGGATACCAAACCCTGATCAGAGATATATGATGCATAGATTCTCCCCCCAATCAACAAATCATTATTTTTAATGAAAATGGAAACACCAGTAGATCTGCTCTATTTCTTGTCTTTTTGTACTTTTAAATGTTGTATATAAGTTCTCTCAGATTTATCCACTTTATCTGAATTTCATGACAAGCTCTCCACAGGCTTCATTTCCATTGTGTTGTGAGGCAATACTGTTTGTAATATGCAAACTTCTTCTATAATGTTGTGTAAAGGCATTTGTATGCTAAACCAGTTTTTTTTGTCTTCAGCTGCCATATCTTTCTGCTCAGCAAGGAGATCAGTGGCGCCTATTTTAGCCTTCTTATTGTGGTGAGAGACAGCACAAAATAGCGGATATAGGTCAGGCTTCATAATCACAAAGACCCAAATTTAAGTCCTGCTTTTGACACAAATTGGCCTGTGACTCTTGGCAAGTCACTTACACTTTTATTGCACCAAACAACTTTCTAAGAGGGTAATTTGGAGAGTGGGGATAGATCTGCATTGGTAGAGTGAGTTTCTGTAGTAGGAATTACCCACAGAGATGAAATTGTAGGTCTTGACCTACCCCCCCTACCTCAAAAGGAAAAATAACAATAGCAAAATAACACTCCTCTAAGAAATGGTAATAATGTCACTAACTTTATTATTTTGGCTATTTCCTACTTTTTTGGATTTGGACTTTAAATAGGTTGGGTTGATTTTTGAGAAATTTGTTTTGAGAAATTTGATTTGAGAAAATCAGTAATTTTCTCATCTTTATCCTTTCTTGGTAGTGATAATTTGGCATTGATTTTTAACTTTCCTCTGACTGGTTGATGATCTAACTAGACACAAACAATGACCAGTAACCAGTTGTACACTTTCTGTTAAGATACAATTAATTTGGAGCAACTAGGTAGTACAGTGAATAGAGCATGGGCCCTGGAGTCAGGCACACCTGAGTTTAAATCTGGCCTCAGATACTTACTAGCTGTGTGACCCCAGGCAAGTAACTTAACCCCAATTACCCCCCCCCCAAAACAAAGAGATATAATTAATTTCATTATTTTGTATTTATTGCTTATCATATCCCATGCCTTCCTCAGTCTTTTTTTTGAAGAAAATGTTCATGTTGCAAAGACCTAAAAGTTCCAAACTAATCTAGAAGCCTTCAATCTCTTAAATTTCTTGACCCTAAGCCACATTTTTTTCAACATACTTTTAGTGATCTTCCTCTATACCCATCTTACAATGAAGTCACCAAGTACAAAGAAATATATTGACCTGATTTGGAGAATTTTATCAAGTTCTTTATAGAACTTTCCAACTTCTTCCTTTTCTGAAGTGGGTATTTGTATATAAACTGCAATTATCTTCATCATAGCATTCTTGCTTACACTAAAAATTAACGCTGCAAGGTCCCCCTCTAAATCTATATTTTTGCTGAACCCATAGCCACATCCCATTCTCAACACATAGTATTACTACCACCTCCCACTGGTCCAAGAAAAAAAGTCCCCATTAAATTTCAAACTTATCTCCATGAGTAGCACAATGACAACAGGAATATTTTTCATAAAAGGAAGTACTTCACTTGAATTATATAACTTATGTATCTGTTCTGTTGTGTCTCTTTTCTTTTCCTCTATGGACTTAGGTTTCTCCTGTATTTATCTTGCTTCATAGTTACATCATTTCATTTAAAACCACTCATTTCATTCCATCCCAATCTATTTTCTATATTTAGCAAAGGATTCTGTTAAGGATGAACACTACAGGGAAAAAATGAATCAAAACTCCAGTTTAAGGATTCTTTGACCAAGAACTGACTGGATATAAGTAAGCATATATCTATTGTCACTAAATATATATGGTATGTCTCAATCTGAAGGAGAAATGCTAATGGTGTGAAAGGAGGAGGATGTACCCTCTTAACCAGAGGAAGGAATTAAAGTATACTTTTTCTCTCCTACTCGTTGATAAAAAAAACCCTTAGTTGAGTGGTATCTCAAATTGAATACCACAAGTAATAGTGTGGTAAATATGCATGGAATAATTGTCTTAGAGTTGGAAGAGACCTCAGAAAACACTACTCTGATATCATCATTTTACATATAAGATTTCAATCCAGAGGTCTCTTCTTCCTACCAAGTGATTACAACTTTGGATTCATTAACTGACAAGCCTGGTTCAGTCCTGGATGACTCTTACCCTCAAGGGAGAGGTTCAGACTTTCGTCAAATTCTGTCTCCCCCCATCTCCCTAATCTGGAGTTTCTTCAGGACTATCTTCTAAATCAAACTTAGTTTTGGCTCATATTCAGGGTCTTCCCAAAAGTGATCAACAAGGGTCTCTTTTAGAAAAGTACTCAATTTACATTACCAGACATGGGACAGCTATTTATTTCCTCTATTATAAAAGAAATGCTTAAACACAAAAGACTCATAAATGCACTTTGATAAATGAAACAGTAATCCATCACTCCTATTATACCTCACAGCAGAAAACATTCCCAGGAGACTTATAGGACTGCTGAATAGGCATCTCACTTTCCCCTAAAAATTCTACCATCAGAGCAAGCTACTCAAAATTCATATTTTCTGGCCAGTCAAGTATGCAAGGTTCAACCTCATCGTCCTCTCCTCCAAAAAGTGGTACAATTTTGGGAAGTACCTCCTGCTACCAGTACATAAGCCTCAGGTTGACTCCAGGCCTCTTGAACTCGTGAGGTTGCTATCAAGACTAGAAACATCTATCTCAAGATTGTTCACCTGTGTTCAGAGAAAGGAACATATAGTAAGAAGAGGTAGCTAGGGACTAGAGATCTAGCCTGAGGCTAGCATATGAACTCACCACCATGTGTATGTAGCCTCTTTAATTGCTTCTGGGCAGAGGAGGGAGAAGGAAATCTTATCCTTTCACTTCACTAAAAGCACAAGAAAGAGCTTTAAGAGTCCTCACAGTCTTAAAAGGGGGTTAGGGAGTAGAGTGTTGAGACAGACTTTATCCTTTCCTTGAAGTCTCTTGAGTTGGCGGCCATACTGAGTGAATAATCTTTTTCTCCCCAACTGGATTGCCATAATAATAATAGCAAGCATTTATGTAGTACTTTAAGTTTTACAAAGCACTGTGCATGTTATATCATTTGATTGCAAATTCCAAGATGAGAGGGAGTGAGTGTTATACTCCTTGGTATCCCCCACAGTATATAATAGCAGTGCAGAATAGGTAATCAATGAATGAATGTCATTAATATGTATTCTAAAAATATATATTCTAGTCACCAGCTTCCTCTTGATATGGCAATGAAGTGATTCAAACAGGATTTGAACATGGTATTCAAGTATACATACATCTATACATATACATATACACATACATTACATATGTGTCTTTTGAGACACCTTGTAATGTGTGTGTCTATATGCATGTATATATGTATATTTATATCTATATGTATGCATATATATGTATGTGTTTTGTGTGTGTTTATGCATAGAGAGATAATGGGAGGGAGATAATATGCTGAGATTCAATTGGATTCTTTTTAATAATTAATTAGTTTATTTTTAGTTTCCAACATTCACTTTTATAAGATTTTGAGTTCCACATTTCCCCCCCTCCCTCCTCTCTCCCTCCTCAAGGCGGCATGCAATCTGATATAGGCTATACATGTACAATCATATGAAACATATTTCCACATTAGTCATGCTGTGGAACAAGAATTAGAACAAAAGGGAAAAATCACGAGAAAGAAAAAACAAACAAACAAAAAAAGAGAAAATAGTATGCTTCGATCTGCATTCAGACTCCATAGTTCTTTCTCTGGATATGGACAGCGTTTTTCATTGTGAGTCTTTTGGAATTGTCTTAGATCTCAATCGGATTCTTAATTGATTATAAGACAGACTTGATTTCCTTCTTTGGTATTCAACATTTAACAGATATTCATTTCGTGCCTACTGTGTGTAAAGCACTATGAGGGGGAGATGCAAAGTTTAAATAACATGGTTCCTACCCTCAGGGAGCTATGACCTGGGAGTCATTAGGGAACACACTTTCCAGCACCCAGTGCCACCTGCTGGCTATCAGGCTGCTACCTTCATTACCAACTGGTTAAGGGAGCTATAACTATCAGAGGAGAAAAAGATGTGTTAAATTGCTTTGGGGGGCAAGAGGAAATGGGTACATTAGAATGCTGAAAGAAAGGTGTAACCATAAGTCAAACAGTATAAGAATCTGAGTTTCATTAAAAAACAACAACTCCCCCCCAAAAACAAAAGCAAAACAAAACAAAACAAACTTCAGCAGAAGAATCTCCAGATAATGTCAATCTTGTCTATGTAATGAGGATTGATAATAGAATCAGATTGTTTGTACATTGTCCCAACCACTCCCAACCACTATTGGTCCACCATCCTTAACAACTGTTTTCAGAAAGTTGCTAACCAATGTCTCTGCAGTTAAAAGTTGTGAAGGATATAAAGAGAGGCTTAAACTCATTGTCTTTTCTTTCTCCCAGAAAAGTAAAATCCTTGAGCACTAGGGCTGTTTTCTTTTCCTTGTCCAGTGTCTGGTACACATGAGGTGCTTAATAAATTCTTACTGGTTGATTTATTGAAATGAGATGACATATGCAAACCTTAATGAGCTATGTAAATGTGCTATTGGTGGTAGTTTTGCTGTCATCAAGACACTGGTGATTTGAACACGTCACTGATCAGAGTGAGAAGTATCTGAATTTTCTGCAAACCATGTCTCGTTGGGCCATTTGTGCTTACACATGAGGTCTCTACACAGAATAATCATGCTTTTCTATATCCATATTGCCCCATAAGCGTATAGCTGTCTGCATGTGACAACTCACTCCCTTATCCCAAACCCAGCCATTCATTCCAGAGACTGTTATCTTCTTGGTCTGCTCCTTAGATTCAAATGACTAGGGGTGTTCTGGAACTCCTAACTGGATTAGTAATAGATTTTTAAAAATATTATTATTATTATTATTATTATTGTTGTTATGTTTCAACAAGGCTTCTCCCCCTTCCCCCTCTTTTACTTCTTAGTGTCTTGTTCTCTCTCTCATCCTCCCTCTCCTCCTCATCCACCCCTCCCATGTCCCTTTAAATGGAAACACAAGCCCTCCATTTAATAAAACCCCAATAATGATCCTGCCTTAAAGGACAAGGGCTAATCACTCCCTGTTTAACATTCCAGTCACATGACAGCAGCAGAGGAGAATAAATCAGTTAAACCGTGAGATGCCTCACCCAACTAATTTTTATGTTAAAAAAAAAGGGGAGGGGGAGGTGTGATTGCCTTTTTTTTAACCATTGTGATTTTTTTTTTAAGCTGTTAAGGCCCAAACATCCTTGTCTATCAGTTTATGAATTATTAATAAAAAAAGAGAGAAAAGAAGCTTTCTTGCTCTAAATATCATCTGCTAAAGCCACCACCAACTGAAGTGCCTCACACTGATTCCTGATTTACATAGTCCCAGTTGGAAGTTAATGAAGACCGCTGAGCTACCTTTCAACATGAAGATAAACCTTCATGTATTTAAAAGCAGGGGATATGGGCTTGTTGCCGGCAAATTATTCATCTCGGATCTGAAGTTTCTGACACCGCCTGCGTCAGATAAACTGTCACCCAAATTGCAAACTAATTAGTGATTCAAACATTTCCGAGCTGATTGATGACAGAATAATTTACGCTTGTTTCTCAGTTTCCAGCTGGCACAGGCTGCTGACTGGAGCCCTAATTAACGCGAGTACATCAGTCATGTTCTGCCAAGGCAGCACATACAATTAAAAGGCAGCTTAAATGGAATATCACATTAAAAAGGCTGGGAAATGCAAATGTGAGGAAACAGCGCTTTAGGAAGAAATGACAACAAAAACCCACAAACCAAAACAGAATGGAAGTCGTCTTGCTTTTTTTTTTTTAATGGAGGAGTAAATTGTACTCTTTGTAGAGTATTTAACAACTCTCCTTGCTCCTATCTACCGCCCCCCCCCCAAAAAAGTCCCAAAAAAACAATCACTAATGGGAATCAGTAAGAGTATTCTACATATTTTCACATTTAAGAAGTTTTATGGTGATGGAGGTTTATTGCTTTCTCTGGTGCCAGCTGTTTAAAGAATGGCCCCTGGAATTAGGCCCAGAGAAACCAAGGGAGAGACCTACCTGTTCTATAGGAATTTCATAAATGCTGAGACCAAGAGATGCCTCATGGAGATCTTAGGGTGACAGTACCATATAGATCAAAGATTTAGAGCTGAAAGGGATGGTGGAGGTCTTCTTCCTTAAGGGGAGATCATAATAACAGCTAGTGTTTACATTGTTCTTTACATGTGATATTTCCTTTCGTCCTCACAGCAATTCAGCAAGTTAGGTGCTATCATTATCCCCATTGTATGTCAGGGAACCTTGTTTTCTTAACTGTAAAATTATGGGTTTGATCTAAATGAACTTGAGGCTCCCTTCCACATATGAAACTGAGTTGGAGAGAGGTTCTGGGATATGCTGGAGGCAGCTCCAACCACCTCTCAAGAGCTTTGTGTGAAATTTTCAGCATGAGTATTTACACCTATAAAAATCAAGGCTTGATTTATTGCTTTGTTGAATGTCTGGAGTTTGGAAAGTGATGGAGAAAATGTTAATAATGTAGATTAAATTTAAGAGGGTGTTGTTCATATATATGTATGCACACACACACGCACACATATATTAATATTTGGAGAGCTGGTTGTTAAATATTTGCCAGTACACTCATGAGTTGTGACTTTACCAATGTAACATAGGTGTTGATGGTGGCAGGATTGGATCTTGGGTCATCCAGTGATAAATCCTGCACTTTCACCACAGTGCCAGTATTCTTGGGAGGCTCTTGGTGCTAGACTTGGAGTCAGAAAAATCTGGGTTTAATCCTCCCTCAGACACTTACCAACTGTATGCTCCCAGGTGAGTCACTTAATAATTCAGAGTCTCACTTTCTTCATCTGTAAAATGGGAATATTATTAGGCCTTACCTCACAGGGGTGTTGTGAGGATCAACTAAGATAACATGTAAAGTACTTTGTAAACTAAATAATATGAGCTGTTATTCTTGGCATCATTGAAATCCTATCTTATTGACCAAAATAAAATCCAACCTCTTCTGTGAAATTTTCCTTGACCCAATGCAAACTCCATCCCTTATATTTTTACTGCCTTATGTTTCTTGCCTCTCCAATGAGATTGTATGCTCCTTAAGGGCAGGAACCATATTTACTTTGTGTCTCTCTCAGCAGTGCTATGTGTGTAATACCAATGTCTCATAGTTGATAAAATTCTATGGAGTCTCATGATTGATAAAATTATTTATTTCATTTGAACTTCGCAATCAAAACAACGTTGTATAGTGGAAAGCATGCTGGATTGAGTGCCAGGGGGCAGGGTTCTAATCCTTGCTCTGTCCCCTATTTCCTCATTTATAAAATGAGAGGATTGGACCAACGAACATCTAAGCTCCCTTTCAGCTCTAAATCTATGAGTCTCTATTGCCCAACTCTTATCCTACTTCTTTAAAATGGGTCTATCCTTGTCCCACTTCTCCCTTTATACTTACTCCTTTCTCCCAGTAATCTCATTCACTTTGCAGCTGCAACTACTACCTGTCTACACAGTAGGCCCAACAGGTACACTAATTTCTCAGATTAAAAATTCTATGACTCACACCTGCCCAAGATCATACTGTTAGCAAATTGGAGAGGCAGAATTATTACCCAGGTGTTCTGACATCTGGTCCAGGACTCTTTTCACACACCTTGCTGCCTTCAACTACTAGATTTTCTTTATTTTTTTTTTAAATTAATTTATTTATTTTTAGTTTTCAACATTCACTTCCATAAGCTTTTGAATTTTAAATTTTCTCCCTTCCCTCGTCAAGACAGTATGCAATCTGATATAGAATGTACATATACATTTTTATTAAACATATTTTCACATTAGTCATGTTGTAAAGAAGAATTAGAACCAATAGGAGGAACCACAAGAAAGAAGAAACAAAACCAAACAAAAAAAAAAAGAGAGAGAGCAAATATTATGCTTTGATCTGCATTCAGACTCCGTACTTCTTTCTGTGGGTGTGGACAGCATTTTCCATCATGAGTCTTTTGGAGTTGTCTTAGATCCTTGCATTGCTGAGAAGGGCCAAGTCTATCAAAGCTAGTCATTGTGCAATGTGACTATTACTGTGCACAATGTTCTCCTGGTTCTGCTTATTTTACTCAGTATCAGTTCATCAACTACTAGATTTTCTATGAAAAAAAAATCTGTGATTGCTATACATCCTTCCCCCACCCCCTATTATAGAAAGAGAGAGTGTCCTGATGTTCCAGCCCACACTGGATGGCTACAGCCAGTGTATTAAATGGGAGAGATAACATGCCAGTTAACCCTTGGGGAAAGTAGCCAGGAGAGGGAATGGTGAGCATGGTCTCTCAAAGAGGTCTTCCTTGTGTGTGGTTGGATTAGTATACTTTGTCAGGGTCTGGGCACAAGTAGCAACATCCATTATAGGGTTTCTTAACCTTTGGGAGGGGGTGGGTGGGTCTGTGAATTAAATATAAATATAAATGTATACACACATATACATATATGTATGATATATACACTTAAATTATATATTAATGAAATATATTAACAAATTAAATATAATTAGAATAAATATATGTGTATTTCAATATAATTGACTTCCTCTTTAGACCTAAGTTTTGTTTTATTTTATACATTTTCAGATATTATTTAGTAATGAGATAATATTTAGTAATTTCTCAGCTAAAAATTCTAAGGTTCAGATAGATAAGTCAACCACTTGCCCAAAGTGATACAGTTAGCAAGTTGGAGTGGCAGACTTGTCCAGATATTGTGACATCTAGTCCAACACTCTTTTTTTTTCCTCACACCACACTGCACGATAATGAGGTATTATTTTGTTTAATACATTTTAAAAATGCAATTCCAAGAAGGGTTTCATCATTGGTTTTGCTAGACTCCCAATGGAGGCTGTGATGTATCACAGAGATGTATCAGGCAGAGAATCCCTGATCTGGGAGGAGCCTGTGATGATATACGGTTCAGTCATGACCTGGCCTCAGGCTCAGCGGAGATCGAACACTTGCTAATCCCTGTATGAATCAGCTTCTTTGGTTAAGGATGTACCTGGTAAGAACATGACAGTTTTGGTAGCATAATGGAAGCAGCCAACTCAGTAACCTTAGAGGGGCTGACTCAAGTGTACAGAGACTGGGAGCAGCTGCAGGAGCTATGGGGGGGGGTGATGGCTCAGCTGGTGGCACAGCGGGAGTGCCTGATACAGGCTGTAATAGCACTTTGCTGGTGCTTTCAGATGTGGTGGCTGTGCCGCTGTCTGAATCTGCTGTTGTTTCCCTGCCCGTGCTCCAGCAGCAGTGAGTGGGAACTGATATTGGCTTCTCCTCCTACCCCCCCATCTGTGGGAATGGACTCTTATAACTCAACTACTTATGTTAGAAATTGAAGAAGCCTGGCAGTTGTCTTCATTAGGTTGGCAGAGAGGAAAGGACACAAGCCTAAGCTTGAGGAGACACCTGGATTTGAATCCCACCCGTGCTGCTTTCTAACCATGTCACCTTGGTAAAGTCATTCACCCCTTCTGAGCCACATTTTCCTCACCTGGAAAACGGATAAGGTCAGTTAGTGAACAGACATATATATCTATATATATAATATTTATAGAGCCAACCTCACACAGTTGATGTAAGAATCAAGAGATGGTGCGTGGAATACAAACCTTGGTGTACTATATGAATGCCAACTACAATTGTTATTGAAAAAATGGGAGGGAGTTGCCTTAGATTGGATTTTTTTTTGATGGAGGAAGGAAATCTTCTGGGGAACAATAAGCTGAACTTCTAATGCTTTGGGGTTGCTTTCCCTGCAGCCAGCTGGGAACGAGAGGATTGTGGTTACGCTCAAGGAAGTGTTTTACTGGAGACAAGGTCAAGGGCAGATAAGATGGGTCTAATTCCTAATTGATATTGAGGCCTCAGGAATTAGATTGCTCATAGGCTATTAATAATATAGGGGATATTACTTCAATGGAAGAGATTCTCCAACAGATGGGGTTAAGCCATTGGGAGATATGGATTATTATGGCAAAAAAATAACCAAAACCCTTCTTGTTAATCTAGAACATGGGGGACAGTTTTAGAAGAAGTTAACACGGATGCCATAGTTGAGGCAGAACAGTCTCCTTCAACACTGGAATTTGGGCCAATGTATAGTGCACTTAGATACATCCTTGATTCCTCACAGGAATCCAGATGGGCAGTAGTTGCTTAGCTCCAGAGTGGCCGAGGGTGAGTACTTTTGGTGTTTAGTAAGGATAAAACTATCTAGAATAAATGAGTGAAAAAGTATTTATTAGGTGGTTATTACATGCCAATCACCATGCTATCTGCTGGGAATACAAACTTGAAAGTGAGACAGCCTCTGCCTCAAGGAGCTTATATTCTAATAGAGGGGAACAGCATATCTAGGGGACCAATGGCCTATGAGGGGTGTTTTGTTTCGGGAAATTGTTGTTGTTCAATTGTTTCAGTTATGTGAGACTCTTCGTGACCCCATTTAGGGTTTTCTTTCAAAGATAGTGGAGTGGTTTGCCATTTCCTTCTCTACCTCATTTTACAGATGAGGTAACTGAGGCAAACAAAGTTAAGTGACTCGCTCAGGGTCACACAGTGTTTCAGGCTAGATTTGAACTAAGGAAGATGGTTGGTAAATGGAGTCATGTGGAGTTGATTGATACATTCTTTCCAGTAGCCACAGAACAATGATTTGATTTTGGAAAGAAGGGTATATGGATCTTACCAATTAAGACAGCTCCTAGGGTGGGAGTTCTAGAATTAAGTGGGTTAAACTCCCCAGGCTGTAGCTTTGGAGGTTCAGATCAGTCAGTCAATGAACATTTATTAAGTACTTACAATGTACCAGGCACTATATTAAGCCCTGAGGATAAAAAGAAAGGCAAGGGATAATCGTTGCTTTTAAGAACCTTGTAGTCTAATGGGGATTTAACATACAAACAACTATGTACAAACAACATATATAGTATAAAATGGAAATAATCAACAGAGGGAAGGCACTAAAATTAAGAGGGATCAGGAAAGGGTTTTTGTAGAAGATGAGATTTTAGCTGGGACCTGAAGGAAGACAGGAGGTAGAGATGAGGAAGGAGAGTATTCCAAGAGTGGGGGACAGCCCAGAGTTTTGTTTGAAGAACCACAAGGAAGCTACATGGGAAGGTACATTGGAGTGTGGGGTTCAGTGTAAGGTGTAAGGAGACTGGAAAGGTGGGGAAGAGGTGTCAGGTTATGAAGTTGTTCTGAGGGTACAGAGTATCCAAAAGACTTTCATTAATAGTGTGAGGAACTGTCTGCCTTCTAACTTAGTTCCTGCCATGGTTTGAGAAGTCAAATGATGAGAATCAGCTTTAGTTACAGACAAAGCAATCCCATGGGCCTGATTCTGAGTGTTTGAGGCACACTGAAGCATCTCTCAGAGTGATCCTTGGCTATGTCAAGTACATTTGAAGTGAGCAAAGAGAAGAAGCCATGGTAAGGTTAAATTTTGATGCAATATGAATAATTTGAAGCACCTAGCAGTGTAATGGAATAATAACAAATAAGTAAATAAAATTTATTAAGCCCCTACTATATGCCAGATGCTCTGCTAAGCACTTTACAAATACTGTCTCTTTTGGTCCTCCTGATAACCTTGGATGGTAGGTGCTACCATGATCCCTGTTTTACAGTTAAAGAAACAGGCAGTCAGAGATTACGTGTCTTGCCTAGGATCGCACAGAAAGTAAGTGTCTGAGGCCAGATTTGACTTTAGGTCTTCCTGATTCCAGATCCAGCACTCTGTACACTATGGTACCCCCAGAAGGCATAGTGAAGTTCCTCTCTCTTTTAAATAAAAAGTCCGGGAGATTATAGGTGTGCAAGGTTACACACATACAGAGAAGATCAATGACTTAGAACTGGGAGAGACCTCAGAATATATTCCAATTTTTTTTTCATTTTATAGATGAAGAAATTGAGGCCTAGGGAGATTAAAGGACTTGCCCTCAGTCACTCAGGTCAGTTGAGTATCAGAGCTGGGATTTCAACCCAGGCCCTCTGATTCCAATACCAGGGTTCCTTCTATTATACCACAATGCCTTTTTGTATCAGGTGATTTTGCTCAATTGTTTTTATTTTTTCCACAGGATAGGATTCACTTGATCATGTGGGGTTGGGAGCATATCTAGAAATTACTGAGATATGAAAAGAGAGGGCATCTATACGACTTATTTGAAAAGAAAGTATATGCACCAGTAAAACACATAAATATAGGGTCCTTTCTTTGTGCATATTCATTTAGACAGAATTTTGAAATGTTCAGTTAGGTACAAGATTATTTTTCTTTCTTACCCCTTGTGAACATAAACTATTAGATCTGAGTTTCTTTGTGAACCCCCTCAGACATAAACCCAAATGTATATCTGGAAAACTCAACTAGCACCACTGAGCAGACGTCTAATGGACGCCAGTGCAATGATTTTTCTAGTAATAAGAACAATTACCAGTACCTTTAGGAAACTTTTCCCAGAGATATAATACAAGTGGGTGGGGATGTCATATTTTATTTTGTTGTTCAAGCAAGAAACATGAAGTATTTGTAATTCTTTTTTTCTTCTGCTGCTCCTGAGGGGTGGACAAATTTGTATCCTGGCCACCAGATATAGCTCTTCTAGTTAACTAATCTATATATTTTGGGATTTCAAATTTCTTGTGGAGATTCAAATTTACAGTGTAAACATAACAAGTCTTCCACCATTTCTATTTATCACCTGTCAACTATACACCACAGTGCCATGGAAAAACCAGCTAGGATCTTGCATAGACTGCTGAGAAACACTCCTACCTTAGGGTGCATGGATAAGTTGAGAAGGAAGTAGCAAATCTTCCTTGTTCAGAACTGCATCTCTATCCTCATTTGGAGAGAGCTATTCTGGGATTTCCTGAAATAAAGGGTCTCATGCCTTTCCAGTCACAAGAGAAGGGAAATAAAAACCATATGGGTCTGTGACAAAATGACCCCTGTCTTTACTGACTGTAGAACTGTGGGAAGTTTAAAGCAGTTTTTTATTCTGTAAAAGTTGTAAAGATAGAATTTTGGTAAAAAACCAGTCCCTTGTTGGAACTAGGCAAGGGTCTGAGGGATGAATCATTAAAGAGAGACCTGGGGTGGGGAGGGGGAAGGGTGGTTCTGGTTACCTGGGATGGGGAAGGAGTGATGGTTTCTTTGAACTTGGCATCTCTATCATTTCAACTCTGCAAATGAGCTGAGAACCAGAGACACCTTTCAGATCAGGTACAGGGACTTAGTGGGAAGTCTGACAGTTGGTAGAAGCTTTAATGTAGAAAAAGCAATCTGAGTTTGGTATTTGGGGGCAAGTGGCTATGAGGAAGGCTGGTTATAGAGAATGATAAGGTCTGATACTGAGGTTATAGAACCACTAGTAGGGCTAAGTTTGTATGATAGCTAGAATATTAAATAGGGCACCTATGGGGTGAAATGGATAGAATACTGGGCCTGAAGTCAGGAAGACTCATCTTCCTGAGTTCAAATTTGGCCTGTGACACTAACCAGCTGTGTGACCCTGGGCAAGTCATTTAACCCTGTTTGCCTCAGTGTCCTCATCTGTAAAATGAGCTGGAGAAGGAATGGCAAACTACTCCAGTATCTTTGCCAAGAAAACTCCGAAAGGGTCACAAAGAGTCATTGAAAAACAACTGAACAAAAAGAACATTAAGTAAAAGCATTAAGCTGCAATTTAAGGTAAGATGAGACTTAACAACCAATCAGTAAGTTTCAGAGCTAGAACTAGTATCCCCCTGCCCCATAGCCTCAGGATCTGCCCCCCATGTTTACTGGAAAATGGGGGAAGAACCACGATTCCTTCTCTGGATTGGGGAACAGTTTTTTCCCAATTCCCCTACTCAATGCTGGCTGAAGCATAGGCCTGCTCCATTCGCAACTAGGAGAGAGGGAGACTTGGGTTCCTCCAGGACTTCATAACCACCATCACTCT
This sequence comes from Vombatus ursinus, assembly GCF_900497805.2. Taxonomy (NCBI): domain Eukaryota; kingdom Metazoa; phylum Chordata; class Mammalia; order Diprotodontia; family Vombatidae; genus Vombatus; species Vombatus ursinus. The sequence continues at coordinate 71,270,804 of NW_020954610.1, forward strand.
CCTGGACAGTGTATGAGGACAGGATAGGGTGAACTGAACCCTAATCACAATGGGGAATGGGAGATATACTGACCTCTAACCCTCTTTTTTCACCCTTTCTCCCATAGTAAACTTAACTCTTGCTCTTCTCTGTCCCTAGCCTCTTCTGCCCTCAATTTTCCCCACCCTCTGGAATCGTCTCAGTTGTAATATATTAGCAATTTTCTAGAAGACCTGAATTCAAATCTAGGCTTTCTCAATTTCCTCATCTATAAAATGAATGGGTTGGATAGATGATCTTTGAGGTCCCTTCCAGGATTTAAAACTATGATCTTCAATTTTCCAATGCTCCTGGAACTTAGCATTTTTCTGAAGACCCCATAGTGACATTGTTCTGCATACTTTCTAAAGCTGTCTACTTCTTCCCTCATATCACCTAACACATAAGGCCAGGAGGAGGAATTGGCATAGTTCTTAGCCCACTTGACTACTTTCAGAATTTCCTGTAATACACTTTTCCATAGCAGCCCTCTCTCTTTCTTTGAAGTTCACTTCTACTGGCTCGAATTCTTATTGCTATCATCTAGGGATCTCTGGTCTTAGTCCCTTCTTCCCAGTAAGTTCAGTACTTGGCTCCAAGCTTTTTTCCTTCACCCTACCCTCTGCTCTTTTCAAATACCCTGGTCTCATAGTTCCTCAACATCTTAATTCCCATGATCTCTTTTTCCAGTCTACCTCAACCAAAAAAAACCCAAAAAACAACACACTACAGTGGTCACATCTTAGACATCCCACTCTTCCAAATGAATTTGCTTCAACTGCTAAAATTCCTAATTATAACTCTGGGGAAAAAAATCACTTCTTAGGAAAAAAAATACAGGGTAGAGAGAAATGAATCAAGGGGTAAGATAGGACTTCTCAGGCTCTGGAGTCATCTAAACCCCCAATGATACTGAAGCAGACAAGTGCAAGATGAATGCCTGCTAGTCTCAGGCTTGTGGGAGGAATCATTTGGGTCGGAAAGGAAAGTGCCTTCCTCAAGTGGGCCCCAGACCTGGATATAAGCCTAGAAAGCAGGTTCTAAAAGGCACTGAGAATCCTAGGAGCCAACCCAACCCAAATCTACCTTGGCTGGAAGCCCAAGAACTTGATCTAGCGTCCAACCTAGACAGGATCAGGGTCAGACTGACTCCAAGAAAAAAGATGTTAGTGAATAGGGGGAGTTAAGAAAGATCAAGGCCCAGTTTTACTTTAATTTTTCATTGAAGAATAGTACAATCTCCTCCTATAAATTTTTAAGACTTCTTGCAACTCTCCCCTTTTGTTTGTTATTTTAAACTTCTACGTGTTTCCTCGTGGTTATTAACAGCAAAACCCTTTAGAACACTTAAAGGAGACTGGTGCACTCATTCCAGAAAGAGCAGGATATAGGAGGAGCTGGAAAATGTGGCTTCCCTTCTGTAGGAGATCTGGGGAGAGGAACCCAGGGCAGAAGAAAGACTAACAGTGGTCTAATAGAGAAAAGGAAGAAGTGGGTATATGAGAGTTGACCCTTATCCTATATAAATGAACCTAGTTATTTGCATGTTGTGTCCCCCATTAGAATTTAAGTTCTTTGAAGGGTTTTTGTTTGTTTTTGTCTTTTTTTGTATCCCTAGCACAGTGGCTGGCACATAATTAGTACTTAATAAATTCTAGTTGACTGATTGGCTCACTTAGAACTATCTCTGAAAAGTATCTCTGGAGTTCCAATTCTTCTCCCACCCTGATTGGACTAATAGGAAAATCCACTTAAATGGAGGAAAAAAACCCTTTAGAAAACTTCCAGTGGACAATGTTTGGGAATAAAATATCAGCCATATATTGCAGGTTATACATTAGTCAAACTTTTGAGGTAATAGAACAATCTTCTCCTAGTTGTGCTATAACTGCAGAGATTTTTTGCTTATCTGGATCTCAGTTGCTAATAGAGTAAACTAACTGCTAATGGAATAATACGCCTAGGTTGTTCTCTGCTGGTGAGAAGTTGCTCAAGAAGTAGAAGGATGGTTAGTGTAATGGTTACTATTAATGATGTTGGTTTTGGCTCAGCAAGCAAGAGTTGAGAACTATCATCTCACAGTTGCTGATTTGGCCCAGAAGGGTCAAACGCTCAGGGCAAGGCATGGGTGTGGTTCAGAAGTCTCATCTGGTCAGCTGGAAGGGTGAGAATGGAGAGATTTAATACTTAGTCTAAGGTTCCAAGGTTATGTTCAAGAAGCCTGTGTCCAAGAAATAAAACCCAACCATCAGGAAGCCAACTCCAGATCTAGCAAAGCATAATTTCTAAGTGGGCTGGATAGATTCCACTGTAAATTTAAGTATTAATAATGATCAATAGATGCCAGGTCCTCTGAGCCAGGTTGATACTGCCCCAAAGTGGCAATGCCAGTAACTAGGATGGCAGAGCTCTCTGGAAGCTGTTGTAACAGCTGCCACTTTTTAATCTTGAGCAGTTCAGTTCTATCTGCTCATTCCCACCCCCTCTCTGGCCAGCCACTTAGATTTAAAGGGCCTCATTGGTTCCAATAGGCACTTGCCTTGGCAGTTTTGAGGCCATGCTTTATAAATTGATGTTAGGTTGCATTAGATGAGCAATAGTATTGAGGAGGTGAGGTATAGCATAAAGAGTATTTGATTGGGATTCAGAGGACTCTGACCACTTACTACCCATGTGACCTTGGGGGAGGTCACACTGAATTTCCCTAGGCTTCGGTGCCCTTATCTATAAAATGAGACCAACAGACTATGTGATCTCTAGGGTTCCTCCTAGCTTCAAGGCAAAAATATAAAATGGTACTTTCTCAATTCTAATGGCAAAGTATGCTTGGGATAGTAAACACACATTTTATATATGTTTCTGCTCCTTTTACCTTTCTGTGCACAGGGGAAGCATCTCACTTGCCTCACTATTGTGATGACTTTGCTAGGGAGGTGATAATCTACTGTTCTGCACTGTTCTGCCTATATCTGCAGTATTGTGTTCTGTCCTGGGCATCAATTTTTACAGACATTGATAAGTTGGAGAGCATCAAGAGGTGAGTAAACAGAATGGTGAAGGACCTTGAGCTCATATGAGGATTGGTTGAAGGAACTGGGAATGTTCATCCTGGAGAAGAGAAAGCTGAGGGGGACATGATTTTATTCAGTCATTTTTAGTTGTGTCTGACTCTTTATATCCTCATTTGGGGTTTTCTTGACAAAGACACTGGAATGGCTTGCCATTTCCTTCTCCAACTCATTTTACAGATGAGGAAACTGAGGCAAACAGGGTTAAGTGACTTGCCCAGGATCACACAGCTACTAGGTATCTGAGGCCAGATTTGTACTGAGAAGATGTGATTTCCTGATTCCAAACTTAGAGCTCTAACTACTTTGCCACCTACCTGCCCCCAATGGGGACATGATAGCTACTTTCAAATATTCAAACGACTGTCACATGAAAGGAGGATTAGATATGTTCTGCTTGGCCCCAGACAGAAGCACTAGGAGTGATGAGTTGAAACTGAAGAGAGGCAGGGGTCAGCTTTGTGTAAGGAAAAGCTTACATACAATTAGGGCTATCCAAAAATGGAATGAGACAAAGTGGGTACCCATCAACAATGGAGGAATGGCTAAAAAAACTGTGCAATGGAACATGATGATGATGATGATGACGACGACAATGATGACAATGATGACAACAACGTTGACGATGATGATGATGATGATGATGTTGATGATAGCTAACACTTATATAATGCTTACTATGTGCCAGGTGTTGGGGCTAAGTGATTTATGATCTCATTTGATCCTCACAACATTGATACAGTTTTTAAAGTTTACAAAGCACTTTGTAAATATTATCACAAAAACTCTACGAAGTAGGTGCTATGATTATCCCTCTTTTACAGATTAGGAAACTGAGGCTTAGTGAGGGTTAGTGACCTGTCTAAGATCACTCAGCTACTAAGAGTCTGAGGCTAGATTGGAAGTCAGGTCTTCCTGACTCTAGGCCCAGTGCTCTATTCACTATGCCACCTAACTGCCTGAATATTATTACTCTGTATGAAATGACAAGTGCCTAATTCAGAAAAATGTGGAAAGACTTGTATGAACTGATGCAGAGTGAAACAAGCAGAACCAGGAGAATAATATATAATGACTATGAAGGCGAAATTGAAAATGACACTAAAAGACATCAGTAATCAGGTTAAATGCAATGTATAATCTTCATTCCAGAGGCCAGATGAGAAAACACATTACTCTCCTCTAAATAGAGAAGCAAAAGAAAGGGACTGTGGGTGTAGAATGTTGCATACATTGTCAAATTCCAGTATCTGCTTTAGTTGTTTTTATTTTTTGTCATAAGTGTGGGTTCTATGGTGGAGGCATGGGAGGTAGAGTTATTGGGAAAGGAATGAAATAAAAACACAAAACAATGATAAGACATTAAAAAACACCACAGTGGAACAAACCAAAACAGTGGGTGATGGGGTGAGGTAATGGGTTCATTTGTATCAGAAGTCTTCAAGAAAGGGATGGGCAACTTTTAAGGGTTGAAGGGATTCCAGTTGGGGCACTGGTTGTATTAAATGGCCTTTGAGGCCCCTTCTTGCTCTTAGATTTTATAATTCAATGGTTATGAGTGACTGAAGACTGTTAAGGGTGTCAAATTCATCCATACTATCCTAGAAGCATCAGGTTGGGGAGGGTGGATCTGGCCTAAGAATTAGGAACTTGAAGCTTGAAGTCTTTTTGTGACACTCATTATGGATTTTTCACATATTTGTCTCAACAAAGAGAAACTGGGTCATGAGTTTGCTAGCATGGCATGAGTAATTATGGAGTTTGCCAACTGATGGGGGCTGCTCCCTGGAACATTTTTTGACCTGATTAAAAAAATCTTTTTTTTACCTCTGAATTCTAGCTGATTTAGTAGAATTATAAACTGATGGAGTTGAAAGAATGTTATGGACTAGGAATCAGATGACTTAGGTTTGAGATCCAGATTTAGCAGTTACTAATTGTTGACCTTGGGCAAATCTAAGCCTCAGTTTCCTTATCTGTAAAATGAAGATTAAAAATAGTTGCACTAAAAAAAAATCATTGCACTGTCTCCCTCTACCTCACAGGATCATAACAAGGACTAAATGAAATAAGATACATAAAGTGCTTTGCAAACTTTGAGGCACCATATAAATGTCAGCTATTATTATTAGAGAGGTAAGCCACTGGAACCTTTTGTTTAAACATCACTAATCATTACAGGTCATGAAAATGGGCCATGGTCAATAGTGGGATTTGGCCAAAAACAGAGAAAAGGAGTGAATAAAACAGGTTTTTTTTCTCTTAATAATTCTGAAAAATAAAACAGTTGCTTAGTTCATATTGCCATGGTTAGTTCATTCCCCTCCCAGCCCTAAATAGTTCTATGTAGCACTTAACCCCTGCACATGAGGTCATGCAATACATATTCATCTCTAGTCTCAACATACCTTGTATTCCTCTGTCGCATATAAGGTAGAGTCCATGCCCATGTGAAGTTCTCCTACTGCATCTGAGACCTTGTTACCCTCTATAGTGTTGGTAGGCTGGGAAATCATTAATTTGAAATTATGACTATACCTTATCAGAAGGAGAGACAGAAGATGGAGATCATAGCCCTTGTCAAACACAAATACTGGAAATAATAGTAAGGGAAAACCAAAAAGAGCAGAGAGATGACAAAATCTTTTTCAGCAAATGTTTTCAGATTACACTTTAGTCTCCTAACAATTCCTGACTGAGACACAATCTGTGGTCCCCATCTTGGAGATGCCAGTTCATATAAGAGAGGTAGCTCAGGTTCTAGAGGTGGGGATAGGATGGTAGGAACCTTTCCTGAGGCAGGAGGATAAAAGAGTCTGAGGACGAGGCTTTCTTTTTTCTGCCTGGTTATTGGTGTTCTCTGCCCAGCTCCACGAAGTTCTCCCTCCCCGCAACCACACCTCCCTCAATGCTTTGTACGTTTCTATACATTTTTGAGAGCTTATCCATGTATACCTTGATTCCCTCAGTTGAATGTAAACTTCGTGATTGGACTGTTTTGTTTTTATCTCCTCCATGCCAATACAATGTCTGGCACTTGTCTCTCAGGGTTATTGTGAGGATCAAACAAGATGATGTTTGTAAAATGTTTTTTAAACATTAAAGTACAATAAAAATATTAGCTATTATTATTATTAATGATTTTAATAATAATAAATGAGTAATTATGGAGTCTGCAGCCTGATGGAGGATCCTTTTGGAACATTTTTTGACCTAGTAAAGGTGTGTTATTATTGTAATATAAAAATGTGTTTAATAATAATAATAATAATAATAATAATAATAATAACAATGACACTGAATTAGATATTTCACATTCAGAATCTATCTGTGGTAGAGCTCTGGCACTGAAAGTTTGGATTGCCAAGTCTTGATGGACTTTCTTTCCTCTTTCAGTGAGCAGGTTGGCAATGAATCACACTTTACACTATTTGGCCACCACAGAGTATTTCTGTGGCAAACAGCTCATCAGCTTTGTAAACATGAATAAATAAGCCTCTGGGGGCTCACAAGTGATTTGCCTTTCAGTGAGTAGGTAGTCTCCCTGTCAATGCTGGAAATAGACTCAGAAAAGTCAGCCTCAAAACTAAAAAGCCAGGCTAGACTGGGTAAAATTAGTGAAAAAAATGGTGAAAGTGCCAAAGGAGGCTTATCTCACCTTGAAATGAGCTGGTGTTCAGTGGACTTTCTGTACCTATGCTTTTGACTCAGACAGTATGGCATCAGATTTATACCATAGCTAATTAAGTGTCTGAGGTTGGATTTGAACTCAGATCTCTCTTATTCTAGGCTTAGTACTCTCCACTGAGTTTTGAGGTGCTCCTGATTCTGACAACTGCTATTATGGGTAAATCGTTTTACTTTCCCAAGCTTCAGTTTCCTCATCATCAAATGAAGATTATATTTGCACTATCTTCCTCCTGGGAGAGATGTGAGTTGAAGTACTTCACAAACTAATGGGAGAGGCCGTATGGCACAGTGGAAACATCACCAGCTCTGGAGTCAGTTCTTGCCTTTGTCATGTGCTAGCTATGTGACCTTTTGCAATTCATTTAACCTCTCTGGGCCTCAGTTTCCTCTTCTGTAAAATGAGGACAATGGAGTAGATGGCCTCCTTTCTGTTCTAAATTTATGAGCCAATTCTTACTACTAGATTTTTAGTAGCTGATTTCTTCTCTGTGGCAATTCTCCCCTTGCCTTAATTTTCTTCTCTCATTCTCCAGCTTTTCCCTCTTGTATCCAGTTTTAATAACATCCTGTGGCTGGTGCTAAGCCATTCCACTCAAAGCACTTTGTAATGACAGCTGATTATCTCCTCTGCAAAGTAACTCAAATATCCCCACCCACCTCTCCTCATTTCAGATTATCCTCTTCCCTGAAAGGGAAGTTCCAGTGTGCAGAGAGATGACATATTTTTCCCAGTGCAGTGCCTAAGATCCAGAAAGCTGCTGCTTACCCCAGCTGTTGTTTTAGAGAAAAGAATCCTCAGGAGTCATGAGCTTTGTATGCCAATTGTTTGACAGCTTCACCCCAAACACATACAGATCATTTTTTATAAGTGGTTTTAAAAGAATGCTCACCATTTCAAAAGTCAAAATTTTACCCAAATATAATCTCCATGAGTACATTCAGGGAAACTGGACTTCCCCCTTTGGCCCAAACCTCCTTTATTTTCAATAGCTCTTGGACAAACACACATTTATATACATACACACACAATCCTATGTAGTTTGGAGTGGGCAGACTTTTTTTTTTCGAAACACTAGATTGGGAACAGTGATTTTTGTCATTGCCTCATTTCAGTCGTGTCGAAACCCCATTTTGGGATTTTCTTGGCAAAGATAGTAGAGCAGTTTGCCATTTTTTTCTCCTGCTCATTTTACAGATGAAGACCTGAGGCAAATAAGGTTAAGTGACTTGCCCAGGGTCACACTGCTAGTAAGTCTCGAGGGCCACATTTGAACTCATGAAGATGAATCTTTCTGGTTCCAAGCCCAGTGCTCTAACCATGTGCCACCTAGCTGCCTGGAAACATGGATAGCAAATGTTAATCTATGTTCTTTTTCTACAGTCCAATGCTACATCAAAACCCCATCTTAATCCTTTCTTAATGCAACAGAAAGGATGTTGTCTATGGTGGGAGAAGCTAAACGAATGAATTATTTGAAGTGTAGACATCTGATCTGAGTGCATAAACTACTTCCTTGTTGTAACTTTCATATTTGTCCAAGGTACAAACCTTTGGAAATGTGGCACAGTGGAAGACTTATTGGTTTTCAAGTAAAGAAGACCTGAATTCATACCGTGGCTCCCCCACTTTTTTGACCCCTGGGAAGTCATTTCCTCTCTTTGGGCCCCACTTTCCTCATTTGTAAGACAAGAGGATTAAGTAGCAGGTACCAAACCTGCCTTATTAATCTCATGTGCTCCCCTTCCCCCCTTTTCTGTGTTAGCTCTCTTTCCTCCAATCTGCACCAATGCTAGAAGGTTGAAATTCCCCAAAGAGGGCTACAAACACCGGAGCCTAGAGCCTGGTTGGTAACCATAATTCTAACAGTGTAGCTCCTCAGGCCAAAGTCCCAGTGCTGTAAAGAACAACTCATTATTAATCCAGTAATTATTGAAGAAACTACCAAAAAGCACCATATCATTTATATACCTTTATTGACTATCACAAAGTCTTTGATTCAGTTCTGTACTCATGGCTTGGTCATGGGCTGCAAATATATAAAAGTGATCCAAGCAGAGTGATAATGTATTTTATATCCATATAGAAAACCCTTCTCTTTTCAAAACATCAACAATACAACAATGTTAAGAGTTATTGACATAAAGCACAGTAATATCCAGGGTAAGGAAGAGTTTAAATTTGCTATGATTTGCCTACCATTAATTGCATTATCACTCCTGAAAAAAAAAAAAAAAACTGAGTATGGTTTTTAAGTCAAAGGAGTCATACCAAAACATCATATTAATCATTTGATGTACATGGATGATGTTAAGTTATAAAGCTCCCCTGAAAAACATTGAATAGCTACCTTATCTCATTGAAATTTTTTGTAACAATATAAAAATGTCATTTGGACTTGATAAACGTAAACGCCTTAATGTGTGCCAAGGAAGACTGGAGACTAAAGTATTTAGTATGAATACAGAGGTCAAATTGAACCAATGGATGAAGGAGATAAAAACACTTTTCCAGGCGAGACACAGAAAGCATAAAGCTACCAAAGAGAAAGTTGTGACTGAATATGTTGAGATTGTCTTGTTAAGAGACAAATTGGGGAAATCATTAGATATGAGTTTAACAGGAAGAATGCATTCAGAATAATTAAAGCTCACACAGTACCAGTCTTAACTTATTCTTTTGTCATGGTAAAATGGATGACAATGGATCAAAGAGGTGTCCAAATAAAAAACTGTACAATACTAAAGGAAAACAGAATATATCACTCAAAGACAGCTATAGAAAGATGAACACTTCCTCCACAAAAAGGAATTAGGAGATTGACAGACATTCTTAGAACACATTATAAACAGATTTAAAATGTCTAGAAACACTTTTGAAACAAATAGACTTTACTTCACTAAGCAATACGAAAGGCTGAGAACAGATATTTACCATTGGATTTGTCAAATGTAACTGAAAGTTGTTTATCTTCGGATGGACTCCATGAAATAGCTAAGATCCAAAGATTGAATTTTTATGGTTAATATCAATACAAATTCAACCAACAACTTGTTGACTAAGAAGCATAAAATAAATGGCCATCTTGAAGATTTGATTTTTGAAATAAAGGGGTTTATGATAGTGATTAATGATCTGATCACTGCCACTAGAAATTACAGAAAGTTTATTCTTAAGGAGTTTGGACATATTGATAGATGCTAATCATTTATTGAACTGGAAGAAAATGTGCAGCGTCACTGCAGTTTGAAAACATTATCAGGTATTGGATATTGAGAATGCAATCCTTCATGAATTAACACAAGAAATCCCTGTACTATGAATACAAGCCACCTCCCCTGCAAATATCTTTCAGAATCCAAGAAATTAACTTTACTAAACTAGAGCACAATTACAGACAACTGTTGTCTAGAATTTAAGTTATAATAGTCATCTTTTAAAAATTTAAAAATAATTTTTAAAAAGATTTTGCCATACCAAATTCAGTGTATTACATACATGTATGGAACAGCTTTCAAAATATAGAGACCTAGAGGCAAAAAATTTTAACCTTGTGGGGGTAAAATGAGGTCCTTTTCATTCTTATTATCTAATCTAGTACTGGAGTTGTTCCAAACAGCTTTTGGGGAAATTGTCAGTCAGTCAACTAACACTTTTAAAGTGCTTACTATGTACCAAGTGAGGTACTAAACACTGAGAATACAAATACAAGTAGAAAAAAAGACAATTCCTACACTGAAAGAATTTATATTCTAATAGGGGAAGAGAATTCCTAAAAGGAAGCTGAAAAGATGGGGCTGAGGGAAAGGGGAAACAAAAGGAATCCAGCGTGGAGCCGTGGTAGAGGAAATCCAGAGTGCAGCCTGGAGAACAGCGAGATCTGATTAGCCTGGGTGACCTTAAATGGAGGTTCTAGGAGGAGCCATTCAATCAGAGGGAGAGGCTTCAGGAGTCCCCACATACTTCTAATGTATGAATTCCAGGATTGGGCTGAAGCTTCAGAATTAACAGCTGGAGCATGGTAAAGGAAGTCTGGACAACAGCTTGGAGGTGCCACCCCTCTACCCTCAAAGGACAGGTGTAGCAAGAAATGAGAGGCCTGAAGTCAAAGGGAGGGTTGCTCTTCTTTGCACCAGAGGTTCTCCACATCTCTGTTGGGATTGGGAGATTAGGCTGATAGCAGCAGGTAGAAGTTTTCTTGTACTGGCATAGAGGCAAGTGGTTGCTTTGGGGTAGATGGAAGATGCCTGCTCTGGCCCCTTGCAGCTTTCCCTTGCTGGACACAGCAGGACATGGAAAGCACAAGGTGATATGGTTTGTGGTCTGAAGTCTTCTCATCTGAGGAGGCTGGCTATGAGGCAGCAGTAGGAGGCAGTAGACTCCCTGCACAGGAAGACGTCTTCTGGGGCAGAGGGAAGACTCCTCAGATCCTATCTATCTGAACCCTACCAAAATGATAAGAAAAAAAATGGGATAACAGTGATAGTGATGATGATGATGATGGTAATAATGGTAATAATAATGACAACAGCAATAGCTGACATTTTTGTAGCTCTTTAAGGTTTACAAAAAAGATTTTCCCAATAACCCCATGAGAGAAGTAATGAAAATATTATCACACCCATTTTATAGAGATGAAGAAACTGATGCTCAGGAACATTAAATGATTTCAATTGTACTGCTAGATAATAGGGCATTGCTTGCATCATGGGATAATCTGTCTCCTCATGTATTTTCTGATAGTAAAACGATTACATGATGTACTCCATTGTTTTCCTTATTTTGAAAAAGTATATAGACTTATTGCACATGTAAAACATGTCTACATGTACCAAGTGGCTTGGGGAAAATAGTTTTAATTCAATCAACCAAGTATTTTGAAAAATAATTGATTTAATGTAGATTGTTATTATTAACCAATTATTTTCAACACAATTCAACAATTCCCACCCTCCATAACAGCTTGTGTTTGTTGGCAAAACTTCTGTGCTTGATTCCCTTCTCACTAGACCAAATATACAAACTCTGAAGTTGTGTTGACCCTGGGCAAATCACTTAACACCAATTGCCTCAGTTTTTTCATCTGTAAAATGGGGACATATTGAAGAAAAGAAATTACAAACAATTCCAGTATCTTTGCCAAGAAAATCCCATGGACAAGTACATGGGGTCATGAAGAGTGGATATAACCGAACAACAAAAGCACAGTACCTTGCTCAGAGTAGGTTCTTAATGCCCGTTGAATGAATGAATGCCACTTAATATCTTTGGGCCTTAGTCTCATCATATGTAAAATCAGGGCATTGGATAAGATAATCACCAAGTTCTTCTAGTTCTTGCTTCTATAATTGCAATTATAATAAACTCTCAATTATCTACCCCAAATAGATACCCTAATTAAATTACCTTAAAAGTGGCACTAGATAATCTAACAAATCATTTACATTTGGTTTTTGAATGCATTATACTGAAAAGTGTTTTATGCTCACAGTTTCACATTTTCACATAAAAATTATTCTAGTAATTATTAGTTTTTGTTTGGGGTAAATTTCACTAATTTGCAGTTTAGAGACCCAGGTCCTAGTTTGTACTAGCTTGGACTTTACTGCAGCAGTCCCATTGAAAAAGGAGCCATCAAGGGTACATAGAGCCATGAAATTTTGAAGGTCATATCTCAGAGAGTACTTCCTTGTTCACAAAGCGTACCTTCTACATGAACATTAATTCCCAAAGTCTAAAAGCTTCTTCAAACACATAGGCTATATGGAACATAAAGTTTACTTTAAAAATAAACTTGGAGTTTGGAGCTAAATCATTGGCTGTTTATAGTGAAGGTGCTGAAGTTTAATGGAGAAAGTGCTTCCTTCTGGTTTAGCAAAATGTGACAGGCCAGTGCTTACAAATGAAAATGTAACCTCTTAGTCCCAGAATAGAGGCTCTCATTATTAGGACCTCATTTTGTCGTGTTTATTTATCCCTACAAACTTTTGGTATTGATATTCCTGTTTAGAATAGCCCCCTTCAATATGGCAAGATTACTTGTGTGTGTGTGTGTGTGTGTGTGTGTGTGTGTGTGTGTTTCCTGGACCAGAAGATTTACCTTTATAATTAAGCTTTGTTTAATCTAATACTAAAATGAGTATGAATTCTTTAAGCATGTAACATTGATGATGGAGGGGAGGGAGTTTGAAAGTATTCTAGAAGAAAGGGGGAAGATAACTTGGCATTTCAAATTTTCTGTGGATGACTCACAGATCATGGGTTCACATGTTTACGGCTGGAAGGGACCTTAGAGACCATGAAATCCTGCCCCTTCATTTTTCAGATGAGGACACTAAGGTTGAGAGAGAAGTTAAGGGACTTGGCAAAGATCACTCATCTAGTAAATATCTGTCAAAGAATTTGAATTTTGGGTTTCCTGACTGTTAGGACTGACTTCCTGACTTCTATTCCTGTGCCACCTAGGAGATTTAACAGTTGACTATATATACATATAGTATGAAAATGAATGGATATGTTTATAAAAACACATGTATTTTCATAATTCTTATTGTGAGTTCTTGAATCTGAAATCATATCCTAACATTTGAAGGCTACTAATGTTCAGTTTGTTAAAGCAGAAATGTTGTTGGGGGCAAAATGAGCTACTGGAATGAATTATGATATTCTGCATTATCAAGTGGGTGGCATATAATCATCTCTTCTGATTCCCTGAGATTATTATGCATTCAGGATATTATCTTATGATTATATGCTTTTCTAGCAATCTTTATTGAAAATTCTGTCAAATTGAGGTGTGGAACTATTGGTTTTGCATATGTAGTTTTATTTTCTGTACAAGTATTTTGTAGCAACAATCAGGCTTCCCCCCCCCCCAAATTGCTTCTTGAATTCAGTCATGGATAGGTCCATTTGCCTACATTTATAATGATAGCAGAGGGAATGTTTGTTTCAATGTTAACTAAGTTCTATTCAGCTTGAGGGGCTAGTGAAATAGCACACATAGATAGTAAAGGGAGTAAAGTGTGAATGATAAACATCTGTCACATGCTTAGCTAGATTTTGATGATTGGACATCTTGTTGGAAATAACTCCTTTGAATCTACTTCAGCATCCCATCTTGCCTCAGTATAATGAAGAGAATGTACAACCTTAGAGAATCATGTGATCGTAGTTGGAGAGATGAAAGAGACCTTAGAAGCAATCTGTGACCCTCATACCTGCTCATTTTATAGACGAGGAGAGTGAGGACTAGATAGGCAAATCAACTTGCCCAAAGTGGTACAGGTATTAAGTGTCAGAGATGGGATATGTACCTAGGTCTTCTGATTTCAGACCGGGCACTTTTTCTTCTATGCTACTAAAAATGTGGTATTCCCCTGCCCCCCAAATCTTTCAAACATTTTCCCCTTAGCTCCTTCCCCTCCCCGCCCCAAGAGATTCCTAAAGAGAGCCTTTATTAACTTCTTGAATGCAGATTCTTTTGTTTAGTGGAGTGGGCTGTTAAATCCTATCCTTTGTTCCCTCTCTAGGCATCAGAGCCATAATTGGGTAAGGAGGGAGGTGGGGCAAGGGGAAACATGCATTCTTTGGTCTGTTTTCAAGGTGAATTCACTAAAAAACATTTTAACTATTAAAGCAACCAGAGGAATATTAGTAGAAGTGCTTTAGTAGGGCTGCCTGGTTTTCAGAGATGTGTATATATGTATGTAGGTGTGCATATGAGAGTCTCTGATTCCTTTGACTTTCCCTGGAGTTGTGAGACTCCAGATCCCCATGCTATGTTTAAAAATGTACCCTGAAGTATCAACAACGTCAGATAAAAAAGGCCTGATTTTTACTTCTACTGTCCAAAGTGTCACAAGCAAATATTTCAAACAAAGCTTTTAACAACCCCATCCCTATCCTCCCCTGTCCCTGACAAAGCAGAAATAACAGTATATATGGCAAAGGACAATAGCTTTCTGTAGTTTGTCTTTGAAATATTAAACATAGTTTTCTTTGTGCTTTCTTTACACCTACAACTCTTTCAATCAATCAACAAATCAGTGTTCAATTAAGTATTTATTATGTACTCAGCTGTCAAATCATCTTACTAAAATCCAGATTTGACCCTATCATCTCCCCCCTTCCCCCCATTCTACAAACTACATTGGCTCCCTATTACTTCCAGGATCAGAAATAAAATCCTTTGTTTAGCTTTCAAATTCCTTCATAACTTGACTACTTTCCTTTCCAATCTTCTTATACTATACTCCTCTCCATATACTCTACAATCCAGTGACATTATCCTCCTTCCTGTTTCTTACACAAGACCCTGCATCTTCTGACTCTTAAGTATTTCCCCCAGCTGTCTCCCATTCTTGGAATTCTCTCCCTCCTCATCTCCATGTCCTGGCTTCTCTGGCTTCCTTCAAATCTCAATTAAAGTCCCATCTTCTGCAAGAAATCTTTCCCAGTCCTCCTTAATCTTAGTGCCTTCCTTTTGAGATTACTCCTAATTTATCTTCTGTTAACAGGATTCTCACATCTATAGATCTTGTTTGTACATAATTATTTGCTGTGTCTCCCATTGAATTTTGAGCTCCTTGAGTTCTGGGACTATCCCTGTATCCCCAGCACTCATTACAGGGTCTGACCCAAGTATGTGCTTAATAAATGTTAGTTGACCGAGTATGTACTGAGGATATACATAAAAAAGGAAAAACAGTCCCTGACCTTACAGAGTCTACATTCCAATGGTGGAGAAGACATATATGTATATGTGTGTGTGTGTGTGTGTGTACATATATATGTACATATAAATATATATACATACACACACACACATATATACATATATATACACATAGACATATAGATACAATGTAAACTTAGAAGGGAAGGTACTAGCTTCTGGGGAGGGGATGGATAGGAAAGGCCTCCTGCAGAAGGTAACAGTTGATCTGAGTCTAGGAGAAAGCTGGGGATTTTGAAAAGTGGACATAAGGAGGAAGAGCATTCTAGGCATAGGGAGTAGCCACAGTGAAGGCATAAAGATGGAACCTTATGGATGAGGAACAGCAAATAGGTCAGTAGTCCTGGACTGTTGAATGTGTGGAAGGGAGTGATATGTAAGAAGACTGGAGACATAAGAAGGGGCCAGTATGTGAAGAGTTTTAAAAGCAAACCAGAGGATTTTTTATTTTATCTTAGAGGTAATAGGGAGTTACTGGAATTTATAGGGGATAACATGGTCAGTGCTAGTAGGCTGGTTATATTTCCAGCAATAACTTATATATAGGAAGCAGTCTATAAGTAGGACTAGAAAAGAAGGTAAGTAGTGGTGAGCATGAGGTATGATGGATAACCCAAGTACTAGCCAATTATCTTCATGATACAATGCTCATTTTATAGACCTCCAAGTAGGTCCCCTATGGATAATATATGATAAAATGTGGACAAGAATTACATAGGATGAGAAGGCATGGAAAGGCTGGGTGATTTGTTTCAATGGAGGGAGAATCAACATCCATGGGATTATGGATCACTCAAAGATGATACATGTTGTATCAAAATATGTATATTAAATAGCAAGACTGCTCTATGCCCAGTTCTGAGGACTTGCATCATAAGACCAACAGCTAAGAGCATGTATTAAACAAAATGTCTCTGCTGGTTTCTGACTTGTAGTGATATCTACATGAAGTGATGAGAATCCCATTCAAGTGTTGAACTACTGGTTAACACTTGTTGTGCAAGGTACCATTCCTGAGCTGGTTTCTAGACAAAAAACTCAATTTCACATAAAAAATGCCCTGCTCTTTCCTACTTTCCATGATGCTGGGAGCTTCCCATATGGTCTGGTTGTTCCACAGAGATGTTATTGGGGTCTCCCTTTGCTGTTAGAAGCATAAGCTCTTCCTCACTTATCTCCTTCTATTGCCTTAATAAACTTATTAATTTGCAACTACATTGTGGCTTTCATTTCCTGGGTGTTCCACATGACCTTTGAACTTAGGCTCTTTTGGTCAACACCATCCAGTTGCATATCATAGTCTAGATTAGAGGCCTTCTTTATTCATTTGGCTTATCCTTTGCTTTTTGTTAGGTTGGTAGCTGTGGCTTTCATTGGAGGAGGTCCTATCATATCCTGGGCCTCAAAGCAATCACTCCAGTGTCTTCCACAAACAGAAGTCTTAGGAGTATCTCTCCCTTAATAGATAGACTCTTTTCCATCTGGAATCTCTGCAGGACATCTTTTGTGATGGTGTGAATACAATCAAGCCTTGCTTTTGCTTGTTAATCCAAGGATCCTTAAATAAAAGCATTGCAATGATGGAATCTGTCAAAGAATATTGGGGATGGTGGGAAAGGGGAGATTATATAGCTCCTACCTACTATATGCCAGGCACTATGATAAATGCTTTTATAAATATTATCTCAAACTTATGCAGCCAAGCACAGGAAGAATACAGAAAATTGGGAAAAACTTTCAAAGACAATCTCTCACATAGGATGTGATTGGGCTGGAGTATTGTTGTCGTGTAGGAAATGATGATCTGGTTGATTCAGAAAAACATGGAAAGACCTGGACTTATGAAGGAAGATGCTATTCAACTTCAGAGAACAGATGACAAATGGAAATAAGCATAGTATGGTCTTACATAGATATGTATGAGTGTACATGTGTATATACGTGTATGTTTATAGACATCTCTGTGTGTGTGTGTGTGTGTGTGTGTGTGTGTGTGTGTTTGTATCTCCACGCTTAATTATGGCCTTCTTTAGGGTATGGTGGGGAAAGAAGGGGAAAAAATAAAGTAAAAAGTACACAGCAGAGAACAAAAAAAAACCTACCAGGAAACAAAGAGAAGCTGGGCAGTTTTGAAAACAATGTGCAGTATTTATTCTATAGTCTTTCTTGAAATGGAAATTTACTGTTTTATATTGAATCCTCTCATATGTTCTGCTGTGTACATGGCAATGTTTTTTTTTTCTTTTCTCATTTTCTATTTAAATTTAAAATAAATTTAAAAATTACAAAAAAATTATCTCATTTGATCCTCACAACAACCTTGTAAGGTATGTGTTTTTATTATCCCCATTTTGCAATTCAGGAAACTGAGGTAAACAGAAGTTAAATGGTTTGCCCAGAGGAGTCACACAGCTAGTAAGCATCTGAGATCAAATTTGAACTTAGGTCTTCTTGACTTCAGGCCCAGTGCTCTATCCACTGTGCCACCTAGGCACCTCTGTTTAATTATAACATATGCAGGGGGAAGGGGGCAAGGACCTGATTGAAGAAGGGCAGAATTTTTCTCTACCTAATCAAATATTTCCCCCTCCTCTCATCAACTTGAATGAGTAATAACAGCTAATATTTGTATAGTGGTTTAAGTTTGACAACATCTGTACCTACTCTCTCTTCAAGTATTATTATCTTATTTTAGGGATTAAGAAACTGAGTCTCAGAGAGGTTTAAATGACTTGCCTATCAGTAGTAAATATCATAGGTGAGATTCAAACAAAGTTCTATGCTCTTTCCACTACAATGCTATTGATTAAAGAGGTTGTTTGCTATGGAATATTGTTTAACACAAGCCTATATCTTCCCGTTCCGATTCTCCATCAAGCATATGCTCAATATCATCATTCTTGAAAATATTTCAGAAATGAGAAAGTAGGCATATGGCTCAGGAGTTATAGAACTCCTCTCTTTCATTTCTTACTCCAGAACCACAGTTCCCAACATGACCATCCTCCCATATGCCCCCTTCTCATTTAAGTTAATGGCTATCAGTGTGTATGTTGATTTGGTTTGGAGCATCTAATCAATTTCTTCATAGGATTTCTCTACCTCTTCATCTTCTGAAATAAATATTAGTAAGCTGCAGTTAACATCATGCCAGTCTTTGTATTTATGTCCTTCATAACCATGTCAAGGCAAGATGACCAAGTCCTTCATGCAATTATATTTCCTGTTGCTTTAGAGTGGCTCATGAAGGGGTAGCTAGGTGGCAGGGTGGATAGAGCACTGGCCCTGAAAGCAGGAGGACCTGGGTTCAAATCCAGCTTATTGGCCATACTAGCTGTATGACCCTGGGCAAGTCATTTAACCCCAATTGCCTTGCAAAAAAAAAAAAGAGTGAATCATGAAACCAATGGTGTCAGTTCTTTTATTTGCCTCTCCAAGAGACTCTATGAGCTCTTCTAGCTGCATCATTTAGCTGTAACTTTCTTATACTTTCTGGTTTTATTTATAGCAAGAATATCAGTATTGATATGGTTCATTTCTTCTAGCAATATATGAATGTATTGGTTGTTAGATGTGGATCTCACATTTAGAATACCAACAGTTAAATTAATGTTTATAGATAGGTCTAAAAACTCTGTGAGTTTTTACTCTTTCTTTTCCCTTTTCTTCCATTCCACCATAATTATTGTAGAAATGAAAGGGGACCACACAGTGCAGAGCACCCCATGAACCATTTATTCAATAGACATTTATTGAACAAACACTATTGTGTAGGGCACTGTGTTAGGTATTTTAGGAGATAAGAAAGAATAAAAAGAGAAAGTTGTTGCTCTTATGGAGCTTAGTGTCTGGTAGGGGAGATAAGATGGGCACAAAATCTAGATAGAATTTGAAATTGCCATAAAAGAACAACATTCATAAGAATTAAGAGGTGGAATAGATCTCTCATGGGTGAGAGAAAGAAGGAAAGTAAGATTGCCTTGGGCATGGAATGATGGCTAGGGTTTGGACAGGCAATAGCTCTGAAAGAATAGGCATTCCAAGAGGGAAAAGTTCCCCACCACCCCCTTCCACCTCACCCCTTACATGTAAAGTACAAGGCCTGGTTGAGGAACAGTAAGTAGTTGACTTTCCTAGAGCATGGAGTGTGTGAAAGGGAATATTGGGAAATAAAAGTAGAAAGATAGGTAAGATCCAAATTATTCAAATTCTTTGAATATGAGGTTAATGTGTTTGGACTTTATTAGGCAGTGGAGAGTCATTGAAAGTTTTTGAGTGGGGGGGTATGATATGATCATTGCTGCTTATTTCAATACTATAGTGAATAATTCAGAATTAAAGTATGTAATATTTGATTGCTTCAATAGGTATACGAACTTCATTGATTTAGGTAGTCCCTCAAAAGGGAATATGATTCATCCATGCCTTTTCGTTTTGTGTGATTTCTGTCCATGTTCCATCATAACTTTTCTACAGGGAATATAAATAACATAACAGGGGCCCTCCTCTAGATCTCCTAACATAACATGGGAACAAGTGTAAAATGTAAGTGATTCCTCTATTGTCCAGCTAGGTGGCACAGTGTATAGAATGCTGGGCCTAGAGTTAGGAAGACCAGAGTTCAAATCTGGCCTCAGACACTTACTAGCTGTGTGACCCTGGGCAAATCACTTATCCCTATTTGCCTCAGTTTCCTCATCTAGAAAAGGAAATGGCAAACCACTCCAGCATCTTTGCCAAAAAAATCCTAAATGGAGTAATGAAGAGGTTGAAATGACTGAATAATCACAACCTTTATTGTCCTTCCCTCTCATCAATGGTTCAAATACCTTTTTGATCATACACATCTTGGGTATCTTTCTACATTTTTTACACCAAGTTAATCATTGATAAATTATTGCATTCCTTGCATATCTACCATGAATCTCTCATTTGCCATTGTGATCCACAATTTTGCTTCTTTAGTGAGTGTGCTACTGCATGATTTACAGCAATATAATTGAAGAATATTGGTGTTAAAAAGATGGATTTTTGCTTCATTGTGACTCTGGGGGTCATTGAAAACACTGCAATTTCCCAAACATAATCAAGTCAATTTTCTTTCCCATATTGAATTCTGGCCTCAGTTCATTGTCCATCTAGCACCCATCTAAGAAATATATATGTATGCCTTTTCTTTATATACTCATCTCAGTGATGCTATTAGCTCTCATGGGTTTTGTATAACACATATATGTGTTCATATACATAAGTGTATATATACATAAGATATGATTTACAGTTGGAATGACAGATTACATATACTTACACACATATTTATGTATATACATGCACACATACAACTTTTTTCAACATCTACATCCTAGTGTAGACAAGAAGCATTATTCATCTGCTTGTTTTTTCCAATGTGGATTATTAGACTGAACTCTTTTGAGTGATTATGAATCTCTTTTAGGAAGTCTTGCAATGTTCCAGAGCTTAATGTAATCAGAACAGTGTCATGTGCAAAAAGGAGCATTAGGATGACTTCACCACTCATATGGAATCCTTCTTCCATTTGGGTTCTGCTCTGGACATTCACTTTGAGAGAGACAAACACCTTTGGTGAGCATTTTAATTCCTATTTTGTACCTTTCCTGATATTAAAGAGACAATTATCTTAAAAAAGGTATTTTTGCTGTTGCATCTATCAAGAAATCTTATATAATCTTTGCATGTGAATGAGAGATGCTTTGTTAGAAGAGAGTCTTTGAGACAATGTTTTAGATAATTTATTTAGTCAGAGAGTCCTCTGTTGTGGAACAGAGGAAGCAAAGAGATACAAGAAACAAGTAGGTCAGTTGGGAGGCTATTGCTCTATTTTAGATGAGAGATGAGGACTTAAACTAGCCTCACAGCAGTGAATAGTGAGAAAAGGACAGATATAAGGTTCTGTGGAAGCAGAAATGATAGGATTCATTGGAAGGAGAATGGGAGTTACAGAGTGGATTAGGGAATTCAAGAGGAAGGGCAAGTTCTCAGGAGATGGTTCATTTAGTTTTGAAAATCTGAGGAACAGGATCATAGATAGAAGGGATCTTAGAGAGCAAGTCTACCCCTATCATTTTACAAATGAGGAAACTGAGGCTTAGAGAGGTTAAGTGTCTTGGCTATTGTCATACAGCTATTAAGTGTCAGAGGTGGGATGAGGACACATATCTCTTTGACTCCAAGTTCACGGTTCTAGCCACTTTACCATGCTGTCTTTCAAAATCTAATAGGAAATGTCTAGCAGGCAGTTGCAAAGACATGTCTGGAGTTTACACGAGAGGACTTGGGAGAGAGGGATGATATATATTTGGGAATCATTCCCAGAGGTTATGTTTGAAGCTGTGGCAGAATTCTACCATGTTAGTAAAATCCACAGGCGTATAGAATAAAGGAAAAGGGTCTCATAACCACAATAATAGAATAATATGAGTGGATATACAGTAGCTTTCAGTTGAACATAAATTCTTAATATATGGATATAATAAAGACAAGGTAAAAGAAAGCAAAGAATAATACTAAACAATTCTTAAGAGGTAATAGCATGATGTAACCTCTGTCAAGACTATGAAATGATAACTGCAGATTGCTTGCAAAAAGAAAAACACATCTCATAAAAAATCGACTTGAGAAGTATGAATAACTGAAATCACATTATACTTATGGTCTTCCAAAGTGAGAAACCTGTCTACAATATTGTTAGTGCAAAATTCTGTTGGAGAAGAAAGAAGATATTTGTCAGAGAACCAGACACTGGCTTGTATTTTCAATACTCGGAGGAAATGGCCTCTACAGTTTGAGACTTCAGGAACAGACTGCCATGGAGAAACTTATGGTAGAAGAATAGGCATTGATCCAAAAGCTGTAGAAGGTGTGAGAAAATAATGTAAATGGTCAAAGAGATGGTGTCAAGGACATATGTAATTTATGTGGCCTGGCCAGTGGGTAAAAATATTCTTCAACCGTCTTGTGTTTGTTTTAGAGGTGAATATATAAAATATAATTTTTAAATTGTTGATGCTTCTTTTAAACATGGTCATCAGTTCCCAATTATATTTCTTTTCCCAGAAAGTATCCTTATTTGTAGTAAAGAAGTGCAGTTAAATGAAGAAATTAAAACATTGACACTGTATGAAAGCCTATGCCTCATTTTATATCTGAGGACTACCAGTTCTCTACTTAGAAGAGGGAGGTATGTTTCATCACCTATCATTTGAAGTCAGTTGGCTATTGCACCGATATGAATTGATCAGAGTTCAAATGTTCTGTGGCATTCCTGTTGCATTACATCATCATCATCATCGTCATCATCATTATATTTTACTCTTTGTTCTTTTTACTCTGCCATTGTATCAGCTCATTCAAGTCTGGCCAAGTTGCTCTATTTTCCTCATATATTTAATCTCTTACTGTAAAATGTATCCTCCATTTCATTCATATATTACTATTTATTCAGCTATTCCCTAATTGATGGACACCCTCTGTTTTTTTTTTCTTTGAGGGTTTTTTTTTGTTACTACTAAAAAGGTCACTATAAATATTTTGGTATATATGGGACCTGTATACACACATGTATATCTATATTTATCTATCCGTACATATGTGTATATACATATATCTGCAAAATGTAACATATAAGTTATGCTCTCTGAGCAGTAGTACCTCACAGTCCTGAATTAATACCTTGCAGTTACAGAAGGTAACCCTTCATTTGGATGAGGCAACGATAAATTCAAGTGATCTGGAAGCATAAGACTAAGGAGCAAGATATTTCCATTTCTGGAAATAAGACCGAAACATATAATGCATTTGGCTTCCCTTTTAGTTTTATGGAGGAGTATATGTCCATTATTTTAATATTCAATACATATAAGAATCACTAGACCATTCAGCAACCTTCACCCCTATTTTTTTTTTTAGAGTTACAAGGATATAGAAATATCTTAATGCAATAAAGCTTCTAAAAGTTAGGACAAGTCAAGGTTGTCACATTATATTATACTAAGGATCTGTAATTCCTTTGATAGATACTCCTTCTACTAATCAATCAATCAGTGAATATACATGTGTTAAGCTCCTACTCTGCGCTAAGTGCTGGGATTACATGGAATAGTTCATGGCACTAGAGATAGAGGACTTAGGTTCAATTTGCAGTACTGCCCATCTGATGTTGGGCAGTTCTCAACCTTCCTGGATTTCATTGTAGTCATCTGTAAATTGAGAGGATTAGTCGGTTTATAAGGTCCCTTCCAGCTCTTGATCCTATAATCTTGTTTTTGGCTTTATTCTATTCAGCACTTTTATCAATGAGTTGGATGAAGGAAAAATCTTTATAACAATTAGGACCAGCTCCATCTGAAAAGGAATGCTTTGAAAGATAGTGAGCTCCCTACCACCGTAAATCTTCAGTTGAAGATTGGATGACTACTTACTGGGGAAATTATGGAAAGAATCCTTCACAAGATTGAATGATGTCTGAGATACCTTCTAACACTGAGTTCCTGAGATTTTGTGATTCATTACAAACTCAGCCCTGCTTCTGAGTAATTGAAAATAGGGCTCTATATAATGAGAGCTGTCAGAGAAACTTAACAATCATATTCTCTAATGAGGAACAAAACAATGTATTAGTCTTTTCCAGATTTTGTCACAGTGCTCACTTTTTCTTAATGCCCCATGACCATGGCGAGTTCTGACATGTACTGAAGTAATTAAACACCTTGAAGCATCTTTAAATTTTGTTCATGTTCAGCCAAATTCATATCATCCTCCACACTTCCTAGAAGGTGTTGATCCAATGCTTGAAGATGGCACATATTAGTCCACAGACAAGCTTCATTGCTGCCCTAAAAAGTAATTTGAAAAAAATAAATAGGGACATCTATGAGGATATTTTGAAATGGGAAAAAATCATATAGTGAGCTTTCCCTCTAATATTTTTATACATAAGAAAATAGATTGGAGCTTAGGGGACATCTAGTCCAACCTCCTCATTTTTCAGATGAGGAAATTGAGGTCTAGAAGGGTTAAATGAATTGCCTAAGGTCACAAGGTGACCTTGGTTCTCACAGTGACAGACATTGGACATGAACCTAGATCCTTTGATTCTATAGTCAATGTTCTTTCCATTGCCTCTTCCACTGGCGTAGCAGGATTCAGGAATTAGTGGGCTTTTTCTGAGACCATATAAAAGGCAATTCCCTTTTCTACATTCCTCCCCCCTTCTCCTATTCTCTACCTTTTAGTGTATATGAAAACAGAGGTTAGAAAGGGCAAAGGCATTCATTTCAAATCCGAATATACCTTGAAATCTGAATCTACTAAAGCACATGTGAGCTGAGACAGTGGGCCAGCTTCCTTATCCCTACCAGCCCTTGGGCAGTCAGTTTGATCAATGCCATCTAAACCTGGAGTCACAGACATTAGATATGACCTATGGTCCAATCTGATAAGGGATGTTAAGACTCTTCAGGAATAACATAAGCATTTCAACTCATGAATAAAGAGGAAGAAACTGGTGCAAGTGCCTTTCCCTTGGTTTATTATTGAGTACTATATTACTGTTCATTTGCACCTTGTCTGACCTCATTTTCCTATTAGGTAGACAGGGACACTAAAATGTCCTTACTTAATCTTAATGTACTCTTCTTCCAGGATTGGGATTGACCTTACAAACACACAGAATAGATACTGGCCTAATGGTGAATTATCTAGGGTATTTGGAAGGCCTTTCTCTCTATTATCACTTCCCCCAATAACTCCCAAACCTTGGCTTGCTGATGTCTACGTTTATAACATTTGAGATGCATTTCTTTGTCTTAAAACTAAAACTGTTCCTTGTTAAAAGGCGCATAGCCTATGAAAGTGTCACATATAAAACACATATCGGTTATATTATTGTATGAAATTTTTTCATTGGGATCAAGGTATTTTTATTTGCTTTTTTTTCTTTTGTAAAGGGAGGATGCATGAGGAAATGTGGGAGAGGAATGGTGAAGCCTGTTGGAGCTGAAGACAAATTCCTATTTCTTTTTTATTTTTGATAAATTTTAAAAATTTTAGATTTAAATGCAAAATGAGAAAAGAAAAAAATAACATTGCCACATCCTCCTATTTCTCAATTTTGCCCATTGCTGGCCCAGAACTCCATTCTTCACCATCTCCCATGCCCTATCTCATCAAGAAGCTGAGCAAGTTCTTATGCCACTACCCCTTCCTCTCCTTAATCAAACATTGAATCAAGATGAGTATGTTCAGGTCATCCTTATTTCATTTCAGCACCAGGACAGAGATTTACAGTAAGTAGGCAGCACAACAATCCCCCTCCCTGCCAGAATGACAAAACCAGTGTCTGAACACTTTTTTTCTTCTACCATTATATGATGTAAGGGAAGATTTTTCTCCATGTATCCTGCATCAAACCAGGCATATGTTTCTCTTTTTAGATTTCATTTAACGTGTATTTAAAAGTAAGAAGTACTTTTTGGGATTACTGCCATTAACAAAGCAGGTCTGGGTTCTACTATATTCTGCTAACCAATTGATGCTTTTTTGTCTTTTTTTTTTTTTTGAGTGGTAGTGTTATCAGACTGAGGCAACATTTTAAATCACTGAAGTTTGTCTTTAGTGTTTGTCTACCTCCTTTTCTGGATATCACCTTCAATATAGGATTAAGAGTTGAAAGGGGATTTAGAGATTAGTCCAACTTCCCTTATTTTCAGATGAGAAAACTGAGGGCTGAGAGGTAATGTGACTTGCTTAAGTAGAGGTTGAATTAAAAACAAGGTCTGTTAACTGAAGATCTAACCCATTGTCTATACTTGTTCGGTACTCTCCTATTCTCCCTTCACTGTCTGGATCCTCTACCTCCTTCCCAGATCCCCTGCCAAGTATCCTTCAGTTAGATTACTAGCTCCTTAAAAGTAGATGGTATCCGGGGCAGCTAGGTGGCACAGTGGATAGAGCACTAGCCCTGGATTCAGGAAGACCTGAGTTCAAATCAGGCCTCAGACATATAACACTAGCTGTGTAACCCTGGGCAAATCACTTTCCCTCATTGCGTAGCCAAAAAAAAAAATCACTTTGGGATTTGTATCTTAAGTGCTTACCACAGTGCTTTGCACTTAATGAGTAAGTGCTTAATAATTCCTTTTCCATTCATTTGTTCCTTCATTCTATCATCACAGGGCTGTTAAATATGTATGCCTTAGTCAACTTATATATCCAGTACCTATGAATAGGAAAATTCCCCCTCTTTATCTGCTAAAGCAAAATTTACCTTCTTCAGTTACTTTTGCTTACTCTCTTGATTTGATACTCCTCAGTGGTGTGCTATCAAATGCTTAGCAATCATTTCTGGGTGGTGGTGGTGGGGGGAAAGTGGGAACCATACTGTGCAGGACACATTTTAAGTTTAATGTGCATTATTAACATTTTCTCTATCACTTTATTATATCTCAAAAAATCAATGAAACAATAGATCAAGTCTTGATTGGCTGATTTCCGAGGTATAAATGCTCACACTGAAAGTTTACCAACTGATTCTTTAGAGCCAGTTCAAGTTCGATGCACACCCTTGAGAACTCAGCCATACCCTTCCCTAGTTTCTATCTTGTTCTGCCCTTTCCTTTGATAGTGACATCTGGAACCCTGTTCTGTCATGAACCAATATCTTTATATATATTCTCCTCTCATACTTTCCATTATCTTGTACTCCTGGAAACCTGGCTTCTTCTTGAAGATACTATAGACCTTGCTTTACCGGAGATCACAGAATCTAAGAATTTTCAGGGACATCAGAAGCCACCTAGTTCAACTAATGCTTAAACAACATCCCCTACCACATTGTTATCCCACTTTTGCTTGAAGACTTCTAGTAAAAGGGTGGGAATCTTCTATCTTCTGAGACAGCTCATTCCATCTAAACAGCTCTAGTTTTTAGAAAGTTTTTTTTTCTTACATGGAACTCTGCAACTTCTACCTATGACTCCAAGTTTGGTCCTCTGGGGCCAAACAGAAGAAGTCTAATTCCTTTTCTATATTGCAGCCCTTCAAATACTTGAAGGCAGTTGCCATGTCTCCTTTATATCTTTCCTGTTGTAATCTAGACATCCCCAGTTCATTCAACTAATTGTTTTGCATAGGCATCTGGGTGGTGTAGTTGATAAAATGTTGGACTGGTAGTCAGGATAAGCTGAGATTAATTTCTGTCTTAGATATTAACTGTATGACCCTGGGCAACTCATTGAACTTCTCTCAACTTCAATTTCCTCATCTGTAAAATGGGAATAATAATATCATCTACCTTTCAGAATTATTGGGAGGATCAAATGATATAATATGGAAAAGCACTTTGCAAACCTGAAGTTCTGTGCAAATGCTAGTTACTATTATTGCTGTTGTTGTTATTTACATGTGCTCTAGTAAGCTTACCATTTTGTATGTTCCATGCAGCTTCCTGAAATATGATCCCTAGAAGTGAACACAATACTGCAGATGTGTTCTGATCAGACCAAACCAATCATTCAACAACCATTTAAAGGAAGCACCCATGTGCTTTGCTAAGTGCTAAGGATACAGAGATGGAAATGGAACTGTCCCCAACACCAAAGATTTTACATTTTGTTTGGGGGAGGCAACACGTATCTATGTAAGTATATACAGATTAAAGACAAAATAGCTGTGTTGTATGTATCTTTGCCTACTGCGTTCTTTGAACATAGTAGGTTCATGATAAATGTTTGTTAAATTGAACCAACAGCTTCAAAATCCCTTTGAGTGTGTAAATCGGGAGCAAATAGGGTGGGAGAATGGAAGAGGAAGCTATGTGAATGATATTATTAGAATTTTGCTTAAAAATATTCACATTATGGTTTGAATAGCCATGCACATGCATAAATTAGGTAGGAAGCACAAAATAAGAATAAAACATTAGACTTGATCGAGTTTTGGCTTCCCTCCACAGCAGCTCTCACTGGGAGCAGTGTGACTTTTGACTAAGTGTCCTTCTAGATGTTCCCCTCGGTTTGCACCTGATGTTGACAATGAGGATATCTAAGCCACTTCATCTGAATCAGGTGTCTCAACAGCCCTTCTTTCCCTTGTGTTGAAGGAAAAAAAAAGCAAGCCTAGTGATGGTTTCTTTTCTAGCAAACAGCAATTTCCAGTTAACCCCTACCTCTGAGTATTTCTGCTGCTTCTGTGAGCTTCTCTCTTGCATTGTTTCATTGTTAATTTACCCATTGTTTCCCACAGCCTCTTCTTTCCAATCACTGCTATAATTCCATTTATCCAGTCCTCCCTCAAAAATCTGTGTAGAAAACTTTT
Source organism: Vombatus ursinus (assembly GCF_900497805.2). Taxonomy (NCBI): domain Eukaryota; kingdom Metazoa; phylum Chordata; class Mammalia; order Diprotodontia; family Vombatidae; genus Vombatus; species Vombatus ursinus. The sequence continues at coordinate 71,299,669 of NW_020954610.1, forward strand.
TAACTCCAGTCAACTTCTGCCCTTTTGAGATGACACAGAAACCCATGTCTATACAGCATGAAGGTTAATTTAGCTCTTCATACACTTCTTGCTAATGGAATCAACGGTGGGCTTTTTTTTTCATCTCTGAATCTCTATTTTCAAGATTAAACCTTATTCACCACTCTGGAAATAGATAAATAAATGAACAGATTAAAAAATAACTTCAAATTTCTTTAACTCAATATGGATTGGGAAGATTTGGTGGAAAAGAGATAAGAGACTAGAGTTCCTGATAGATGATATTTGTGACTTTTCAGATTGACAGGACACATCATTTATATTTATAACAACACTATATTTGCCACAAAATACTAGATGGTATCATGAGATGAGTTCAGAAATATATAAACAGTACAAAAAGTTTGAAAGGTGAAAGTGTACAAGTTGAAATTCAGCATTGTGCCAAAGAATAGTCTAATTATGCTGATGTTCTGTAGGTTCCACTCTGGGTTATGAGCATAGATTTTTCTCATTGAGTAACATGGAATGCAAATCCAGTTGACAAGTTTCTAGTAGAGAATGCCCTTCTTTGATTTTCTACCAAGTACTATGAGACTTCTCACTATTATGTTTCTACTTTTTCTTCTAATGTTGCTGTTTCTTTTCAGTGAGTTAATCCTCACCAGAATGAATTGGCAGGGCAGAAAAGTGTCCTCATAGTCACTGTCCCTTAGATTATAAATTTATTGCTTTTCTGACTTGACCTTTTGAAGAATAAATTAAAGGGCTTTGAATAAACTAATAGAATACACCAGGGTGCAACACAAGAGAGTATCCTACAGTCAGAGGACCTGGATTTAAATCCAAACCTCTTACACTTACCACTTGTATAACTTTGGACAAGTCACTTTACCTCCATGGGTCTCACTTTTCTCATCTGTCCTTAACTTCATCCTCATCCTCATCTTTCCTCATCTTTGGGGGTAGATGGCATTGAGGGAACCTTTTTAGATCTACAGGTGTGACTCTTTCCTGGGTCATCCAGGAGCTTTCTTATTGATTATACCAGTATCACTTTAACTTCCTGCACTTTGATTTTGCCATCTATAATATGGTCATAACAATGGCCATTTCTTTCTCAATGGAAATAGAATTGGAAGGGGACTCAGAGGTCATCCAGAACAACCTGTAGTCACGCAGTCAAGCAATGGTCAATAACTATTTAAGTGGTTACTGTGTGCCAGGCACTATGCTAAGTGGTAGGGATATAGATACAAATAAAAAGAAAGACAATTCCTGCTATCAAGGGGCTTACATTCAAATGGGGTAAGACAACACACAACATAGTTTTAAAGGTAAGAAAGGAAGTTCCCAAAGGCATGGGCATGATAAAGTTGTTTGTCCTTTATTCTTAAAGAGGACCATGACATCAGGAAGGTGATATCATGATTTGCAAGTGAATCGGATTTATGTAAAGCAGGGCTGTGCAAAGTCATCAGCCTCACTTTCACCTCCAGATCGAGGCAAGATATAGATCAGGACAACTGGAGATCCCCGCATGGTAAAGAAAGAAGTCTGTAGAGTCAGAAGGAGCTTGGAAAGGAATACAGGCATGAACATGGCTAGCCTGGGCACTTTCTTTAAAATAGAAGTTTCAGTAGGGTGGGAGAAGGCTCCTGAAGGAGAGAAGTGTAGATGAAGCATACCCCCTACATGTGGTCATTTAGTCTTTACTTGCAGACTTTTAGTAGTAGGATAGGGCCAGCCCATTCCACTTTGGGCAGGTGTGACTTACTAGACTTTTCTTCAAACTGAATCAAAATTTCTCTCCCACTTCCACTCTTCCTAGCACTGCCCCCTGGGGCCAGGTGAATGCCTATTCTCTTTGCCTCTAGATCATCTTTCAAATACTTGAAGTCGGTCATCATGCTTCTCATATGTCTTCTTTTCTCCAGACTAAAGATTGCCAATCCCTCATGAAGCCAGGTTTTGAGTCCTGTAACTATCTTGGTTACCTTCCTCTGAACATACTGGAGCCCATCAATATCTTTCCTTAAATTTGATTCCCAGAAAAGGGATTGGGAACCAGACGTTGATGGCCTATACTTTCAATTTCAAGGAATATTATGAGTGTTTGAGAGGAAGTTATTATATCAATGTATTTGCTTCCATTTAAAAATGATTATTGGTAGGAAATATGACTGATTTTGCAGGGAATTGGAAGGGTTGGGGTAGAAGGGCAGAAGATAAGAGCATCTTTGTTCAAAGACTTTTCTCTTTTTAGGGAGATTTTTATTCCTTTGCATTGCTCAGGGGAATAAAAAAGAAGTATTTGAACAGGAAAACCAAATCTGTGACTGGCCTGCCTGACACAGGGCAATTGGACAATTACCTTCTTCTGCACGGTGCTGGCTGACTTCTCCATCATTTGCCCTGTCAGCAAGAAGCTGGAGCGGCTGCTAAAACAGAATCAGACCCTCACGTTTCCAGCAGACGTATCTTGAGGGTTTTTTTTTAATAGCAAAACTAATTTGGAAAATCTGACAATTATCCAAACTGCACTTTCAATTTCAGCTGGGATGAAGACCATATAGTTATCTTAACAAAACTGCAACTTCCTTTCAAATTCTGCCTGGCATAGAGGCTCTTTCAATACACACCTAAATAAATAAAGGAACAGGAAGATTTTCCTTTTTCTTCTTCTGTGTGTGTGTGTGTGTGTGTGTGTGTGTGTGTGTATCTGCCAAGGTCTTTTCCTGTTAATTTTGTCAGCCTAGTTGCTACTTAAGGCTGACTTCCACAGAGATGTGTGTATTTGCAGGTCGGCTTCATCAAACATTCATTGTTCAATACAGTGACAGCCGGTAGCAGACATACATACTCTTTCCTTGTTTGGTTTTCTGATAGAACCTGTCAAGTACTGGTTGACTATAACTGAATTCGTCACCCTCTCAGCAAGGTTATATCTCTTCTTACTATCAAATAAAACAATAAAATAACACCATACAAACTCTAAGACTATTTTCAGCTCCTTCCCTGCCCCCAACTTGACAAGCAGATGCAGAAGAACAGATTTTTACCCAAATACCTACAAAAAGAGTTCATTGTTGTTGAGCAATTCTAGCCCATTTAAACATCTAAAGATCACTTTTGTGAGAGCACTTGCTTAGGAGAAGGCCTAACATGCAGAGAAGGTCAGAAAGCAAGAGCACTTCCATATTTATGTGGTGCTCAAACTGAGTAGCTAAAAAATTCTGCCAATTCAGGGGGAAAAATCAATTCAAACAGTTGTTTAGCATCTTGTAGACCAAATAACCAATTGTTTGACTGATTTTTTTAGCCAATTTATTACTATGGGTGTAATTAGGATAAGAAAAATAAACATTGTCAGCAGCGTGAATTCTTCGTAGCTGACAAGGAAACACCCAGAGTCTCTGGGATCCAGACACCAGGCAGGATGCAAAAACAACACTGTCATACTTCAGGCATTTTGCTGAAGCCACTTTTAGCAGACAGTGGAGGTCCCCAGACAGTGCAAGGTCATAGGTGCACACAAAAAGGAGAGATGCTGCTCAGGCAACATGACTTGAGTATGTTCTCATCAGCTCCCTCTCCATGGGGGGGCAGTTAACCTCCGTGTATAATCAAGAGGGACTTCTCTGATGCAGGTGATTGGACTGGCCATTTTCTTCACCTCTTCTGAGGTGTTGATGCAGATGAGGGTCGCTATACTATTTCATTGTTGGGATAGTTGTTTAGGACCATATGAAAGAGGGAATTGCCCTCTAATATCTTTGATATTCTTCACCCAACTGTCCCTCTTATCTGAATTTGCTTATGCCCCTCTCCGTCCCCTATGTGAAACTGGTACAAGGTAGATATATCCTGTCCTTGTGTCTCTGGGATGATTGGGTCCAGCTATGCTTGGTTGCAGTCAATAAGTATTGATTAAGCACCTACTATGTGCCAGGCACTGTACTAAATACAGGGGATACAAAGAAAGGCAAAAACTGCAGCAGGAGCTCACATTCAAATGAGGGAGACAACATGTAAACAAGATAGACACAGTGTAAATGGGAAGTGATCTCATAGGGAAGGCACTAGCAGAGGAAAGATGGGAGGGGCACCAGATTGCTGGAGACACTGTTAAGCTATGAAAATAGATTTAATACTCAGATTTTGTTTGAGAGTATGGAACCTTAGATTTTCCTATTTTCATTGTCACGTCATAAAAGTTGGGGCAGATGACAAAACCATACAATGATGAAATCTTGAATTTCAGAGCAGGAAGACACATGTAAAGATCGCCTAGGATTGACTGGCAATGTTTGTCCTACTAAGAATTTTCATAAGGCAAAATTTTCTTTTTTGTGTGTGCTACACTTATGTTATAGACTGTCTTGAGATGAAAGGCCTGGATATAATTCAAGGGATTTTCTTCTCTCTGGGAAAATGTATTCTGGGTGCCACCTAGTATATTGGGACTGACTACCCACTTGCAAATATACAATTCACAGAATCAGATAAAATTTTCATTGTAAAAAAATAGGAGAAAAACAAAATGGAAATCATTGAACGAGCAATATTTGGTCTCAAAGCGTTAGTCAAGTGTCAGCTTTAATATGAAGCCTTTCCTGATCCTCCAATTGCTAGTGCCTTTCTCCCCTCCAAATTACCTTGTTTCTATTATATAACCATTTTGCATATATTTGCATATGTACAAGTTGTTTCTAAAGAGAAAATGAACTCCTCAAAGACAGGGACTCTTTCATTTTTGCCTTTGTATCCCTAGTGCCCAGTATAGTACCTGACACATAGTAAAAGCTTAATAAAAGCTTTTATTAGAATCATTATATCATATTAGAATCATCCATAGTTTTAAATATAAAGATTTCAATGGTGAAGGCCCCTTCCTCAAGTCCTATCTTGTTCTGCTGCTCTTTGCTGGTTGAAAGTGTGATAGGATGGCATTTTTTTTTTTTGCCTCTCTCTAAATTCTTGGCTATTTCTAATGCTCTTAGGTCTTTAGCACTACCAGTTGGGCCACTAGTTTCTCAGGAAAGATGAAGGCAAGACTGAATCATCTCTCCCAGCAATATGAGTTGAAAATCTGCCAGGGTCCTTCTCTTCTCCCCAGTTGTTCCTATGCTACTTAGAGATCCTTGTTCTTCTCTCTCTCCTCCAGTGTCTTCAGTCTTTCTTCAGTTGAGACTCCCCCGTCACCACATATACAGATTTTATTTCCCATAGTTTCTCAGAGGTGGAAGGAATGGGGAAAGGCCAAATATCCTAGAACTAGTATTTCTTACCACAGTCAAAAAATTTAGCAATCCATGCAAATTAGCCCAGAAATCATATATAGTATTCATATAAAACACATTCTTCTGCAATATTTATGCTAAGTAAATTTATTTATAGCTCCTTGCTAATAGTAGGCACTTAATAAATTTTAATTGAATTAAATACAGTAAAATTTAAGCACACTCTTATCATTTTTTGCCATGTTTCTCAGGATACATTATATTGCCCCATGCTGGTAGGCACTCATTGCAATGTGGTTGATTTTGCTATCATCAGTGCTAGTCTATAAGGCACTAGCCTAGTCCATGTGATTTGCTGTGACTTACTGTCATTTCTGGGTATTTGATCTCATTATTTGTGTGGAAGAGGTTGTTTTTGCACACATTGGTAGGACCTAATTTCTGGGCCTGTGCAGGTCTGTGGGCTAATGGGCCTGTCTGTTGTCCCTAAGTGCTTGTTGCTGCTTGTCTTTCTGAGGCTTTTCTTGGGAATGGGGAGTGGGGAAAGAGGGGGTGTTGGAGACAGAAAGGTGATTATCTCTGGATTTAGCTTCTCTACTCCACCAAGCCAATGGCTTCCTACAGGATGAGGAGCAGTGATATTCTGCATTCTCTTGTGGTACACCCAGATTTAATTTTGTCTTCATGCATGTCTTGGCACAAGATGCCACATTGAATCTTCTCCAGAGACAAGCTTTCTGGTTGGTTTTAACATCTGAATGAACACTTTGCAGGTTCCAATTCTTTCTACTACCTGTATGCTTTTGTTTATGTTTCAATCAGTTCACCTGTGGACAGCAATGAACATGATGTATTGTTATTCTAGAACCCTGACTACCTTCTAGTGCTATTTTTATAGGCAAGTAGACTTTTTAAATCTCTTAACCACTTAACACGGTGTGGTTTCCTATAAGTCACTTTGCTTGTGCTTTCCAGTGACATCAAAATAAAAAAATAGGACTCTATGCTCTGATGGCAGTTCCCTGTTAGGGAACTCAGTCATTATTCTCTCTCTGTCTCTGTCTCTGTCTCTCTCCTTTATGCCAAAGTCATAATTGCTTTTTATCTTCTAATACTCCAAAACACAGTCTCACTCCCAAATCAATACACATGGATTAAGCCCCCAGCATCATTCCTGGTGGCATTATAAGCCTGTGCAAGAATTGTCACATGGCTCCATGAAACCTTGTGTTCTGGTCTGAGTCTTTCCATGTATTGAACACGATAAAATCAGAGCATTCTGGATCTGCTTGGGGATGGTAAGGCATCCATTCTGGATATCTTAATTTCTGCCAGATCAAGTGCTTCTCTAAGTAATTTGCTCTCCAAATCTCAGCATTCCTCTGAGTGGATTCTTGAAGGGAACTCCTTCTGTCTGTCTCTGTCTCTCGGTTTCTCTCTGTCTCTCCCTCTGTCTATCTGTCTGTCTCTCAACACTGGTCATCACAGAGGTCCTATGATCCTGAATTGTGTAGGACTAGACATATGTGGTTAAGTAGTCAGCCAATACTAAGGTGTTGTTGATATTCTTATGATCTAAAGCACACACTAGCTCCAAAATTTTGTTTATGTTCCCTAAGAAAATTAATTAAGTTGCCAGTATTTTCCTTTGAACATTTTTGGCCCAAGTCTGTTCCTTTTTTTTTAAGTTGATGTTACTTGCCATTCGAGGCTAGGAGAATATGTGTGTTTTGTAAGAAAATATTATTGATTTGTTTTGACATTGCCTAACTTTCCCCAATCCCTTATTAAAACCCACCCAGAAATCCATTCCTTATAATAAAGAAGTTTTTTTTAAAGAAAAAGATGAAGAGAAAATAATGAACAAAAACTGAATAGTATGTTAAAATACATGATAGTATATGCAATATTTCACTACTATGGACTCCCCCCCCCACACCCTCCCACCCTTGTACAGGAGTAAGGGGGGGTATCTAAAATATGTTCTTCATTAAAACTAGGGTACTTTCTGATCTAGGTGTCTCAAATTATCCTAGAGTGAAGCTATTGATTTGTAGGTTTCAAAGAGCCATAATTTTATGTAAAGCATGAAAAGATTTATTATTTGCTATAGCACCTAATTAATAAATTCCAACTTCTGCCACTCCCATGTTAGTGGTGTGGCTATCAAGTGAGCTAGGTCCAATTCTCTGGTAATCTTGTTCCTTTGTTTCTTTTGGACATACATTGTGGTTACAATTCATGTATTTGCATCTTTCAATTGAGTCTGCTGTTGTTAACCAGGTTAAATTGGTACTTTTTAAGGCAACTTGCTTGGTTTTGTTCCAGTGATGATACTCTTTCCAGAGGAAATCACAGACTTTCCATCATATCTTCTTGTATGAGAGGCCCTATTCTCACTGAGGAACAATTTACCTTCTTAGTCCTCCTATCACCACTCTCCAAAGAGAACCAAGGGATGAGGTCTGTACTACTCCCTTTGTTGGGGGCACAATTTCTGAACTTTTCTATCTTCTGCTTGTGTTATTTCTCAACATGAGTGAGATCGGAAGTGTGTTGGTAAATGTTTAATATCTAGTTCTCTCAAAAAAGTATGCATGTCACATGTTTCATCTGTATTACTAACATTACTAACATTTTCTCTATCACTTTCTTAAATATAGACAATTAACAAAACTATAAATCAAACCCTAATTTATAGTATAGATTTCTGAGGTGTAAATGCTCACGGTGAAAATTTAACAATCAGCTTAAGCCAGTTTGAGGTGGCTCCATCACGCCCTTGCCATGAGATGAGTGGCATAGTTTTTCCTCACATCCTCAATAATTGCTATCAAAGACCAGACTTGTCTTTAGTTCATGATAATCCTTCAGATATAGGCAGGCAGTCAGTCAGTGATACTAGTGTCCAAATTGGGACTTGTTTCCTGATGAGATAGTTTGTGGCCCATATATTTAGTGGATTCTCTGCAAAATATTTGTCAGTGGATAGCATGTGCCTACTCCCTTCAAAAGTTTTTTCCATTGGTCTTCTAGTGTCTTTCCGAACACAACCATGTCATCCAGATTTATCTACAACTCTAAGTAGTAAGCCAAGAAAAAAATGTGGATGGTTCCTTGGAAACTCCTTGTGGCACGAACTCAGATAAATAGAATATCCATTGGACAAATGGAGGCAGGTTTTTTTATTTTTTACTTTATCTTCTTTTGCCATTGGCACTTGATAGTATCCACTGAGTATTCAGGAAGTTATCTAGGGTACCTTTTAAGGTGGCATGGTGTAATGATCCATGATAATTAATTTATTCACAAGGAAGTCAAGCCAACCTAAATGAAACAGCAAAACACTCCAAAATGGGGGTTGGGGGAGGGGAAGAAAGAGAGAGGTAGAGAGAGAGAAAAAGAGAGAGAGAGAAAAGAAGAAGAAGAAGAAGAAGAAGAAGAAGTAGTAGTAGTAGTAGTAGTAGTAGTAGTAGTAGTAGTAGTAGTAGTAGTAGTAGTAGTA
>NW_020954610.1:71308426-71334224 GCF_900497805.2 Vombatus ursinus
TAGTAGTAGTAGTAGTAGTAGTAGTAGTAGTAGTAGTAGTAGTAGTATGTACCAGGCAAATCAAACTACTACCACCACCTTAACCAGCAATTCCTCTCAAACTCTAATGGAGATAGCCTAGGACCCTAAAAACAAGAACCTGGAGGAAAGCAGTGCCCCCCAAACCACCAGACCTTCTCTAACTAACATATCACTGAAGGGAGAAATCATGTGTGTCCTCCACCTTCCTCACTACCAGCAACAACTGCTGAAAAACTGCCACCAACAAGAAAATAGATACAGGAACACCTCCTTCCCTCCCCACCACCAATCCTGCTTTTATAGTGAGCAATAACAGCCATCGTCCGAGGAAGCAAGACCTATGAAAAAGAGGCCAGTCATCTCCATCAGCTGCTAGCTAACTGCTATATGTGGGGCAGGCAAGCCAGCCTAGTTGAAGCAGCAAAATACTCTGAGGGAGAGATAGGAAGCAGAATGTTCCAGGCAAGTCAAACCACCACCACTACCTTGACCACCGTTAGACCCTGATGGAGACAGCCCAGAACCCTGAACCCAAGAGTTTTGGTAACAGCCATGCTTCTAGCTCAGTAGCCTTGGCCATCATCCTAGGAAGCAACACCTGTAGAGATGCAACCCAGCAACTACTCCTGCAGCTGCTACAGCCTCAGCTACTGAAAACCCAGAGAAGAAAGTTCTTTTTGCTAAAGTGCTTGGCACTATCAAACTGTTCAACATCAGGAGCTGATATGATTTTTATCAGTAGAAATCACATGTAAAAAGAAGCATTACTATCTGTTTTGCCTTTTCACCTTAGAGACCATGGGATCCACCTTTCCATCTGACTTAAAGTTGAAATCTTTCATATGTGTTGTTTTCTTCACTGGCACATGAGCTCCTTGAGAGCAGGGATTTTTATTTTTGCTTTTCTATTTGTATCCCATCCCTAGCAAGTAGTACAGCACTTTGTACAAAGTAAACACTTAATAAATACTAGATTCATTCAGTTTTTTCAGAGCTTTGTAGTCTATATATATTCTAATTTTCCAAGTATTCTTTTGTGGGAAATATATAAGGATTACAAGAGTTAGTAATAATGTTTCTGACTAGAAGATAGGACACTTTTGGGGGGGAGTTGACTATCATTGGAATGGCTAAGTATTCACAGAGGTGAATGACATATATATGTATGTATGTATGCATGTGTGTATATATATATATATATTTCCCTTTGCATTATTTAGTGAAAACACTAAAGGTGAAGCAATGAGCTTCTTCCTCAGTTTATCTTTCCACTCCTCAGGCACGAGGAATTCCAAAATCAAACTTCTCAGGATACAATAATGATGGCTTATGGACCCACCTTGAAGTGCTAAGTTGTAGATAACTTCTGTGTCTTGTCACACTTTTTTTTTTTTGTGTGGGGGGTGAATCCTCTCAAAAGCTTCTGTATAGGAAGCAAGATGATTAGGGAGTTCAGCTCCTGCTCGCTGCCTATTGTATCCAGGGAAAACTGAAGAGGCTTGAGTTTGTTCTATTTAAAACAGAAATTCTAGGAATAACACAATTCTGGGTGTAGAAGGCAGCTGAACCAACCTCTGTTAATGTGCATAACCTCATTTGGAATTCCAGATATGCTATGATATACAGATAATCTTGATACTGATAGTCTTTTTTGCTAAAGACACAGACGGGGTGGAGAACCTGTGGCCTTGAGGCCACATGTGGCCTTCTAGGTCCTTGGGTGTGACCTTTTGACTGAGTCCAAGTTTTACAGAACAAATCCTTTCATTAAGGGGATTTGTCCTGTGAAGTTTAGATTCAGGCAAAAGGCCATACTTGAGGACCTAGAGGGCCACAAGTGGCATTGAGGCCACAGGTTCCCCACCCCTAAGCTTTTCGGAAGTTTATAAAGGTATGTTTGCCTCATCCTTGCTCATATAATGCATCAACTACAATTGTCATTGAGATCTGCTATCCAGTACAGCTTAGAACTCTCCTCTCAATCTTTATAATTATTGCTGTATGTGTGTAGTAGTACGAGTCCTGAAGGAATGGATCCAAAGACTGGTTGAAATAGCTTTTTCCTCCATTTTGTTTACCTTATATTGTCAATTGGACTGGAGTTTTTACCATTCTTAAGGTTGGTATTCTTCTTAGTTTCACCTGGAATTCAACAATTCACCTTATCCACTCTGGGGATAGAAGGCTAGTTAAACTTGAAGGTTTGCTAAAAAAAAACTAATCAATTGACTGACATCCTTGACCCTCAAGGAAAATTGAACCTCTCTAATTCTAGCAGAATTAGAAAATTGAACAGTGCCCCAGAATTAAACCTTTACATTATAGACTTGATTAGTTAGTCCTATCTTCATGTTGACAGGTATTGGTTAAGTTTGATTTCTTCTAAAAACTTTTTATTGATCTGTGGTTTTATCATCATCATCTTCTTCCTCCTCCTCCTCCTCTTTCTCCTTCTTCTTCTTCTTCTCTTCCTCCTTTTCTTTGTCTTTTTCCTTCTCTCTCTTCCCTTTCATGCTGCCTCTCCCTCTTTATCTTCTTCCTCTCCTTTCTACTGTTTTTTTTTTCTTTTCTCCTTTACCTTCTATTTATCTTCCTCAGTTGTTAGTAAGTGGTTTGCTCCTTTTTTTTTTTTTTGGCTTTTCATAGATGCCACAATAACAATTCATTATCTAACATCCCTGCAAACCTTGAGCAAGCCTACAGCAGTTTATTTTATAGTCACTACTTTAAAGTAAAATTTTAATCTTTCCTTTTGGCTTGTGGTTAAGAACTTGCCATAAAATTTCACAGTCTCAGGGTGAATGTCCAAGAGCCTCAAGTACGAATGCTCTGTGGAGAATTTTCTCCAGAATAAATTGTTGTTTAGTCATTTTTCAATCCTGTCCAAGTCTTCATGAGTCCATTTGGGGTTTTCTTGGCAAAGGTACTGCAGTGGTTTGCCATTTCTTTCTCCAGCTCATTTTGCAAATGAGGAAACTGAGGTAAACTGAGGTAAACTGGGGTAAATGACTTGCCCAGGGTCACACAACCGGTATATGTCTGAGACTGGTTTTGAACTCAGGTCTTCCTGACTCTAGGTCCAGCACTCCATCTACTATGCTGTCTAGATGCTCAAGGACAAGCAACACATCTAAAGCTGACCTCCTGTAGCTTTCTAGAGGTTTTATTTCTGATATCTGACACTCTTATGGCATCTCAAAAGCATATGACAACCAGGGTAAGGATGTCTCCTTTCCTTCTGGGGCCACAGTACCTTCTGAGAATAATGCAGTTTTTCTATAGGTGAACCACTGGGTGTGGGTGCAGTTGTAACATCTGTCGCCTGGATTATTTGTAAAAGAGGCACTGGATAAGGGCTTAAGCTAGAAAGTACTCTTAAATTGAGCCCAGTATCCTATGGAAATTCCATAATATATGGAATGTGGTTGTTATAAAAAACATTCAAATACATAAACAATAACTTTAAAACCTATTCACATGTGAAATTGCAAACCTGCTTTACCTATACTATTTAAACTTAACAAGATATTTTTTAAAAATCTTGTTTATTTGTCTCCCCTTTAGAACTTTATTTTCCTTTTGAGGATTTTCCCAGATTTTATTATTTTACCATTATTTATAAAGATCATGTATACATGTATACATATGTATACATATGTGTGTGTATTGACCAGAACTATGTTAATGATCTTTATAAATAACACACACATATATTTGCTTCTTTTCTATTTGCTTCATGCTGCACTTGTCATATGTTTTTCTTTATAGTCTCTATATTTGTTATTTCATATCTAAATCCATAATAGTATTCCATTACAGCAAGACATCACAAATCATTTGGTCTTTCTCCAATCATTGGGCACATCGTCTGTGTTCCAGTATTTTTTTCTTCTTGTAGAAATAAGGGTATCATGAATATTTTCTAGCAGTGTTGCTTTTGGTTCATATCAATACCATCCATCGGGTATGATTCTAGTAATGAATAAAGATTATATGCTTTGGTTTCCCTTGTTATTCAAATAGGATTAGAGAGAGGGAGGGAGGATGGGGGAAATAACCTAGCACTTGCTGCATATGCATAGAATAATTTTATTGGATACTGTCTTAAATAGCCAAACCATTTGTAAATAAAACATTTCTTCTGATTGCTTCAAATATTTTCTTTCAGTTTAGGAAGAAACTCAAGTGTTTTAAAAATATTTCCACCCATTACTTTCAATAAGGGAAGTTCCCAAGTGGAAACAATGAAAAAAATCTCTAAAATTGTTTAAGCTGTTATAGAAAGTTGTCTTGCTTGGTTTGAGTTTCTTTTTCTTCCTCCATAAAACACAATTTTGGATAGCATAATTTCAGGTAGTACAGAGTACAGAGATTTCCCCAAAGCCCTTGTAACGGGTTTCTTTGACTACAGAGACAAAGACAACCCACTTCATCTTCTTTCTTCTCTTTTTCTTCCTATAGATAAGGGGCAGTCAGAAGTATCTTTTAAGTACACAAGAAATACCACCCTGGGTTTGTTTATTGGTCTATCTAAACCATAATACTGTCAGGGACAATGGTGCCAAAGACATTTTTCAAGAACAAGGTAATATCTTCCCATGATATCCCTAATCTTCCTGATCATAGTCTATCAACCTCAAATTTATCAAAACCCTCCCTGATTCCATTTATATTTCTACTTTGCACCTACATCTTCAACATGACAATCTATCAATCAACAAACTCTTGTTAAGTACTTATTCTGTCCTAGGTACTGGGAATACAAAGATAAAATCAAAACTTTGCCTGGTCTTCAATGACCTTACACACTACTGGGTGAATGTATAGTATAGCATTTACACTGATAAGTAAATATAAGATAATTTGAAGTAGAGGGTTCACTAATAACTAGAAGGGATCAGGGAGGGATTTGGTACAAAGTAGTACCTGAGTTGAGCCTTCAGGAATGGAAGAATTCTAAGAGACTGAAATGAAGAAAGAGCAAATTCTAGGCGTGAGAGACAACCTATGCAAAAATACTAAGGTAAGAGACAGAATCTCAACTTAAAAAGATATAATTATTATACCATTACTGAAAATCATGGTGTGACATTAGCTTGTGAGACCCTATAGAAAAATCCCACCTGGAAATATAGCTCCCCTGAGTCAGTCAAGTCTTTTGCTGTTAAGAATACAAATTTCTAAAGTGAAAACGTATCAGCCTTGTTTTGTTCCATTTCCTACCATCTCAGTCTGAGAGATGGAATCTGCCTTCCTGGGCTGCTTGCCCTACTTAAGAGAGTAATTATTTTAACAATAAAAGCTGATTGCAAACACTGAGTACAAATAGGCCATCTAGCAGGCTCACCCATTAACCCTTAATATGCTGACTTTCTCAGGCTTCCAATGGAATACAGTTACAAAAAAACACAGAACTAAGCCCCCTGAACTGTATACTATTAAAACCTGACATATACAACTCATGGTGTATTTCACAGGAAACATGATTTTTTTTAAATCATTGGAGCTGAAGTCAATAGACCTGGGTTCAAATCCTACCCTTGAAGCTTCTCACCTGTGTAACCATTTCTTAACCAACTGGAAAATGGAAAATGATAGCCTCTGAGGTCCCTCCTATCCCCAGATCCATGATGCTATAATTTAGGTAAATTTAGGTAGGTATTTTTAGGGACAGAAAAAAATTAGTATTATAAAGTTATTTTAATTTTAACCACTCATTTCCAGTTACTCTGAATTAGTTTTTTTGCACCTTTCTGCATTCAATTAATGACATGGAAGTCAAGCTTGGTCATGATAATTTCATAAAATTCAGATTTTGTTGTTTTGCCCTTGTTCTTTACATTAATGTTATTGTAATCATTGTGCATAGAGCATCTCAAAAGTCTTAGTGCAGTTTTAAGCTTTAATAGATTAAAATTGCACTCAGACTTTTGGGACAACCTATAATGCATGTTCCTGTTTCTCCTAACTTAACTTTACATCAGTTGATATGTCTTCCTATGCTTATCTGTATTCATCATATTCATTTCTTTTACAAAGAAGTAATATTCTATTATTTTCATGTGCCACAATAGCTATTCCCCAAATGATGGGTGTCTAATTTGTTTTCAATCCTTTACAACTATGAAAAGTACTGATATAAATATTTTGGGCTATACAAGGTTTTTCACTTTGTCATTTATGTCCATCAGGTATATGCCTAGCAATGGATCTCTGGGTCATAAGATCATAGATTTGGGACTGAAAGGGACCTTAGAGTTCATCAAATCCAACATCCCTGTTTTACAGATAAGAAAACTAAGACTAAGAGAAGTTAGTGACTTTCCCAGGGTCACACAGTTAGTACATCTCTGAGGCAGGATTTGAACTCATATCTTCCTGACTCCAAACCCAGCACTCCATTCGCTGTGCCATGTAGTTTTCTTCTACAATTATAGTATAAAAAGGCAGAATGGACCCAAGAAATCATCTACTCCAATCTCATTTTGCAGCTGAGAAAAATGATGTCCAAAAAGTTAAAGTGGTTTGCCTAAGGTCATATAAGTATTAAGTAGCAGAAGCAGGATTTGAACCCAGGCCCTTTGACTTTAAATGTAGTGCTCTTTTTCACTGTACTAACTGCTTACATGCACATGCCTAAGGCCAAGGATGTTTTAGTCACTTTATTTGAACAAGTTGAAATTACATTCCAGAATGATTGTATTAATTCACAGCTCTACCAACAAGGTATTCCTACCCATTTTCCTGCAACTCTTTCAATGCTATTTATATCTTCTGTGATCTTTGCCAATTTGCCTGGGTGGAAGGTGAAAACTGCATTTCTCTTAATATTTATAATTTGGAGTATTCTTCCATACGGTTTTTGGGTAGTTTTATATATCTATTTCTATATACATAAACATACAAATAAATTAGATATATATATATATCCATTCACATGCACAGATGCATAGATTGATATCTGTAGATATATCTCTCTGTGTCTAAATGAAAATGTGTGCACATACACACAGATAGAGATGATTCAGACATTATTTCTAGTTGTTTTTTCAATATAATTTTTTTTAAAGACCGTTTCCTTCCCAATTATTTTTTCTCGAGTTAGCCTTAATATGAATTTGAATTTTATCCAAGGGAAGAAAGAACTGAAGCAAGAGGAAGACTTTTAGTTTTTTACTTAGAGAACTAAAACTAAACTAAACTAAATTAAACTAAAAACTAAACTAAGAACTTTTAGTAGAAGTTTAAAAAAAAAACAAACTTTAGAAACTTTCCTAAATGGTTGCATATTTGTTTCAGGCATGAGATAGTAAGGTAGAATATACTCTGTTCTTTTTATTTTGTTTTGTTTTATGTTGGTTTTTTTTTTTTTTTTTGGTGACACAATTGGGGTTAAGTGACTTGCCCAGAGTCACACAGCTAGTAAGTATCAAGTGTCTGAGGCTGAATTTGAACTCAGGTCCTCCTGACTCCAAGGCTGGGAGCTCTATCTACTTATGCTCTGTTCTGAAGGGAAAGATAGAAACTTTAATCAGAGGCAGCATCTAGAGACAGTCAAAAAGGAGGAAGACAAACCTTGGGAAGAAAAGAAGAAAAGTTTATTGGAACTGACTGATCAGGGAGCCGACAAGGACCAAGAAATTTCTCTGAGTGGTAAAGAGGATTCTGGAAAGATGGTGGAGTAGATCAGACAATTCTAGGCTATCCAGATTTCCTCTACAAACAGAACATTGCCCCAAAATGAAAATAGAGTGGCAAAAATAAAGACATAAAACACTTGTCCTCCTAAGACAACTTGAGAGGACGTAGCTAGGAAACCTAGTCCTCCATAGCTCCCCACATCAGCGCCCTTTGCTTCCTGACCAAGCTCCTACTATCAGGTGTAAGTTGAATTGGATTGGGCTGGCTGGGGAGGTAGCCGTTTCCATCTCACTAGACGTCTCCAAGCACGGGCAGGATGATTACTTCTCTGGTGTGTTATAAAGGAAGCCTTTTGTTCTTTTTTAGGTCTAACTTAGCATCTGAGACCCCTCTAGCTCTGAGATTCTGGGAATTCTCTATCAGAACACATTCATTCATAGCAGGAGGGTAGCTCAGAATCACTACTTACACTAGATGTGAAATAGAGGTCAGTTTAAAATGTTTTTTTTTAATGTCATTGATTGATCCACTGATCTTTGGAATATTATTAAGCACTTATTTTATACATAGAACAGCGTCATTCATGGTTGGGGAGATCATTTTTTTTTTGCTAGGCAGAGTAGACATGAATGCATGAAAAGCTAAATAAGAATAGACAATACAAGTCAATTGACAGTAAGTTTCAAGTGAATGCTATGGATAGTAAATGCTATGAGTTCAGAGGAGGGAAATCGAATTGTCAGTTAGAAAGGTTAGAGAAGGTTTCATGGAGGAAGCAGGTTGAAAGCTGTTTTTTTAAAAGACTGTGTTAGCATTTGTGCAGGTAGAAAGGATTGGGGAATGCAGGAGGTTGCTCACACTAAGAACCAAATTTTCAGTGTGATCATTTATACCTGGAAAATTGGCAAATGCTTCAAATCAGGGTTTGATTTGTTATTTTGTTGATTACCTAGATTTAAGGAAGTGATGAATAGAAATGCAAATAATATATATTAAACTTAAAAGTGTTTTGTGAACATTTTTTTTTAAAGGGCTGGTTGATGCTACAGATGGCAGGAGCATTGTTGAACTAAGACGTTGAGATAAGAATGCATCATATATGTTTAGGGAATGGCTTAGTCTGGATGAAGCAAGGTATGTATGTTGAAAAGTAGTGTCTCTTCTTCCCCTCACCCACCCTTTCACTAGCACTGTAACTAGGGCAGGGACAATCAGGATTTGTACCCAGGGATCCAAAATTTAGAAGGCACTAACAGCGCTTGGGGCCCTTCAGCAGAATAGAAACAATGGAGCTTAACGACTAGTTAACAATACTGATTAGATAAAAGTGGAAGCAGATGATGTACTTCTTTCTTCTGGTGGCTACACAAGCACAAAATTGCTAATTACGTCTCTGTTCATTGCCATTAGATTGCATGATCCCTGAGAGCAGGCTCTGTTGTGCAATCTTGCTTTGTCTTTCCAGAGCTTAGCAAGCTCTCTTGCAGAGAGAGAAAGAGTACTTAGTAAATGTACTTTAAGTCAAATTCAATCGGATTGGAACGAGGTTGAGCAGAAAGGTACAGTCAGATAATGACAGAGGAAAACTCTAAGCAATGGAAATGATTGCTGATGTGGAATTTCTTAGCTCTTAGGAAGAATTAAGGAAACATATAATAAAGAGAAATTATGGTTTGTTGGGCACAAATCAAACACACTGCAAAATGTGCTCTGTCCTCTTCTTCCTTCACTGTGCAAAGTAAGCAAAAATGAAAGACACTGAAGACTGGGATTGTTTCATTTCCTGTCTCAGTTTCCCCAGCACCTAGTAAAGTGCCTTCTGTATAGGTACAACTTAATAAATGTTTGTTGAATTCAATTCAATTATGATTCTACAATGAGCTGGGAAATATATAAAGATGAAAGCCTTAAAGTTTAGCTATTTATTCATATTTATATTAAAAATTTCTTACACCAGATATGAAAATACTATTCCCTCCTCCATTGCAGCAACCAAGAAACCTGAATGAACTTAAATCATTCATAGGATCATAGATTTAAAGCTGGAAGGGACTTTAAAGGTTATTTAGTTCAACCCCTCACTTTACAGTTGAGGAAACTGAGGCATTAAGCAACATGTTCAACCTTGAGTATATAGTCAGGATTCAAACCCAGATCCTTTGATTGAAAATTCAGGCTCTCTTCACTGCACCCCATCCTTTTTTTTATAATATGATCAAAAATATGCAAACAAAAGTAACATATACCATATGTGGGTTAACATTAAGTCCTAGCAAATTTATCAGGGGAGTTATGAGCAAGTGAAAATGGGGAAAGGTTAGAATGGAACAGCTTTGAAAACTTAATGACAGCATTCCCCACTGCAAATGCTATGTAATGGAATCTCTACAGTCTCCAAAGGATTGGAAGCACTCAGAAATGGTTAGTACAACGACATAACTTTTGTCACCTGAGACAGGTGACGTGCTAAGAATGCTGCCCCATTTGGGGATGAAAACTACCACTTACTGGGAGTTTATTTGTAATGAAAAGGGCTTTTCCCACATGAAAGCACATGCTTAAAGTTCCATTTCCCCCCAAATATAGATGCAGTGAGGTCTCCTACATGCTCTTAACAGTTGAATCCTTCTATCTTGTATTTACTAGAAAAAAATTCCAGACAGCTCTTCTTCCGCATGCTCTAATATGCATTGTCCTCTGGTAACTAGTCCTGTACCTGGTTTATATTTGCAGTTATAGTTTTACTGTTGCATCTCCCTAGTCAAAATAAAGTGTGTAGTTTAGCATGTTTTAGTCCAGGGCTGGGGAACCTGCAAGTGCGGCCCTTCGACTGAATCCAAGGGGATTTGTTCTGTGACGTCTGGAAGGGTCACACTTGAGGACCTAGAGGGCTGCATGTGGCCTTGGGGCTGCAGGTTCCCCACCCCTGTTCTAGTCCACTAAATCACCTTAGAAGCAAAATAGGACAAATCTCTGCTCAGTGAGGATATTTTTCTTCACTTAGCCTGAAATATCTGCATAATCTCAACTCTCTATTCTATTATGTCTCGATATGACTGTCATTTCTATGTCATCCGCTCTAAAGATAGCACTGGTCACATGGCAGGTGCTCTAGCAGTACCTGTTGATTGAATAATTTATCTTTAGAAAGATCATCTTTCAAAAACTGAGCTGGGAGAATGACTTTTGAAAGCTCATTCTAAAAAGTGATGAATGTAGAAGTGGAGGGACTAAAAGAATCTTAGAAAATAATTGTCAACAAGAAAAGCACGAAGTGTTTTTGGAAACTTTTCTTACTGTTACTCTTTGTTGGTCATATTTTCATAACAGTAACAAAGTTGAGTATATAGTCAGGATTCAAACCCAGATCCTTTGATTGAAAATTCAGGCTCTCTTCACTGCACCCCATCCTTTTTTTTATAATATGATCAAAAATATGCAAACAAAAGTAACATATACCATATGTGTGTTAACATTAAGTCCTAGCAAATTTATCAGGGGAGTTATGAGCAAGTGAAAATGGGGAAAGGTTAGAATGGAACAGCTTTGAAAACTTAATGACAGCATTCCCCATTGCAAATGCTATGTAATGGAATCTCTACAGTCTCCAAAGGATTGGAAGCACTCAGAAATGGTTAGTACAATGACATAACTTTTGTCACCTGAGACAGGTGACGTGCTAAGAATGCTGCCCCATTTGGGGATGAAAACTACCACTTACTGGGAGTTTATTTGTAATGAAAAGGGCTTTTCCCACATGAAAGCACATGCTTAAAGGAATAGTCAAGGACTTGCCCAGGGTCACAAAGCCAGTATAAATCCAAAGCAAGACTTAAATACAGGTCTTCCTGATTCTATATAGTGTTCTTTGTTGTTGTTCAGTAGTTTCAGGCATGTTTGACTCTTCATGACCCCATTTGGGGTTCTCTTGGCAAAGACATTGGAATGGTTTACCGCAGTATTCTTATGATAATACTATATGTGATAACAATAGCTGACATTTATATAGTGCTTTAAGTTTTGCAAAGCATTTTATTTAGGATTTGTTCTTCACAACAACCCTTCACAGCAACTACAGGGATTATCATTACCGTTTTTTTTCTTACAAATAAGCAAACTGAGACACAGAGAGGTAAGGTAACGTCCCCATGTTCACACAACTAGGTGGGATCTGAACCTTCAAATCGGAGGAGTCAGGTCTCAGATAACTCCAGGTCCACTAATCTTGTAGCCTATACCAATTTCCTGGTAGATGAAGCTAAACCACAAAGATTAAGTTGCCACTAGACACATTCGTTAGTGACAGATTCATTACTAGAGCCCCTTTTTGGGGGGACGGGTTGTTGTGTTGTTTCAGTCATGTCTGACTCTTCATGACCCCATTTGGTGTTTTCTTGGCAAGAATACTAGAGTGGTTTGCCATTTCTTTCTCCAGCTCATTTTATGAATGAGGAGCTGAGGTTAGTTCCTGGAAATCTAAGTATAGATCTGAACAGTCAGAGTTTAACTATAGATTAGGACTGTTTTTCTTTTTCTTTTTTTTTTTTGTACCTTGGCAAGTGCTTGATAATGCTTAGTGATTGGTTGAATGATTGCCCTTCCACCATACTCTCATATAGTAATAGACATTATTCAGAAGCTCTTATCATTTTTAAACACCTTTAATTTGATGGTTAATTCTCTTCCAAAACTGCTTGTGTCCTTTTATTGATTTGTAATCATCTCATAATTACACTAGTCCACATATCATATTTTTTTGGGGGGGCAATCGGGGTTAAGTGACTTGCCCAAGGTCACACAGCTAGTAAGTGTCAAGTGTTTGGTCTGAGGCTGTATTTGAACTCAGGTCCTCCTTACTCCAGGACAGGTGCACGTATTTTTATAAAACGGTGGGTGTGCTATTTAGTTATTTAATTACCCTTAAAGTGACAAGATGCTCCACCCTAATACCTTTGTCATATGAGAACAATATGTCGATAAGAGGTTTGAATTAGTTGTGAACAAAACCTAGACATTTCTACTAATCAATCATAGGCTTTAGATTCATGCAAAAATTATCCATCAGTTTAGAATTCCTTGAAAGCCATCAGATGAAGTGAAATAAACATAGGAAGTATGTTTGGACTGCTTGAGGAGACTGGTCATGTCCTGTGGATTTTGCACAAAATAATAAGCCATTTCAGATCCTGGGGATCTGGCAGCTTCGTAATACAAGCCTCAGTCTAGCCAAACCCTTGAGGAGGAATTGCTTAGAGGGGAGGAGATAAGCTAGACTTTCTTCTTCTGAACAAATTGGATCAGAGTGTGACCTAGTGAACTTGGTGGGGTTAGGTAATTTTGGACTTCCCAATTGACATCCTAGTCTTAGTAATGTCCTAGGAATAGTAGGCATCTGGGTGACACAGTGGATAGATCACTGGACTTGGGGTCAAAAAGACCTGAGTTTAAATCTGGCATTGGATACTTACTAGCTGTATGAACCTGGTTAAGTCACTTAAATTTTATTTGTTTCCTCATCTGTAAAAATGAGGATAATAATAGTAGCTACCCGCTAGGGCTATCATGAGTTTCCAATGAGATAATAATTGTAAAGTACTTAGCACAGTGCTTGACACATAGTAAGTGCTTTATAAACATTAGCTATTGTTGTTGTTACTATTATTGTTAATAAAAACACCTACCTCCCAGGATTGTTGTGAGGATCAAATGGTATACTATTCATAAAGCATGTTACAAAACTTAAAATGCTATGTAAATGCTATGATGATGATTATTCTTAGTTGATGCAGTATCTGCTATAGAAAAAGGACAGCTAGACACACAGAAGAAAGGCGGTTTCAAAACTGTAAAAGATGCCCAGCAGAAAATCTGTACTATGCCTGTGGAGAACTTCCTGAGTACCCTCAAAAAAGGAAAAAATGGACTTCTAGCCACCAGAAGCTGTGAATGGATCCTTTGATATATGTACTCTCTAAGCTTGAGCCTACTTACCCCTAGACTTTGTATGTACTGGTGGGAGAATGTGTCATAGCCTTTTTTTTGGGGTGGTGGTGGTGGCTGGCAATGTGTTAAAACAACTGTACTTACTATAACACCTTAGTAAATACTGTTTTCTAACAGCTAATTAAGTATGGCTGACTAATTTATAATAACTAATAATCACAAACAGGAAGCACACCAGTGAGGGCTCTTGAGTTGTAGTTTTAGATAACTTTACTGTCCCACCTTCCCCCCACTCCCCAAGCCCTTCAGGAATATCCTTAAAACTCTGAGGAGAGGTACAGTAGCTACTTTCTGGGGATCCAACCTGCCAGAGTGAGTGTGAGTAGAAATAGTATGTCCACATCATGTACCACATTTATAAAGTAAAGTATGTGATTAAAACTTTAGAAATACCTCATTGCAATTTTCATCTTTTGTCTTTGAACAAAGTTAGACTGGGAATGGACGGGGAAGATAAGGAAGTTTTCTAGAGTAGATTGAGGGATCATTGGTTTCCTAGGCAAACTCTGTGGAACACTTAGATTCTCCAATAATATTCCTGGTAGAATCTTTTGCTCCCTTTAGTGTTTCTAATTCTATATTCTTGGAGATATAACTCATTATGCTAGAGTTATGTGAATAAACCTAATGCTTAACAATTGTATAGATGTATTGAAATAAGGAGGTGGTGAAAGTTATTTAAGAAAATGACTTTACTGGAAAGATCATACCCCAGAAGTCACATTTTTCTGCAATTGTACACATTCTAGATTAGAAATAACCTTTGAAAAGCTATTCTAAGTATAATGGCAGGTTTTTCTTTCTCATTACTCATCCTGACATCTCCTTTCCCAGTTCCCTCTTCTGTCTCCCCCTTAAAATATACAGTTATGTATGGATTTTTGTAAATGTGGGCTAGGTTGGTGAGTGATCAATCATTTACTTTGAAGATGTACTGGGTTAGCTCCCACCCTCCTGGATACAAAGGGGAGGATGGAGTTCATAATTTGTTAATGTAGTCCATGGGTGCCTACTTCTCTGGGTTCTTACTCCATAGTCTTGTAGGGATTTAAAACTGGTAATTATCCATCTTGGTTAGTTAACCAAAGTTAAAAAAAGAAAACTGAGAACTGCTGCAGTTAATTCAGATTTAGATATTCATTGGCTTACTAGCTAGCAGACTAATAAAGGAATTGCAAAGCATTTAGTCGAAAAAGAAATGAATAAAAAAAAGCAACAGATAACAAACTCTGTTACATCTTTGAATGACGGTTTCAGTCCCCTTTCTTCTACAGTAGTTTGGAAAATGAGTTCCTGCAAAGGATAAAAGCTTGAATAACACAAGGTATAATCACAGTCCTTCCTTCACCAGAATATCAAGGTGGGGAGTACTGGTGATGATATGATATATAGCTTTAGCATCACCGATTAAAAAACAAAAACAAACAAAACCAATTCCTGTCAGTATCTGTTGTCTGTTACTTGTCACTCACCTGGCTAGTTCCAGTCTCCTTGGTAGTTTCTGACTTGGCTTGCTTTGCCTTAGGCAATAACTCATTGCTCTCAGTTTGTAATCAGATTCGTGCAGCTGGTTCAACTAGTCTCTCCCTGCTTGTGGTCATGAACTCTGACAGAGACCTCCATTAATTCTCCAATTTCTTTGTATGTGGTGTGGGAGTGGGAGGGAACTTCTTCCCTGGTCAATTTACCAAGAGAAAGAAGGAGAGCTCCCTTTACACCCAATGGTGAGAATTTTCCTACACACCTATCCTCCCTGTTCAATGAGCCTTTTTCTGTTTTTGGAATAGGGAAGTGGGAACAAGCTGCATATACCCTGGTCCCTTCATTAACCTTCTCTGAACACTGAGTTCTCTAGACTTTAGGTCTACACAACATGGCACAGGATTTATTGTAGTTCTTTACTTGTGTTTGTGTATATGCTCAGTTCACTTGTTTCTTTAGCCATATTAAATGACAGTCTTGAATGTCAACCTAAAAGTTGTTTTTTTTCCTTTGAACATTTCTGCCGTTTTCTGGTTCTGCATTCAATATCTCCCCTTGTCATGTTGGAACAGATGCTCTTGCAGAATTTGTTGATGTTTTGAGAATCAAGGCTCATCTTAATGCTTCTGAGTTGTAGCATTGCCTGTTAATAATTCATTGTAGCTCTTGTCTGATCCTGTGTAACACCACCTACTTGCCTTAGCCTATAAGGAATTTTCCTTGCCTACATAGAATAGAGATGAAATAAACAGAAATATTGCTTTTGGAAGGAAGAGTTCCATGAAAGCAAAGGTGACTACATTCTACAAGGTCTGAGGCGCATTTTAGTTTTGAATGTTTGTTCTCTACCTTGTAAAACCTCAGCCTTAGGTAAGGATAAGTAAGAGGGAAAATGCCACCGAATTGTCTTCATAACCTACAAATTACCTCAGGTGGAAGTCTACTCATAGTAGATGCCAAAGATTTTTTTTAAAAAATCAATTCTTTAAGCTTCTGGCATCTAGTGGTATCAGATGTGAACAATCAAATCAGTTCTTTTGAACACTTTCACCTGAATTCAAGTTTATCTATTGCTTGGTATCATCAAGTTAATTGACCTGTGGACAAACAGAGAAACACTGATTGCTAGTTAGTCAATTCTGAAGATAAGTAGCACTACTTTATCCCTTCTTCCTGGTGGCCTGTGCCAATGGGTCCAAACAGCCATATGCTTTATAGGGTACCAACCTTAGGGAATAAGGGATGTTAATTATGGACCAAAAAGTAGTGTGGTAATTTTACCAAAAAAAAGCTCTGTTGGTACATTTTGATCAACTGATACCTTAATTTTGAACATGATCATTAATCTTATGGAAAACAAGAAAGGGAGAAAGAAAAATGAACAATTAACTGGTGGGTTCAAATGTATCTCAAATACTTCTTAGTTGTGTGACAGTGGACAAATCACTTAATTCTTTTGAGCCTTGCTTTTCTTATCCACAAAATGAGGATAATACCCATGGTATCTAGCTCATAGGACCATCGTGAGATAATGCAGGTAAATCACTTTATAAACCTTAAAGTATTCTACAAATGACAGATATCCTTTCTATTCCTATTATTATCATTACTTTAAATTAGAGTGGAAGTGTGCCTAGGAGAGACTCTGGTAATTTTTGTGGATGGGTGAGGTGAGAAAAAGTCATAGTTTTAAATGGCTGTGCTGAAATTCTGAATTACTGAAAGAGAGTCTTTTACCTTAGGGATCCTTTTGTGGAGTCAGAGGATTTAAATATCCCCTTCTCTTTTCTGCGTCCATGAATAGCTCAAGGAATATGAAGAACTTCTGAGAATAATCCTCTGTTGATACCAACCCCATTTGCTACAGTTGCCTCCATCTCTACTTTTCTGATTGCGTGCTCTTGACTGGTTGGTGCTTGTAGCCTACAGGGACCTCACTTGGTTAAAGATATTCAAAAATAAAACTATCATAACAAATATGCATAATCCAGCAAAACAAATGCTCTTATTGGCCGCATCTAAAAATGTGCATCTCATTCTGTATCCTAATCCTTCACCTCTGGCAGGAAGTAAATAACTTCCTTCATTCCTTCTGAACTGGTGGTGTATCATTACATTGATATGATCAAAAGTTCTTTCAATGTTGTTCTTCTCTATATTGTTGTAGTCATTGATAATAATAATAATTGAATTGTTCCAATTTTGCTCACTTCACTCTGTATCAGTTCATAGAGGTCTTCCTAGTTTTCCTCTGAAACTGTCCTTTTCATTGTTTCTAATGACACAATAATACTCCATTACTTTCATATATTATAATTGTCTAGCTCTTCTCCAATAGAATTGCATTTTTTTTTAGTTTCCAGCTTTTGACTACCTCTAAAAGAGATGCTATAAATATTTTTGTGCATATATGTCTTTATCCTTTTCCTCTGATCTGTTTGGGGTATAGGTTTCAAGGCCCATCTTAAACCATACCTTCTTCATGAAGCTTCCCTGGACTCTAGCTAAAGGAAATCCTGAAGGAATATGATTTCTCTAAATTCATAGGATACTAAAAGGGAAAAGGACCCATATGTACAAAAATATTTATAGCAGCTGTTTTTGTGGTGGCAAAGAATCATAAATTGAAAGGATGCCCATCAATTGGGTAATGACTGAACAAGTTGTGGTATATGAATGTAATGGAATACTATTGTATAGGAAATGATGAGCAGAAGGATTTCAGAAAAATGTGGAAAGACTTACATAAACTGATACTGAGTGAAATGAGCAGAACCAGGAGTACACTGTACATAGCAACACCAACGTTGTGCCATGACCAACTTTGATAGACTTAGATATTCTCAGCAACACAATGATTGAAGACAATTCCAAAAGACTCATGATGGAAAATGCTATCCACATCCAGAGAAAGAACTAAGGAGTCTGAATGCAGATCAAATCATACTATTTTATCTCTTTTTTTGTTTCTTGTGGTTTTTCCCTTTTGTTCTGATTCTTCTTTCACAACATGACTAATGTGGAAATATGTTTAATATGATTGTACATGTATAGCCTATATCAGATTGCTTGACATCTTGGGGAGGGAGGATATACAGAAGGAGGGAGAAAATAATTGGAACTCAAAATTTTATAAAAGTGAATGTTGAAACCTCTCTTTACATGTGATTGGAAAAAATAAAATACTACTAAGTGGGAAAAATAAATTCATAGAGCACTTATTTTCAATATTACATTTGGCATTTATGTATTATTACCAATCCAACAAATTTTGTTCGTTGTTTTTGCTTTATATCCTATGTATATTACAAACCCTCTGGAGAGCAGGGAAAATATGTTATATTTCTTTTTGTATTCTTTACAATATTTAGTGTAGTGTAGAGAACATTGATTATTAGTTGACTATTCATATTAGTTAATTAATGTATTCACTGATAGAATAATGATTTCACTTATACACCTTATAGAACTATAACACCATTCTAGTTTGCCTCAAGGCTGACATACTTACCATAGGACTAGCTCTCCAGCTAATAGAATGGATGTCACTGGAAAAATAAAATTTAATAATGGGACTTTTTATTCATAGACAATTTTAAAAGAATATGTTTTTCCCTCCCTTTATCCCAACCTGTGATTCATTAGTGTGGGGGGACTCCAAGTTTAGAAACTCCACCACTGTAAATCAGCAATTCTTTTGTAATTTATAGACTTATAGTATTGTTTGGGGTACTGAGGCAAACTTGTCCAGGTTGTGAATGACATGAATTCAACCCAGGACTCTTGACTTAAACGTCATTCCCTCTAGACACTATGACATCTTATATCTTATTTGTTCCATATCAAGGAGAGATGTGCAAAGGCTCCTATATAAATGAGCATATATATGTTTAATTATCTTCTACTCAGCTTATGGAAGCGTGATAGCTATAGGGTCTTCCAGACATAGAGAAAAGATAAACTAGTAATATCTCAAGATGGCCTTTTAGGAAGGTCCCATAAGTGACAAATATATGGAGAGAAAAAATGAGAACTTCTGAACTTGGAGTAATTAGTTACACAATTTTATAAACTAAATGATGAAATGTTTGAATGTGTTGAATCGATTAAAAAATCAATCAAAGACAATACTGACCAGATACATAATGTGCAATATAAAAGTGGTAAGATGATTGCAGGATTCACACTTATCTCTGTACATGTGATATCCTTCCTCTGCCCAGTAGAATGTAACCTCCTGAGGGCAGAAACTCTGTCATTTTTATCTATATATTCTCAGCACTCAATGTAGGGCTTTGCATAAGATAAATCTTTAATAAATGTTGAATTATATAGAAGTAACAGAGTAATCATGGTAATTACACAAATCAAATGGTAATTACACAAATTAAATGGTAATTACACAAATAATGGATTAAAGAGGTAAAGGAAAAAATATGCTAAACTGTTTTTATATAAGAAGGAAATAAAATCTTACCAATAAAAAACATTAAAGTACAGAGGTAATGATAGAAGAATGTTGCAATAGCCTTGGAATAAGTCAATATGAGACCAAAATAAATGAAAGAAATAATATTTCTCAGATATATCCTGAGAAAAATCAAATGGGGAAAAAAGGTGAATTCCCTTTAAGAATCTGTCATTAGAAGGAAAGATTGAAGTTTTATAGGCAAAATCTGCCTAGGAGGTAGAAAATCTAATAACGCTCTTGAAAAAAAAGGGAATTCTGCTCAAAAAGACTCATCACTGAGTTTTATATAGAATTTACTGCCCATTTATGCAAGCCCTTGACAGAAGTAGGTAACGCAATTTGGGGAAATAAAAGATGCCCATGCCACAAAAACTAGTGAATAATTTGTCTTTTTTTTTAAGGAGAGGAGAAAGGCATTAAGAATTGGTAATCCATGATGCTAATGTATTTGAATGTTATAATAGCTTCAG
The DNA here is from genome assembly GCF_900497805.2 of Vombatus ursinus. Taxonomy (NCBI): domain Eukaryota; kingdom Metazoa; phylum Chordata; class Mammalia; order Diprotodontia; family Vombatidae; genus Vombatus; species Vombatus ursinus. The sequence continues at coordinate 71,328,515 of NW_020954610.1, forward strand.
GAATTTGATTTCTAGAATTTATAGTGGGAACAGGCAGAATCATGGAATCCTAGAACTGGAAGAATTTAAAATCACAGACCTCTTAGTAGCTTTTTTTTTTTTTTTTTTTTTTTTTTAGCAAAAACAGAAACAAAAGATAGATATGGGAAAAGAAGGAATGATTGTGTCATTTGTTGAACCTAGATCAACCAAAGACATTTGATATGACAAAGCATGATTAAGTTGGCCATTCAGTTACACAAACAATATTTATTGAGTCTCTGTTAGACCAGGTGAGATCTGACCAGGGTTTGAAGAAGAGGAATATGGCTTGGTAATAGGCATTGAGGAAGCATTCCAGGTAAGGTACAAAAATGGATTAAGGTTCAAAGGCATGAGGGCAAGGGAAGATTAGACATAAAAGTGAAAATATTATAGGATCACATGAATGTGAATGCATTTTTAATGAATTTCCATTATTACTCCTATGCCTCATCTTGGCATAGAGGTGAGCCTGGGTTCAGAAAGACTATTCCAGTAGAGTCTGAGCTCTGTTAGGTTTTACTATGCTGGAATAATTTCAATTTAATTATAATACCAATGATAGACTGTGTCTGCTGTCTGAGGGCCAACTTAACTAAGTACAGAAGTGCTTATTGCCAAAAGGTTAAGGTGATGAATTCTTTGGTTATGGCAATGCATAAAACAAAGGAAGGTAAAAAATGACCTGCCATGAAGTTGATGGTAGCAGAGTGATGGGAATGGTAACAGAGAGTAAAAAGAAACACAATTTTTACATTATCATCATAATTGATTTTGACTTCTGATATTCTCAATATCCCACAATCAATGAGTTGATATATTGCTGGAGGAATTGACATATCAGTGCTGACATTCTTAGTGTAAGTGAAACCATAAGGTGCAATTCTAAATAAATGGAAAGATGAAACATAGATTCTCTTTGGACAGGCAAATAAACAAACTGGTGAATTAATTTTGTAATATCTACAAATTCAATAAGAAACATTGGTTCTTGTGACACTTGGATGTTTTTACTTGTAATGTTCATCATGAGCTTGAGTAAGGACTATTACTAAGGTAATTTTAACTTGTGGGTTGCTGAATCAAAAATCATCACTTTTCTCACTCTACTATTCTATGAAGAACTTGGTAAGATATTTCAAACTAAATCATCTTAAAAGTTGATCATGTCAAATTAAATATTTGTTAAGTGCTTTGAAAATCAGTTATTATTGTGATCATCACTGTCACTGTCATCATCATTATCAATACCATCATCAAAGAGAGGCAGCCTAGCCTAGTGAATAGAAGGCCAGACTTAGAGCCAGGAAGACTGTTTTTTAATATTCTGTCTTTGACACCTGCTGACTATGTGACTATGGGCAAGTCTCTTTACTTTTTGTGCTCCAGGCAACTCTCCTGGAATCTAAGTTAGACAATTTGTCAATTTCCATTGGTGGAGGTGATTTTCATATCAGGGATTCCCCAGATTCCCCACACCATAAGGAGAGTTGGATTAAAAAAAAAGGCTATAATTGCTCATTGCCTTCAACGAAAGGACAGGATGACAAAGATAGGTTGGAAAATGTCAAGATCAAGAAATGAAAGAGGTCAAAATCACACAATTACTCAGAAGCCTCATCTCAATGAAATCAATATTTCTTCAAATGATTTGGAGAATCCTGGCCATGATGATCACTGTGAGCATCATCATAGTGCATTAAGATGATTCTATTTACGGATACAAAACACCTGTTTGTCAATGTGGAACTAAATTCTGAACGAGTGATTCATGTTTAGTCAGATCAATGGCTAGAGTAAAAGACAAAAATCAACACCAAATTAGATGAAAGGATAAGAATGAGAAGATATAATGGATAAATGCAGCACAATTCCTCTATCTTTGCTTATTCAGAGCAACTCTTCATGCCAAAAAAGAAAAAGACACGGATGAAGGAAAATCATAGCAGATCACATCTTCACAGTCACAAAGCCTGCAGAAGGGCATAGAAAACGTTAACCAGTTTGTTTATTGTATGTAGATTATATAGGATTTGTTTTCATATAACTAAATGTTGCCTTAAGTACTGATCTCTGATAAGATAGCCCCATGACTATGTGGGGATCATGTCATACTCCTTGATAGTTTCAATCATGGATTTAACTTTGTTCAGTGATCATCCGACTTTTTTTTCTCTTTCATCCTTTAACTTTCAGCATCAAATGAGGCATAAACTTGGAAAGTAATTACTTATCAGAGATAACAACCATTGTCCTAGAGGATATTATATATAGATATCTCTATAGATGATGAGGCCTTCCACATATTCCTGTTTGTGGATAATATTGAATTGATTTCATGAAACACTATAACATATATAACAAAACTGAGGGATAACAAATGGATAGCCCTGATCTTACATTATTATCAATGGGATGTTAAAAGACTAGAGGAAGGACTCCATTGAGTAAATCTTATATGGAATAATTATGGGAGGGTCAGAAAGAGTGGGTGGTTTATAATTTATATGACTAGAGCCACTTATCACATCAATGAGATCATAGGTCTATCAAAAGCAGAGGTTTCCGAACTTATTTGGCCTACTGCCCCCATTAAAAAAAAATTACTCAGCGCCTCCCTGGAAATCTACTTTCTTTAATTCTTTAATGTTTTTTTGAAATTTGAATCATTTCAAATATATATGTATATTTATATTAAATGATGCATCTTAAATTTAATAATTTGTTGTAAATTTGTGAGTTTTTTCCTGCATTGAAATTTTGATGAGGCAATATCACATCATGTAATCATATAGTATCATATTGTAAACAAGTCGTTACACGCACATAGTCCAGCTGATGCATGCTGGACTTTCCAACAATGTGCAGCATGCTCACCTGCCAACACTTACTTATTAAGACCTGTGAGCAGATTTGACCACTGATTGGTTATAATTTGCATTTTATGTGTTTATTTGGAAAATAATGTAATCACTATAACTTTAACTCTGTTACACAACAGATGAAACATGTATGAATGGTTTTTCAAAATTTTCTTCTCTTCTTCCCTTATGTTTCCACCACTGCCTTATTTTTATTCAACACCCCTGATTGCACCCAAGGCTACTACTGCCCCCCTGGATCATTGCAGTACCCCCACGGGGTGGTATTGGCCACTTTGGGAACCTATGAAAGCAATGTAGTGCTACCAAAAAAAAAAGAGAATCATTGAATTTGGAAGAACTGGATTTGAATTCTAGTTCTGCCACTTATTAGTTGTGTGACCATGGGAAAGTCACTTAACTCTTCTGGTTCTCAGGTTCCTCTTCTGTGCAATGAGGAGGTTGATCTAGAAAAATGATGTCTAAGCTTTCTTCCTATGATCTTTTGATTCTAAGTGTTGAATGTAATAATCTAAATAGGCCACATGATTTGTTATAATGATTGATTTCTTGGGAGTAATTGAATTACCTTAATGGCATTTTGAATCGGCTATTTGCATCTATTTTTCTACACAATAAATTTGACCATTTTTACTGAAATGAAATCCAATTTGGTCAAATCACCATTTAATTCAATAGGGGAAAAAAAAGTATACTCATATGCTTATATGGGAAGACTATGAAACTACTAAAACCACCAGAGGCAGCATGGCATAGTGATAAGGAGTTGACCTTGGATCAAGAAAGACCTGGGTTCAAGTCACACTTCTGACAAATATTGACTTTATAACCCTGGGCAAGATATTTATTCTTTTAGAGTCTGAGGTAACTGTCTGATTATAAGTTGCAGAGAAGGTATCAATCTGCTTTAGTAGAGAGAGTTTCTTGTCAATTTGGGCCAAACTTGGCTAAAATTGTGAAGTACATAAAATTTGTATTTGGTGTCCTATGAATTCCATTTTCTAACTTCTTCTTGCATCTTGGCCTTGCCCAAGTCCTTCACTGGCTAACTTGATCTCATAATGTTTTCAAATTACTACTGTTGGGGTGTTATTTGATGATAACTTAGGGCAGTATCCCTCAGTGGATTACTAATATTTTAATAGAGGTCTCAAAGACTAAAAAACTTTCAAATAACAGATTTCAAGAATGTTCAGGCCTGATGTTAAGGAAGTACTTCCTGACAATTAGAGGCACCCAAAGTGGAATGTGCTTTCTCATTAGGTACTTGGTTTCTCTTTACTAAAGTTTTTTAAACCAAAGCTGGATAACACTTGTTGGGTCTATCCTAGGGGACATTCCTTCTCAGGTATGGATCAGATTATATGGTCTCTGGTGTGTCTTCCAACTTTGAGATCCTGTGGGTTCTGTGTGACCCCAAAGGAATGAATTTCTAAGGATAGAATTTCAGGCAAAAGGACAGGGTCAGGGATCTATTTGGAATGACAGCCTTTCTGATGCCTCCCTTCCCCATAACAGCATAGGAAGCCTAATTGTAAGATCTTGGCATCATATTTGATCTATTAATATTATTATTCATATCATTATATATAAGAATATTAATAAGATATTCTGTGTTAATAAAATTAACAACAATAATATAATAATATTATTATTCATATAGTCAAATTCAGATGCTAACCCAATTGGATCATTTAGATCAAAAGAACCAGTCACCAAAAGCCATCTGGAGTATTATGACAGTCTTGAGACTGGATTAGATAAAATGTGCAACAATTTGTCTGATTACTCAGTTATTCTTTTGTTACTGGTACTTTAATTTCAAGGGTCTGTGATTTCATCAGTGTAGGCATTTCTTCCACTGGTGCTAATCGCAATTCCTTCCGTACCTTAATAAATTGCTTCATAAGCTGCTGTGACCAGAAATTTTTATCACCTAGTATCCAGTCTTCTGGTGATGAGCCTTTCACAACGTACTTAGGATAGTCCTCAGATGACTGTCTATTGCCAGGACTCTACTTGAAAACTTTTCACCTGGATATGACCTTGTACTTGAGCTCACAAGGCCATCTCCATACCACAATGAGTCATTGGAGTAATACTAAAGTTGAGTACTGGTTGTTACAGAAGAAAATGTAGGCAAAGTCATTCTGTGGTTCTATGAGTGCTCTTTTTGGAGTCCAAGGACCTGGGTTTGAAACCTGGCTTTGCTACTTGCTTCCTATGTAACCCTGGGAAACTTGTTTCACCTTGATGGGGCTCAGTATCCTTATCTGTAACATGAAGGAAATAGGCCTAGATGTTCTTTAGCTTATACTAAGAAATGTGTTCAGTTCTGGGGACCATCATTTAAGTACTTTAATAAGCTGGAGAGTGTCCAGAAGAGGGAAAAGGGGATGGTGAAAGGCCTCAAATCCATGGCACATGAGAACCACCTATATTTAGCATGGAGAAGAGAAGACTCAGTGTGTATATGTGGGAATGATAACTATTTTTTAAGTATTTGAAGGTCTGTTATGTTGAGGCAGTGAGATAGCACAGTAGATAGAATGTTAGACCTGGAGTCAAGAAGACCTGAGGTCAAACTCAGCTTTATTAGCTAAGTGACCCTGGATAAGTCAATTAATCTCTGGCTGTGTCAGTTTCCTCATCTGTAAAATGGGGATGGTAACTTTTCTCCATTGGTTGTGGTGAAGATCAAATAGGATATTTGCAAAGTACTTTGTAAACCTTAGAGATTGATAAAAATGCTAGATGTAGTCATCATCATCATCATCATCATCATCATCATCATCATCATCATCATC
>NW_020954610.1:71334234-71344170 GCF_900497805.2 Vombatus ursinus
TCATCATCATCATCATCATCATCATCATCATCATCATCATCATCATCATTCTGTATGGCCCCAGAGAACACAATCAGGAGCAATGAATAGAAATTTTGACAAGGCATATTTAGGTGGAAGGAAAAACTTTCTAACTGTTAGAGCTGACCAAAAAAGCATAAGCTGCCTTGAGAGGTACTAAGTTTCCCTTCTTTGGAAATCTTCAAGCAGAGCCTGGATTACCACTTATCAAGTATGTTATAGCAAAAATTGCTTTTCTAGATGAATTGGACTACATAGTTACTAGTGTTCCCTCTAAATTCCTTTGATTCTGTGATTCCAGTTTTATTAATAACATTTAATTAATTTAATAATCATTTAATTAATAATAATTTAATAGTATATCTATTACTCTATGAGACTCTGATCAACTTGGCTAAATAGTATAAACACAGCCTGTATCATAAGGGTGATTGTGACATTAGCTTTTCATAGGTTCAGAGGATCATAGAGAGGCAGCATGGTGTAGGGGATAGAGTATTAGACCAGGGGTCAGGTAGACCTGGATTTATATCTTGCCTCCAATACTTATCACTTGTTGTGACCCTGGACAATTTATTGGACCTCCCTCAGTTTCACTCTCTTCATACCTCAAATATCATTTAGTTCTCAGGCTTATTATATGGATCACTAAGACAATATCTATAAAGTGCTTTGCAAATCATAAAGTCTTATATACACAAAAACTATTATAATTCTTTTTTCAGATGAAGAAATTCGGACCCAGAGCAGTGAAATCACTTGCCTAAGGTCACAGAAACAGTTAAGTAGTAAACCTCAGTTAGTAACTTGGGGCCTATTCTTGTGACTGGGCTCTTTTGATTTATTTTTGTTTTTAAAGACAACTGTTTCTACATTTAAAATAAATTTTTAAAGAGAAAGAAGTTTTATTTGCACACAATACTCTTTAAGTACTTGCTACTAACAATGACTTAGCTCCTGAGGCAGGCACTTCAACCCACAGGTTACCATAACACCTGAAAAGGATCTAATTTTTCAAATCAATGCTCAGATTCAGTCCTGTTGGCCTCTCTGTTAGATCTTCCATAAGTTTGAGTGATTGGTGAACCTTTAACATTGGAGAACTTGATTTTGTTTGTTGTCCTTGGTGTTGCCTCTTGGGCACTTGTAGACTTGTTATTCATTTTGAGGTTTTTGAGGTCTTTTGCCTTCCTTTCTCCTCCAATTTATTGCTCAATAGCGCTTTTTCTCTGGGAGAAAACAACTAGAGCAGAGAGGGACATAAAAATGGAAACTTGTCCATTTCCTTACTTGTTTGCACTCTGCTACCTCGCAAGGTTTGATGGAGAAGAAAATTGAAATCTGGATTAAGCATAGGCTTCAGGTGATGGGGATGGGGCTTTTGTTGGCAATAGCAAAATGCTTATTGTTTAGACTTGATCCTATGTTGCCCCCCTGAATTAAGGGGGGGATTAAATTAAGAATAAGGTGGGACTAAATTAAGAATACCAATATCTGAAATTAGATGAAAATAATAATTTAAACAAGATCTAGATCTAAAAGTGTACAGTTTTAATTTTAAATTAATGAAAATAGAAATTACTTCAATAAACATTTCCCTGAAAACATTTCATTCTTTCATATAATGAATGCTACAGAATTCACTGTTGGTTTTTAATGAGCTTGTTTACTTAAACCTTATGTCCCACTCATCATGATTTCACTGTGGGTCCTCCCTTCTACAGCCCAGGTTATAACCTATACGTGTCCTCATATAGACTCTTATCCATATCCAATTATGGACTAAATAATTGGACCAAAGTCCTTCCTCCCATTCTCTTGAAATTGCTTGGGTACCAAAGGAGGACTTGGGATGCTAAATGGTTAGCTCTCATTATTGTCACATGACTGACCTACCTTCTTAAATAGCTGCTATAATAAGTAGCAAGCTTCTCTTTGCGTTCTACTTCTAAAAATAATATTATAACAGTCCTCTCTTGAGACAATGTCTTGAGATGTACAAAAGATGATTCTATTTCCTTATGTGAATGGCCATATTTACTTTCTTCTTCAATTTTTGCTCCATAAACAGACTATCTAATGACAGTTTAATGATAGCCCCTCCAATGACAATTTATGTTGCATTATCAAATTCCTCATTTTACCATTACCCATAGTCCCTCAGTACATTTGCAGTGGATACCCAGTTATTTTTTCACTTTTGGGTAGCATGAATATTTCATCCCTTCCCCCATCTCCCCAAAAGGAAATCTTCTAGGCTAATTAGCTCATCTATCATAATTTCATTTTTGGAAGAAAGCAATTTAATTCTACTCTTCCTGGTAAGGGAAGTATTTAATCTTTTCTTTCCTTGAAGTGAGTTCTCACAAGGTGCCTCCATGATGGTAGATCAAATGTCATGGCATTTGCTACCCAAAGGCTCTACCATTGAGGCTATCAGGGTGACACTCAAGATAAATTGGCTGTTTCAGAAACTAAATTTGATGTTTTCTTTCTGGTAAGAAGATGTCATTTTAACAATTGTCATTTTTGCAAATGTGCCCCATGCTTACATAAATATAGCAAGTACAAACAGGAGAGTTGGACTATCTCACAAACATAGTGGTAGAATTCTCCCAGACCTTTTACAGCCATAACTTTTAGTAAGAATAGTAAGGAGTAGCTCATTTATATGCCTTAATGATTGGGCAGACCAGTGCTTCAAGTGCCATTTCATAACAGATAGGCAGCAGAGTTGACTGGGTTGACCAAAAATTAGTTAGGGCAGGTCAGCAGTTAGTCATGCAGGCATAGTTTCAATGTGTCAATTAGGTCCTTAAATTGAGCAAATGCTGATGTCTGGCTTTATTATTCCCTGTGTGATTCCAGATAAATCAACTCACCTTTCTGGTCCTCAATTTCTATATCTGCAAAATTAGAGAGTTTGACTAGATGGCCTCTAAGTTTTCTTCAAGCTCTAAGTCTATTATTGTATCATCCTAATGTTGAAATATAGCAGAGAGGAATGAAGTTAAATAACAAGTTTGTGAATTGATGGTGACTGTTGTGAACTATAGCTAATTCTTCCATGGAGATTGTAGCACAGTAGATAATATCATAGATGTGGAGTTCTGAGGACCTGGATTCAAACCCTCTACTACAACTCTCAGGGTCTGATTTTCAGAGAATGATTATTCTAGGTCCCAGGAACTTCGTAAATGGAATCCCCTAAAACCAATGCTCATGAGCCCCCAGCGACGTGCTTTCCTTTAATAGTGAGCCAGAGGACAGAAGTAGTTCCAAGCAATGACATTTAATGAAATGGTATAATAATAAATCAATTAATCAATCAACAAACCAGTTATTTTGTGCCAGGCACTGTGTTAAAGTAGCAACAAAATGTATTTCCCATAAATCTAGGTCACATACTCTCCCCTAAGTATCTACAGCTTTATAAGGAAGAGTGGCTACATGTAAGGAATGCTATAGACTGTATAATCCACCTGGAAGGAACACATGGTCAAGGTATCCTTACAGAGGAGGCACACATTAATTTTGGGGAACCTGTATTGCCAGGGCACATGTATGAAAACACAACTCATGTTTCTGATACTTTAGTGACACTGATGTCTTTTAATACTGTCATTGTGCTGCTCTCACTGGGCCTACTCCCTGCTTATCTTGTAGACTCCCCTGGATGCTGCTTCATTGGGTGATGCTTGATTGAACACTGTTTAGATGGGTAAGTACTCCCAGTTGGACGTTGCTCACATGGACACTAATCTACTGGATTCTCTTCTATCAGATACAGTTCCCTGGATGTTGCTGCACTTACTGCAGCTTCTGGACAAGCTGAAATCCTTTGGCTATCTCTTCCTCATAAGCAATGCAGACACAGTCATGCTGTTTTAGCTTAAAGACCATAGTTATTTTCCCCCCTTGCTATGGTTCTTTTAGAAAAGTCAGAAGAATTTCTTGCTCAGAAACGATGAATAGTATCTTTTTCCTCATATTCTTCTTTCTTGTTCCCTTCAGAGTCTTTGTTACAAAAAACTCTCATTTCCTTGGCATTAGATTATCTGGTACCAAGCTCTTTAGTAAATGGAGTAAGGTCCTCCCAGCTAGCTAATTCCTCCGGGCTTAATTTTTTCTTTGTCCTCAAATTCTTGGCCACTGGGGGTTTGAGGATCTCTGCAGGTAACCCCACTTAAACTTAAACCTAAAATGATGGTGAACATTCTTTATACTTCCAAGTTTTAATCTCTTAAAGTTAGTTTATAGTTGGTTATTTGCTTAATAACTGCCAAGTATCTCTGGTGTATAGCATTCGAGTTTTAAAACCTAAAACATTTTCTCTTCTCCCATATAGATGAATTGTTGGGGGAAAAGATACAGAAACAAACTAAGCCCAAAGGTCAAGATCATTGCTCCAGATTAGCCTCATTCCTTACTACTTCATATATAGATATAGCTAGCCCAAAGTCTCAGAGGGGTTTTGAGGTAGAATGTTACATTATCATCATCACTATCATCATTGTCCTCAACATCAAGAGCAAAAACAACATCAATGTGGAGAGGGGGAGTTTATAGCCTGTCCTGTTTTGTAGATTAACTATGAAAGTCTTCTTCATATAGTAGAAAGAGCACAGATTTGGGAACTAGAGGACCTGGGTTGAGATCTCAGGGCTGCTACTTGCAATCTCAAAGATAATGGGTAAATCAATCAACTTTTCTTGGTCTCTCTTTGCTTATGTATAAAATAAGGGATTAGGACTACAGTAGATGCTCTCTAAAGTCCCTTCCACCTATGTTTAACTGGTAGATTGTGACTGACCCATTGGGGTTCCTTGGTCTGGGGAATATCATGCATTTCTTATTAATTATTCAATACTACTATCCACAGCAATGTAATTCTTATCATTACCTTAGGTTAAATCCAACCCCACTGCCATTTTAACCTTCTTCATGCACAGGTATGATCATGTTTCTCTTCCTCTCTCAACCTTTTCCTCCCAATTCTCCCAAAATTCAATCCTTCAATGGCTGTCTTATTTATTGAATAACTTTAATATTTTTTCATTTAAGACCATTCAAAATCTGGCACCTCCCTAACTTCCTAACTTTATTTCATCCCTTTCTTTTCCATTTTGGGGCACTCTTGCTACATAAGATTATTAGTCATTGTTTCAAGACATGCCCTATGCCTTCCCACCACCTTGCCTTTGTTTATACTATGTATAATCTATGCCTAGAACACCCTTACCTATTATTTTTGCCTGTTGAAAGAGAAATGAGGGAGCATGGGTTCAATACAGCTCTGGTGTTGATGAACTCAATGGGATCATTGTTAAATTTGTTAAAAAAAAAAGTATTCAGTTTTCAGTGTTGGCTTTTACACCTCAGAGATCAGCAATCCCTACAAAACAGAACTTGAGGATTGAGTAGAAAGTGTCAGTAAGAAGATTAAATTTAAATGTGACTATATACTTCGTTTTTGTTGGGGGCAGGGACAGAGAACTAGGTTGTTAAACATGTACCAGCATGCCCCTGTGTTGCTCTAAAAACATGGTTTGAGTTCAGCAGGAATGCAGCAGAAGGCTAAGGGAATGAAACCATCACCAGATTGTAGGCCAATCTAAACAGAAAGACAAACAAATAAATGAACAACTGACATTTATACAGCAATATAAAGGTTTCAGAGAGCTTTCTATCCATTATTTCACTTGAGCCTCATAATACTCATTATATATAGTCTATGAAGAGAAAAAAAGAATTCTGAATGTGGGTGGATCATTGGTGGCTTCATGAAAGAAGAAGCATTTAATCTGAATCTTTTCTCAAAAAACATTGTCTATCTCTCTTGTTAGGTTTTTTCCCTTCATTTTAGTTCTTGTGCAGTATTATGCCTCATTGCGATGTGGAGGTTTCTTTCAGTGCTCAAGATGGTGCTGAGTACTCAAGTACAAAGTCTACTGGGTCCTAGCCAATCAAATAACAAGCATTTTGTTGTGTTATTCAGTCATTTCAGCTGTGTCCTACTCCTTGTGATACCATTTGGGGTTTTCTTGAAAGAGATGCTGGAGTGGCTTGCTATTTCCTTCTCCATTCATTTTACAAATGAGGAAACTGAGGCCAACAGGGTTAAGTGACTTGCCCAGGGTCACATAACTAGTGTTTGAGGCCAGATTTGAATACAGATCTTCCTGACTCCAGGTTCTATCCACTGGGCTACCTAGCTGCCCCATAACAAGTATTTATCAAGTATTAATTATATGCCAGAACCTCTGCTAAGCACTGAATATACAAAGAGGAGCAAAGAGTCCCTGATCTCAAGTTTACAATCTAATGGAGACATTCTATCAAGCTGAAGAGACCTCCAGTAGGGGTGTGATCATGAATTATCACATGTGGACCAATCTAGGAAAAAACTGGGAAAGGCTGAAAAAACCCAAAGGCTGGCCATCAGGCATAAGATTGTGTCTTGTACTAATTTTATATTCCTCTGCTGGAGTATAAGTCCCATATAGGAACAGACCATCTTTTGTTATCTATTTATTCCATCTTCCCTAGTGATTGGTATATTATAGACACTTGATTAATGTTTTATTAGATAAATAGGCAAATGAATGGATGTCAGTCTCTACTGTTGCTTTGCTTTTGATTATCCTTTATCTCAATACAATTTTTGTTGCTTTAATAAGCAAAGGTTACAATCTTCAAGGGTTACAAAGGCATATATGCTGCTGACTTCCTCACACAAATATATGGATACAGGGTGAACTTAGAATTCTTATTAGGACTGAGATACATGTTGAGAATCCAGAATTATAAGGGAGCTTAAAATTCATCTAGTCTAATACACTTGATGTAGAAATCTCTTTTAAAATATCCCTGACAAATGGTAATTCTGTTTCTGCTTGAATAGTGATGGAGATCTTACTCTCCGACACGGCAGCCTATTCCATTTTTTTGGACAGTTGTATTTTTTACAAAATTCATCCTTAGAGTGAACTGAAACATACTTCCCTCCAGCTTCCATTCATTGGTACTACTTCTGCCATCTAAAACTAGGACAGATAACCAATTCTTTTCATTCAGATCATTAGTTCACGTGAGGCTTTGCTATAATGTTATTTTGCTACCCAAATGTCTAAATAAGTTTGCCACCAAAGTGTCCAAATAATTCAACTGCAATTTCTGTGGCCCCCAGTAGAAATACCATTTAAGCTATATTTTAAAGAGTTTTATTAGGAATATGAATCCTAAAAAAATCATATGCAACTGTGCTGGCCTACCTAGTCCTTTGGTTTTATTCTTGAGGTGCAGGAAATGAGTATGTAAGGTACTCACATTTGTGGTTTTATACAAAGTTGATTTTATATCTGAACAAATACAGGAGACGGCCACCTCATTTCAGTCACACCATCTTCCTGAGTTCCAGGATTCCATCTCTTGCTGTTCCTCATACATGATGCTCCATTTCTTTTCCCTACGTCTTTGGACATATGCTATCCCCAATGCCTGGAATGCATCTCCTTCTCACTTTCATCTTTTAGATTCACTTATGTCCTTCAAAGTTAAGCTCAAGTGCTATCTTTTATAAGGGTCCTTTTCTGATTCTCCCTTGCCACTTATCTCATATTAGATTTATTTTGTAAATATTTACATAGGTGCATGTGCATAGCTTAGTGATAGATCTTTGGACTTCAAGTCAGGAAGTTCTGAGTTCAAATACAGGCTTTGGGCACTTACTGTCTGGGTGACCTGGGCAAGTCATTTCACCTTTGTTTGCCTTTGTTTCTTCATCTGCAAAATGGGGAAAATAATAACACCTATATTCCAAGGCTGTTGTAGAGAATGCATGTTATAACATTTATAAAGCACATTGTAAACCTTAATGCTGTGCTGCTGCTGTTGCTATTATCTTCCCCACCAGAATGTAAGCTTCTTGAAGGCAAGGTCTATTTCATTTTTGTCTTTGTATCCTCAGTGAATAGGGCTTAGTAATGTATAATCAGATTATGCTGATTGGACACCAGATTGCTGAATGACTCACTGTGCCTGCCCACACCTAAAGATTTTCTACCCTGGGAAAAAGACTAGAATTTTCTAATAAGTGAAATGGGTATTGGCATACATGGTCATATTTTCCTATCCTTACCTCCACTTTAAATCTCTAGCTCCATTTCAGGCTCACTCAAATGTCACTTCCTACATGAAGCATTTTTTGATTCTCTCAGTTACCACTTCTGTCCTCTCCTCTTATCCCCTAAAATTTCTTTTATACATTTAAAATTTACTTCTGTTTGTACAAGTTGTTTACAACCAGGACAATGTAAGTCTAATGAGGGCAGGGACAGTTTTCATTTTTTGTCTTTGTATCCTTAGGACCTAGAACAATGCACGGCACATAGTAAAATCTCAGGATTATAGAATTGTAGCTTTAACGCTCGAGTTCAGTATCTCTCTCTAGTCTAAATCCATCCTTTTACAGATGAGGAAACCAAGGTTCAGGGAAGTTATGACTTGCCAAAAGTGAAATAGGTATTAAATGTCAGAGGGAGGATTTGAACTCAAGTCTTCTGATTCCTTAACCAGTATTCTTTTCACTGTAGCACACCTTAATAAATATGTGTTGAAACGAATTGAAACTTCATTAACACTTCCAGGTACTTTTCCAGATCCTGCCCTTTAATTTGGGTTTAAATCTTGTCTCTCCACCTCTGTGACTTTGGGTAAATCACTTAACCTTCCTGGGACTCAGTTTCTTCATCTGTAAAATGAGAGTGTTGGACTAGATATCTTCTAAGGCCTCACCTTTAAGTCTATGATGCTACGATATTATGAAGTATTTGGAGACAACTGTCATCTCCCCAATAGGAATTCTCTTGTTGAAGCTAAGTATACCCAATTCTTTTGGTCAATCCTTATGTATCCCGGTATTTAGTCTTTATATCATTCTGGTTACTTTCCTCCAGATGGGTTCTAGTTTGCCAATATCCTTTATAAATTGTGACCTTTAGAACTGAACATAGCCTCTAGTTGTGTTCTGAAAAGTGCTGAGAACAGTGGGGCTATTAAACACCATGTTCTGGGTTCAGTTCCTGGTTATTACACTTTGACTTTAGGAAAGTCTTGTAACAAGAAGCCAGAGGCTGTTGTCATATGGTCAACATCAAACAGCTTTCCAAAGTCAAAGAGTAAGTTAGTGGTGAAACTGAAATTAGAACCCAGTTCAGGATGCTAAACTTGCTTATCTTCAACATGTAAAGAAGATTGCTTCCTTTTCCAATCCAGAAAAATGCTCAGAGAGCTGTTTTTTGGCAAATATAAAGGGTTGTACAACAGAAAAATGCAGACAAGATAGAGATAATTTGGCCCATTCTAAAGCTTTAGTTTCATAATTCTGCATGGCTAGGCTTAACAGTTGGCAGTAAAATAAGGGGAAGTACAGGGGTTTTTGTGGGACACAGACAATTTTTAATTCCAAATACAAGTGACTGCTATAGTAGGGGATGACTGAGAGGTATAGTGAGAATTAATTTTACTGTCTCCATTCAGAGTTAATTTAGTGTGCTACCATCAAACCGAAATAGCTGAACTAAAACCACCAGCAGCAACAGCAACAGCATTAAAAACTGTCTCTTAAATGGTGCTGGAGGTAACTGAATATAAGAAAAGGAATAAAGATGAGAGATCATGGTTGTTTAATCCAGGTTGAATACCTGATAAACTAATATCTTCACAAGATAATATAATTTGCTTTTTAGAAAATATCCTTCATACACAATAGTATCAAATGTAATATTACCTGACTTTAGACTCTTTATGATTAAGGTCCTTCCTTCCTTCCTTCCTTCCTTCCTTCCTTCCTTCCTTCCTTCCTTCTTTCTTTCTTTCTTTCTTTCTTTCTTTCTTTCTTTCTTTCTTTCTTTC
>NW_020954610.1:71344180-71479672 GCF_900497805.2 Vombatus ursinus
TTCTTTCTTTCTTTCTTTCTTTCTTTCTTTCTTTCTTTCTTTCTTTCCTTCTTTCTTTCTTTCCTTCTTTCTTTCTTTCTTTTTTCTTTCTTTCTTTCTTTTTTCTTTCTTTCTTTCTTTCTTTCTTTTTTCTTTCTTTTTTCCTTCCTTCCTTCCTCCTTCCTTCCCTTTCTCTTTTCCCTCTTTCCAAGCACTTTCTACATCAAGAGGCACTCTGCCAGATACTGAGAATACACAAATCAAAAATTAATCAGTCCATGACCTGAAGGTAATTACATTCTAATGGGGCAAGGAGAACAACATGTATACAGATAAACAAATTCAAAATACTCAAAATAAATACCTTACAATGTTCTAGAAGAAAGACATTAACAACCCTTGAGACTCAGAATAGTTCTCTTATAGAAGGTGACTCTCTAGCTAAGCCTTCAAGTGACTAAGTATTCTAAAAGGTGGAAGTGAGGAGAGACTGCATTCTATGCTCAGGGCACAGCATGTGCAAAGGCAAGAAGATGAGAGATGGAATTCTATGTTATGAAAAGCAAACAGGTGAATTTGTCTGGAATATAGAGTGCACGAAAAAGAGTATTATTGTGCACTGAACCCAGAAGGGAAGGCTGGAGCCAGATTGTGAAGGGCTCTAAGTGACAAACAGAAGAATTTGTATTTTATCCCAGGTAAAATGAAGGAATGATAGGAACTTTTGATCAGGGGCATGCCACAGTCAGACCTTTACTTTAAAAAGTGTAGCTGTTTGGAGGATGGATTGGAGAGCGAAGCGATGGAGAGATGGAGGGCAGGGAGATCAGTTAAGAAAGCTATTGTAACAGTTCTGGCAAGAGGTAATGAGGGCCTACCTAAAGGTGGAGAGAATGGAGACAAGGAAATAGATGCTTGAGATGGTAGAGATAGATCAGCAAGTCTTGGAAACTGAGGATTTGAGTTTGAGGAGTGAAGATTTCAGGTTGACTTTGAGATTGCAAATTTGGGTTTGTTTATGGTCTTGATAGAAATAGTGGCATTAGAATAAGGAAAGAGGTGCTTTTCTTGGGGGATGGATAGTTTGTAGAGAAAAAGATGAGATTAGAATTATTTCTTACCTAGATTATTTGGAACAGTAAAAAATTTCAAGTCATCGCTAAAGTTGCTTCCATGCCATGAGAAATTTCCATTTAGTTAGTAATAATAACTGAATAGTTGGAAAACCTCAGAAATGGCTAAATTGGATATAGAGAAAAGGTATCAGCTGTAAATCAGATGCTAAATGGTAAATGATAAATAACAATAAAATAATATCATACCAAATGAATAAGAAATGCAAAGTGGTACAAATTAACAAAAATAATCAAGAAACTCAGAGTTGTAATCTATCCCTAATGTGAGGGAATACCTCAGTGAAGACATACTCTTTTACTTTTCCAGGCAAAACTCAGTCTGTACTTTTCCTGATAAAATTTTAATACTTCACAGTGTTAGATATGCTCACTAACAGTACATACTTATTAATAATTTCAACCTCCATAAACTTAACTGGCTCAGAGATGCTCTTTCTCTGATAAATATCAACCTATCCAACATAGGGATGTTTTCTCTTTGTTTATAGCTATGATTTCTCAGGATCATAGATTTAGATAACTTCTTGAGATTATTGCAGAAGAGATTTTTCAGCCAGCCATGTATTGGAGTAGACAACCTCTATGATGCCTTGCACTCTTTGTTTTGTGATTCTGAATGGAGGATTAATATATGGAACTATTGGGAGATAAGGATAGAGATTTGTTTGGGGATGGGACAGATATGTGAGGATTTTCATGAAAACTAAAAATGCCATAAGGTTAAATTTTAATTCAAAACCAGATTTTATTTAAAACAATAATTTAAAGAATTATTTTAAGCCTAAAATTATCTTGTTTTTGTTTTTTGGAAGGGAGAAATAAATTTATAGAATCTTAAAATAGTGTACTGCTTGAGAGATATTGTGGTATAATAAATAGAATGCTAGACTTAGAGTTAGAAGAATCTGAGTTCAAATTCTACCCCAAATGTTGTCCTTCAGGTGCTCATTAGTTATATCACCCTGGGCAAGTCACTTAAGCTCTCTGTGCCTCAGTTTCTTCAGTTGCCAGAAGTATGTGTGGGGGGGGGGATAGGGAGAGACATTGGTCTCAATGGCCTCTACTCTGCCTTCTAGTTCTAATTGTATGATCCTATGACCATTAATTTAATTATGTTAGTAGTGTAAAGATCTATATATATATATTCTCTCTCTCCTTGTGTCCTTTAAAATGGGAACTATAGTACTAAGTAGTCTTTCTAAATGAAATAAACTTCATTTAAATGGTATCAAGACAATCAGTTTGAGCAGAATTTGGACTATTTAGATCTATATGCCATAAACAACATTGGAAAGAACCTATTGTGTAGTGTGGATGGTATTCGATGCTCAGAATTGCACTCAATAATATGTTTTCTTTTTATCATACATGTTTCTGAAAAGAGCTTAAGATAAAATGTACTATTCTTTAAATACAAAGATAACTTTGAGTTGTTTCTTCAACTGAAAATATTCCTTGTTCTATGGGAGAAATATTTTCAAGCAAAATTGGTTTTAAAATTAATTTTGGTTAATGGAATTCTATTTTCCCATTGAGTTCACAGCACAAGGAGAGATTTGTTTTATGGAAACACACTCCCCAAAAAGCTCAGCTAAAAACTTTTACTGACTGAGAAGGAAGGAATAAATAAATTAATGAATTCAAAAGCATCTATTAAGTACTTACTTTATGCCAAACACTGTGATAAGTGCAGGGGATATGAATAGAAGCTCCTCACTAAGAACTGGGTCAGTTTATGTGCAACTCTCTCCACTTACTCCAACAGAAGAGATATCTGTGTGCTTATAGAGAAGGGGAAGAAATTTTTCCCACCATGAAGAAAAAAGATCTTTTCTTGCCAGTAACTAAGGAGGTTTTATTTTGTCCCTTTCCTAGGCTGACAGATGGGGGAAGGAATTTTTTCTCCCTTCCATAAGATAGGGGGCTAATTGGCTGGGGAATGAGAGAAAGATATGAGCTGCTAACCTGTAAAGAGAGAGGAAACCATCCAAAAGTAAGTACCCTCCACCTTCAGAGAGAGATTGAGTCTAAGCTTTCTCTACGCATGAGTTTGGAAGAAATCATGACCCAATCTATTCTGTGTAGGGGTTTAGAGACACTATATACATTCCTGATTATAATCAATGTTGGTTTTTAATACTTTGAAATTCATTTTTTTCTTCCGTATTAAATATTTATGGTTTCAGTGCTGTTCTTTGCCTGAGACTATTAGCGCAATGAGCAACCAAAAACCTACACAAGTTAACCTTTAAAATTCCTAAATTTTTTTTATGAGTAGCGGAAAACAAGTTAATAAAAGTATATTATCATTTAAAATACCCATATTTTGAATGTGAATCTCTATGAATCCATGGACCTGGTTCTTCCTTTCAGGAAGGAGTTAGGGGAATAACCAATTTTGCAATACTGGGAATAATGGGTGCATCATTTTATTCCTGTTGGGAATTTTAGCATTTTGCAAATTTCTTCTCTGTAATCAGCAATACCTTTCTTCCCCCAATGGAATTTATTCAAAGTATGGTAATCCCTTGACTTCACACTCACAATCCTGAAGGTTTTCATCCTTCCTCCTCAATTTCCCTGGCTATTTATAAGAACTAATAGAGCTGTCTTGTAGCATCACACTTGCCAAGGTGCTACTACCTAACTTGTGATGTGCTCAGCTTGAATCAGTTAATTCTTTCAATTCTTTAACATTCTATATACTGAATGTGCTCAAAATGAATGGTATACCTAGTTGTGGTGTATTGTACTAATTCATCAACACTTTTTGTCTGTTCCAACACCTCCCACCCTTCCCAACAGGGTGGGGACACTGTGACCAGAAGTGCACATTTGAAGTGTTAGGCTCTAGAGATACCTGTGTACAGAAGGAGAACTCATAGATTCTGGTCACTCTAAAATCCCTTTCCAATTCCAGAAGAGCATTAAAAGTGCTTGTATGTTAAAGGATGTAGTTTGTTATAGCAGCAAAAACAGGCTTAGTTCCACCTTTTTTTTTCTTTTAAAAAATCTTATTTATTTATTTTCAACACTCTTCTTTTTAACATTTTGAGTTCCAAATTCTCTCCCTCACTCCTACCCCTTAGTTCATCCACTGAAAAGGCAAGCATTATTATAGCAATTATACATATGAAATCATGCAAAACATATTTCTCTATTAGCTATGTTTCAAAAAAAAAAACCAAGGCAAATAAAGTGAGAAAGTTATACTTCAATTTGCACTCAGAGTTCATCAGTTCTCTCTCTGGAGGTGGAATGCATTTTTTTTTCTATCATGAGTCATTTGGAATTGTGTTGGATTATTGTATTGATCAGAGTAGCCAAATCATTCATAGTTAATCATCATTGCAACATTGCTGTTACTATGCATAATGATCTCCTGGTTCTTTTCACTTTGTGTCAGTTCATATAGATATTGTGATGTTTTTCTGAAACCACCCTTCCCCCCATCATTTCTTATAGCACAATTGTACCCCATCACAATTATATGCTACAACTTACTCAGCCATTCTCTATGGATGAGAATTGCCTCAATTTCCAATGCATTGCCACCACAAAAAAAGCAATCATAGATATTTTTGTATATATAGGTCCTTTTCCTTTTTCCTTGATCTCTTTGGGTAGTGATCAAGAACTAGTAGTGATTTTGCTGGGTCAAAGAATATGCACAGCTTTATAGCATTTTGGGCATAGTTCCAAATTATTTTGCAGAATAGTTGGACCAGTTCACTACTCCACCAGCAGTGCATTAGTGTACCTATTTTTTCCTCATCCCTTTGTCATTTTTGCTAGGTGTGAGGTAGTACTTCAGAGTTGTTTTAATTTCTATTTTTCTAATCAATGATAATTTAGAGAATTTTTTTCATAGCTAGATAGCTTTGGTTTCTTCTTCTAAAAACTACCTGTTTATATCCTTAACCATTTATCAATTGGAGAATGGTGGTTATCTTTATAAATTTGACTCAGCTCTCTACCCAGTATATATTTGAGAAATGAGGCCTTTATCAAAGAAACTTGCTGTAAAAGTTGTGATATTACTTCATTGTCTATGATACCGTTTAGCAAAATGTAGTTTCCCTGATTATCTCTTTTAATTAAGTCTATTTTTGCTTTTGCTTCATCTGAGATTGCTACCCCTGCATTTTTTTTCTTTTATTTCAGTTCTGCTCTGGCCCCTTATTTTAACTCTGTGTATGTCTTTCTGCTTCAAGTGTCTCTTGTAAACAACATATTATTGGATTCTGGTTTCCAAACCATTTCAGCTATCAGCTTTCATTTTATGGGTGAGCTCATCCCATTCACATTCACAATTATAATTACTAATTATGTATTTCCCTCCATCTCATTTTCTTCTATTTCTCCCCATCTCTCTTTTTACCCTATCTCTTCTCAAAAGTCTTTTTCCTTCTAACCACTACTTCCATTAATCTACCTTCCCTTTATCACCACCTCCTTTCTTTTACCTCCTTCTCCTGCCATTTCCCTATTGGATAAGTTGCATTTCTATACACAACTGAGTGTGTGTGTATACATACACACATACATACATACACACACATATACATATACATATACATATACATATCCCCCTTTGAACCAACTCTGATGAGAATGAGGTTCAAACACTGCCTGCCATCCCCTACATTTCCAGTCCACTATAAAAACTCTTCCTTGCATGCCCCTTTATGTGAGAAAAGTTCTTCCATTCTATCTCTTCCCCCTTTCCTCAGTGCATCTTTCCTTCTCATTCCTGCATTCTTTTTTTTTAGAGATCATTCCAACATAATCAACTCATACCCTTGTCCTCTGTCTACGTAGATTCCCTTTAATTGCCCTAGTCATGATAAAGTTCTTAGGAGTTACAAGTATATTTTTTATATAGGAATGTAAACAGTTTAACCCCATTATGATTATTCTTCCATATTTACCTTTTTACCCCTTGAGCCTTCTGTTTGGTTATCAAATTTTCTATTCAGCTCTGGTCTTTTCATCAGGAAAGTTTGGAAATCTTCTATTTCATTAAATATTCATCCCCCCCGCCAAAGAATTACACTCAGTTTTTCTGGGTAGGTGATTCTTGGTTGTAATTCTTGCTCCTTTGACCTCCCAAATATCATATTCCAAGCCCTCTACTCCTTTAATGTTGAAACTGCTAAATCTTATGTGATACTGTCTGTGGCTCCATGATATTTGAATTGTTTCTTTCTGTTTGCTTGAAGTAATTTCTCTTTGACCTTCTGGAATATGACTATAATATTTCTGGGAGTTTTCATTTTGGATCTCTTTTAAGAAGGTGATTGGTGGATTTTTTCAATTTCTATTTTTTCCCTCTGAATCTAAGGTACTGAGGTAGTTTCCCTTGATAATGTTTTTTTAAAATATGATGGCTAGACTATTTTTTAATCATGACTTTCAAGTAGTTCAATAACTCTTAAATTGTCTCTCCTCAGTCTATTTTCTAGGTCAGTTGTTTCTCCAATGAGACATTTCACATTTTCTTCTTTTTTTATATTCTTTTGACTTTGTTTTATTGTTTCTTGAAGTTTCATGGAGTCATTAGTTTTTACTTGCCCAATTCTAAATTTTAAGGAATTATTTTCTTCAGTGAGCTTTTGTACCTCTTTTTCTTTTTGGTCAATTCTGCTTTTTAAGGAGTTCTTCTTGTCCATGAATTTTTGTGCCTATTTTATGTCTATTTTATCATTAGGCCAATTCTGTTTTTTAAGGTGATTTTTTTTAGTATATTTTTTTTAACCTCTTTTGCCAAGCTGTTGTTTTTTTTCATAATTTTCTTGTATCACTCTCATTTCTTTCCCCAATTTTTCCTCTTCCACTCCTATCTCTCTCTCTTTTTAAAACTCTTTCAGGAATTCTTATTGAACTTGGGTCCAATTAGAATTTTTCATTCAAACTCTTTTTCTAGCTATTTTCACATTCTTGTCTTCCTCTGAATTTATATTTCAGTCTTCTTTGTCTCTGAAGTAGCTTTTTATGGTCAACTTCTTTTTTTGTTGTTTGCTCATTTTCCCCATTTATTTCTTGACTTTGAACTTTATGTTAAAGTACGATTCTGTTCATCTGGGGGTGGGGAGACACTGTCTCAAGCTTCAGGCTTTTTATTTTGCTGTTTTCAGAGCTAATTCTTTTTGTTGTTGTTTTTCTTCTTTTCAGAGCTAGTTTTGGGGATCTACAAGATTTTGGTGCTTTCAAGGTGATGTTATCCTGGGAGAGATGTTGTCATTGCTGTCCTGGTCTGCACTCTGGTTTTTACTAAGCAAGGTCACCGAGTTCCCTGCAGTTGCACTTGCTCTCTTAGCTCTTAAAGCAATTAATGAATGGGTAAAAGGACCAATGTAACTCAATAGATATAAGAACAACCAAGGGAAATTAGATCCTGGATCTGAATCTCACTAACAATAGCAACTTAATGGCTAAGGTGGAAATTATGGAAACTTTGGTAGGAAGGGACTGTTCCATCCCAGAATTTCTGACAAAGAAGAGGAGAAAGCTGAAAATATACACTAGATTTTGGAAGAGTAGATTTCATAGGTTTCAGAGAGAGGTTAGGTAGTATCTGATGAACTAAAATTCTACAGGTAAAGTTAATCCAGGAAAGTTTAGCATTTCTCAAGGTTGAAATTTTAAAGGAACAAACAGAAACTATTTGGAGGAGAAAGTGGAAGAAGGGGAGTTGTCTAAAGAAATGGGTATTGATGAACAAGGAAGTCAACAACTAAGTTTGGTTAAAAAACATAGACACAAGATGGAGTCAAAAGAAAGTAATAGAGAATAAATACAAATGTGGGGCAAGAATCATATCAGGAGTGCTACAATTCGGAATGAGATAAGGTTTTCAAGAAAAGTTAAAAGAATAAGAAAAAAATTTAAAGCTATATGGAAAAAAGGAAGATCAGATAAAGAGTACTCAGAGTGAATGGGATGATAACTTATGACTAAAAGAAGGGGGGAAAGGGAAAAACCATTTATTAAATACCTACTAAGTGCTAGGTACTAGGCTAAATAAACATCATTACATCCTCACAACAATGGTAGATAGGGGCTATTGTTATTATCTCCTTTTTTTTTTATACAGATGAGAAAACTGGGCAGACAGAGGATAAATGACTTTCCTAGGCCCACACAGCTAGTAAGTAAGGCTGGATGACCACTTGCCAGGACTGTTATATAAGGGTCAAGTATAGGTGGGATGAGAGGGTCCTACTGAGATTCCTCCTAGCTTTGTGATTCTATGATTGAAGAACCTTTCTGTGTTTGTAATGAATTATAGAGCAGAAGTTGGGCTATTAATTGTCAGGAATTGGAGAGTTTATTCTAAGTTAATGTGCATTTATGTAATGTGTATCATGTCTCTGAAACCCATGTGTATGCAGAAGAGGAAGACTAAG
This sequence comes from Vombatus ursinus, assembly GCF_900497805.2. Classification (NCBI taxonomy): domain Eukaryota; kingdom Metazoa; phylum Chordata; class Mammalia; order Diprotodontia; family Vombatidae; genus Vombatus; species Vombatus ursinus. Next base: position 71,352,705 of record NW_020954610.1, read on the forward strand.
TCCATATGGGTAATGTGGAATTTGGGAGTTGGAGAGGCCCTCCAGTGGAATAGGTATCTTGCTCCTGGATTTTGGGAGTGTTGAAAGAGCAGGACCTAGGGCTGGGAGAAGTTGGCATTTTCTCTTAGTGCTTTAAACTCTAAGACTATATGAAGTTTGGGGTTTTAGTGCCTTATCACACAGCAGTACCAGCATTTGGGGAACAATAGGAAGAGGTCTATAGCAGATGTCAGTCATTGATTAGTTCAGTTCTATGTCTCCGGTGATATTGGCATAGGAAAAGAAAATATTTAGAGATAAAATAAAGCCAATGGATCCAGACCACAGGGGTGTGTGTGTGTGTGTGTGTGTGTGTGTGTGTGTGTTACAGTTTATATAGTTTATTATGTTGTTTTGTTCACATTCAACCATGATCCAGAGGACCAATAATGAAGAATGTTACCTATCTCCTGGCAAAGTGGTGATAGATTAAATCTGCAAAATGAAACATGACCAATGTGGTAACTTGTTTTGCTTGACTATGCATATTTGTTACAAGAGTTCCCTCCCTTTCAGGGCAAGAAAGGGAGAGGAGAGAAAACAATAAATGCTTTTTAATTGAAAAAAATTAAATTAAGTAAAACCTACTGTCACATCAAATGTAACCTCATTGATAATGTATGCAATATTCAGACCCATAGTTCCCCACCTTTCCAAGGAAAGAAAGAATACATTTTCTCATTTCTTCTCCAGAGGCTAAACTGGTCATTATGATTATGTAGCATCCAGCTTCATTTGATTAGTCTTTTCATTGTCATTACTGAGTCACATAGGGGTGTGGATGCTATTTTCTTGATTTTGCTTACATCAGTTTATATCTATATATAATATCTATACATATAATATATAGAAAAATCTCTCTCTCTCTCTCTCTGTATATATATATATAGTCTATATCAGTTCAGGCAAGACTTCCCATATTTCTCTGACTTTCTCATAATTATCATTTTTTACAGGGCCATAATATTCCTTTATATTTAGAATGCTGACAAATTTAGGTTTGATATAAGGCAAAACCACCTTAGAAGTCAGGTAGACTGATAGCTGTATAAGATGCTATAAAATTCAGATTGTAAATATGGTACATGGAGAATGTTCTAGGCAGAGAGCATTTAGGCTCAGATTTGTCCTTGCCTTTTGTTTTGACCTGTATAAGGCTCTCCAACCAGGCACACAGCCATTGATTGTACAGGCCTTCCTCTTTGAAGGATGTGTAGAATCAGAAGACAGTCTTTTCTAACCTTGTTCCATATGCAGGGGCAAGATTAACACACATATAAAATAAAACTATTGAGCTATTTTAATACTTTCCTGTCATGCATTCAGGACCCTCTAAAGTTGTCACCAGCTACTGTTTCATTTAATTCTCTGGCCTTCAGGGTAATGTAAGAAAATTGAAGAGATTAGGAGCTATCTCTTTCCTGTTCAATGCATTTGTGTTGCAGTAAATTGGTACCAACCTTCAATCTCATGGTCAGGGCTCTCCAGGGTCCTTCCACTGATATGACAGCCCAGTCAGCGTGATAAATGGTGCTCGCCCCCTCCAGCAGAATGGAAAAGCTTCACTCTCTGACTCCACAATTGTCTCTTTCACACTGGCAAACAGGAAACATTTAGCTGTCTTATTGTACTAAGTGACTTGCACCCTTGTGTTTATGTTTTTCAAGTTAATTAGAGGATACATTTTCCAGGATTAATTATTTCATGTACAATGACAAAAATGACTTTGACCTGCAGTGAATCAGGAGAAAAGAAATCTTCCAGCCCGAAAACTGCCCTTTTAACATCAAATTTTTCCTTTCTGCCTCTTATCCTAATAGAAAACTTGTCTCATTTGAGGGCCAGGGTATTCTGTCTGCCTCAAAGAAATCCCAATAAGTCCAATGACCCCAGATGAAGAATACGCAATTCCAAATCTATTTGTATGTGTGGCAAGCAGAAATAGAGAATTACACACACACACACACACACACACACACACACACACACACACTCACACATGCACACAGAGGCAGAGAGCAAAAGGGAAAGAATTATAGGGAGAGAAATGTTACCTCTTAAATAAAATTATGTACTTACTGTGAAGTCAGCCTGTGATTTTATGTTTACTTTCATGTGCACTGAATTTTTAAAAAATAAACTTTATAAAATTACCACCTCTGGGATAATGTAATATGTGATTTGTTCTAGCTGTTATTTCTCACTAGTAATAATAGCTGGCATTAATATAGCACTTAAAAGGTTTGTAAAGTATTTTACATGTGTTATCTCATTTGAGCTCCACAACAACTCTGAGAGATCGGTATTGTAATCATCATCTCCATTTTAAAGATGGAGAAACTCAAATTCAGAGTGACAGAGCAACTTACCCAGGGTTATATGATTGTTATATGCCTGAGGTGGGATTTGAATCTGGGTGACTCCAAATCTATTGCTATATCCACTGAATCACTGGAGAAGGAAATGGCAAACCACTCCAGTATCTCTGCTAAGAAAACCCCACAGATAATATTGGCATGCTACAGCCCACAGGGTCATGAAGAGTTGGACACAACTGAACGATTGAACAACTGAACAACAATAGATAATAACAAGTATCTAAACTTGGATGAGTTGTGGATGAGTCTAGAGGTAATAGATTCCCTTGCACTGAAGGTCTGCAATCAGGGGCTAGATGTTATAATGGGTTTTTTACTGTGGGTGGGGTGAGGGTGTCAGATTGGACTGGACAGGTACTGATATCCCTTTCAACTATAAAAATTATGTGATTCTATGAACATTGGACCAACCAACAAATGACTAGAATCCATTTCTCATCTAGGAATCTATTCCTTCTCCAACAAAGTCCCACTCTAATGCCTCATCACGGCATGGATGTAACTCAAGTCTGGGTACTCAAACATTGAGCACAAATCACTGATGATCCCACTGAGCTGAAATGGCTTTGTGTATGGGCTGGTGGTAGGTTCCATAGCTATTTTGGGAGAATAAACTTAGCTAAATTCAGAGAGTCATTTCATCACAAGGTTGGCTGTACAGTGGTGAATTTTTTCTCTCAGCTACAGCAACTTACAAAGAACAACTACTAAGACTGATTTTTGTTTTGTTTTGTTTTGTTTTGGGTGGGAGGAGAAGGTCTAGGTTAGTGGACAGTAGGATTCCAGACTAGCGTTTTTAAAAGAAGAGCTCCCAGTGTAGAAACTCCCTTAAAAAATGCAGATCAACAACACATCAATTAAAGCCTTAATTGGGGGGGAGGGAAGGAAAAGGATGGGAATAAGCATTTATTAAGTGCCAACTAAGTACCAAGCACTGAGCTAAATGCCTTAGATAGTTTATATCATTTGATCCTCACAACAATCTTGAGAGGTAGGTGTTATTTTTTCCATTTTACAATTGAGGAAACTGAAACAGACAGAGCTTAAGTGACCTACTGAGAGAATTACTTGGGGACACAGAGCTTATGTGACTTTCCCATGTTATACAGCTGGCATGCATCAGAATTTGAACCCAGGTCTTACTGACTCTAAAGTTGGTACTCAATGAATTATGCTATGTTGCCTGAAATGAAGCCTGATACAATGGAAAGAGTTCCTAGTCTGAGGACATAGGTTCCAATCCCGGCTCTGCCACCTACAGTGAGTGTGACCTTGAGTGATAGGTTAACATCTATGAGCTTCACTTTCCTCATCCAAAAAATGAGGAATTTGAACTTGAATAAGGTCCCTTCTAGCTCTAAATGGAGGAGCCTATAAGTTTCCTTGCTAAGACATTTTTGCTGTTTGCTTTTTAGTTATGTCTGACTCTCTTCGATCCCACTTGCAGTTTTCTCGGCAAAGATACAGGAGTGGTTTGCCATTTCCTTCTCCAGGTATTTTTACATATGGGGAAACTGAGGCAAACATGGTTAAGTGATTTGCCCAGAGTCACACAGCTAGTAAGTATCTGAGGCCAGATTTGAACTCAGGAAGATGAGTCTTCTTGACTCTAGGCCTGGCACCTTACCCACTATACCACCTAGCTGCCTGATTGCTAAACATACAGGAGTTTAAATCTGCTTTGATAAAGGAACTGATGACTGTGATAAAAATCATTGACATACTTGCTGCTATATCTGATAAAGATTTGAAATAACCTCATAGGATGCACAACCCCCCTCCTCCTCAAGTTTCTTGCCTATATTCAGCCTTTTAATACACAGCCATTTCCTGGTAGATTAGAAATCATGCTTCACTGTTAGGTCTTTTTCTCCCTTCCCCTCCCCCTCCAATCCCCACACACTAGACACAAGGGCACAGACTCTGTGATATCTACTCGAGTGTGCAAGCTCAGTGACAAGCATTCAAAACAGAGAAGAGATTGTCGAAATTTCTGTGCTTTTAAATCATGTCCCTTGGGTGAATATTCAAAGCAAGTTGCATTCTTGACTCTTGCCTACAGCCCAGCAATTAGACATGGTGTTTGGACTTTTTTTTTCTAAAGACCATTTTGAATGAAGAAACAGATTAGTTTCATGACAGACAGCACACAAATGCAAGTGACAACAATGCAGATTAGCACCAAGTATGGAGAGCTCATTAAAAATCAAGGTTCATAATTGGAATTGCATTTGCTCATCAATTTCATGCACACAAGGGATTTGGGGGTCAGACAGTTCTAGAAGGCTGCCACCCACAACCAAGATAAATTAGATTTGCCAAAATTAATAGAATGTAACATGAGTGATTTGATTCACTTATATTAGTTGGCTAATATTTCTTTAGGGTTTTGGATTAACATAAGAGTACAGATAGCTAGTTGAGTTACGGGTATGTTTGTGAATGAACTGGTCCAGTCTTAATCTGCATAAGAGACCATATCCAAGGAACAGACTGAGGATGCTCTCTTTCCTTTCCATAGAAAGGACCTATTTGCTCTTTACAAGTGAAGTCAATAATGTTCTTATTTGCTGTTGCTTTTGACATCTTCAGAAGTGACCATGCCTTATATATGTTATTCTTTTTCCTATCAATATTTGGAACAAAAGCTACTGCTGTTTTCTTTTTACTATTGGTTGACCCAAACTTTCTATCCATTATATTTCCAGATTTGGTTTATTCTGATTTGCTGAATGAAGTACCACTCCAAGAGATTATCAGGGAATCCCTACAGACTCAGATGATGGATCTTAGAATGATAGGATTAGAAAGGATCTCAGAGCTCATCTTGTTCACTCCTATTCTAAAATACAAATCACCTCTAGCAAGTCCACTGTCACCCAAGGTAGCCCATCCTATCCCTGAATAGCTAACTGGTTGGAAGTTTCTCCTAATATTTAATAGAAATTGATATTTTCTGCAATTTTCATCCTTCCATCCCAGTTCAGCTTTCATGGGACAAGAAGAATAACCATGCTTCAAATATTTAAAGATTGCTATCCTAACTTCCCTAAGCCTTCTCTTCTTCAGGCTAAACCATCCCTATTTTCATCAGCTTCTCCTCAGATGGCATGGTTTCAAGTTCAGTTAGTAGCCTGGCTGCTTTTCTCTGGACATGCTCTAGTTTGTTAATGTCCAGCTGTGGCCTGACAGATCCTCCCTCATTCTGTACAGTATACCTTTGTTAATGTAGCCCTAGATGGCATTATTTTTTTTGGCTGTTGTATCTCATTGCCTATGAGCTAGTACCCTCCTGAAATCCATAGATCTTTGTCACATGAACTGCTTTCTGGCTGTATTTTCTTCATCTGCAAATTAAAAAAAAATAAGTCGTGGAGGCATTTACATTTATCCTTATTGCATTTCATCTGATTAAATGCAGCCCTTCATTTCAGCTTGGTGATATCTTTTGGGGACCCTGATTCTCTCATTCAGTGTATGAGCTATCCACCCCAGTTTTATGTTACATATAAATTTGATAAGCATGACTTCTATCTCTTAATCTAAATTGTAGACCTCTATCAATTTTATAAAATGAGGCCAAAAACCAAGCTCTGTAGCATTCCACTAGAGACCATCCACAAGATTGACATTAGTCCACTAATTTCCACTTTCTGAATTGTCAACAAGTTATAAATCCTCCTAAATATATTGCCATATTGCACAAGACTAGGCGGCTAGATGGTGTAGTGGAGAGAGCACTGGGCTTGGAGTCAAGACCATTCAACTTCCTGAGTTCAAATCTGGCCTCAGAATGACCCTGGAAAAATCACTTAGCCCTGTTTGTCTCAGTTTCCTCACATGTAAAATGAGCTGGAGAAGGAAATGGCAAACAACTCCTGCATTTTTTGCCAAGAAAACCCTAAATGGGGTCATGAAGAGTTGGACGTGACTGGACACAGCCTTTTCTATAAGGATATTTTGAAAAGCTTTGCTAAGCTGTTTTGCTGAAATCCAAGTACACTAGACTTTTAGCATTTTACTGACACACTCATCTAATTATCCTACAGAAAAATTAAATTAGACTGGTCCTATATGACATAGTCTAAATGAACCCATATAGACTCAATGTTCTCCATTTGAGCTTCTAAAAGCTCACAAAACATACATATTTTTAAAAAATTCATTCATTTATTATTATTAATTTTTAAGGATAATGACTTTTTTTTTCAAGATCAACAAGTCAGCCCATTAAAAAGCACTCATTAAACATTTATAATGTGCCAGGCATAGTGCTTAGCACTGGAAATGGAAAGAAAGATAAAAAAAAAACAACAAAAAACAAACCCAAAACCAAACCACATTTGCCTTCAAGATGCTCTCATTTCAATGAAGGAGATAACATGTAGGCACATACTACATGATAGATACAATGTAAAAGGGAGATAATCTCAGTGAAGAAAACACTAGCAGCTGAGGGGACTAGGAAAGGTCTGCAGAAAGTAGAATTTGAGCTGAGAATTACAGGAAGCTGAAAAACTAAGAGAAGTTTGTGGAGAGAGCATTCCAGTCATGTGGAAAGAGGAGGTGAAGTGTCATATGTGAAGAGTCTCTACCTTCTTCCCATTTCTAAATTGATATCACTTCTTGTGATCTCCTTGAGTCTTTGAATACCACCAACAGCTGTTCAGCAGTCATATTCACATGTACTACACATACCTAGGGATATAATTCCCTGGTCCTGTGACTTGAAATCACTAACACACTAAAGTAGCTCATCTCAGATCTCTTGCCAACAATAATAATAGTTAATAGCAATAATAATATTCACTTTTATAAGATTTTGAGTTCCATTTTTTCTCCTTCCCTCCCCTCCCCCAGATGGCAAGCAATCGGATATAGGTAATACATGTACAATCATATTAAACATATTTCTACATTAGTCATGACAAGCCATACTTCTTATAATCTACTATAATTGGGGAAAATAAAAGATTATTTAAAAAAGAAAGAATGTACTTGGATATGTAAATACAAAGTATAAACAAAGCAAATACAAATTAAACTGCGGGTTGGGGATGGGAAGCACTAATAACTTGGGGAATCATAAAAGTCTCCTATAGGATGTATTATGTGGGCTGTACCTGGTATAGAGCAAAGGATTTAGTACAGGGAGATTTGAAGGGCAGAGAAGTCTAAGGCTGTCATCATAAATTGTTGTTCAGGTCTACAGAATTATTTCAGAAGCCGAATATGGGTGCCATCTAAGTGGTTAATCATGAAGAATATTGAGGAGTAAAAGGGAAAGGGGAATAAAAAGAAAGAGGAGGAATAGGATGAAGATGAGGATGGTAAGGACAACAATGACAATATCAGCAATGACAACAGCAGTTAGACTCTAATGAGTGCAAGACACTGTATTAGAAGGGGATGCAGGGGGGACCCTAAGACATAGTTCCTGTGCTGTAGGAGCTCACAGTCTCATTGAGGACTTCCCTATCTTCTTTGTGTCCTAGACCCCTTTGGCAGGTTGGTGAAACCTATCAACCCCTATTCTGAATGATGTTTTTAATTGCATAAAATAAAACCCGTAGTATTACAAAGGAAACCAATTATATTGAAATTGACTTGTTAAAAAAATTTTTTAAGTTCACAGACCTCATCTTAAGTTGAAAGAATATGATAATTACCAAATGGGTGGTATAGATAATCAGTACTACAGGAGCTGCAAAAAACTCCAAACAACAAAAAATATACTTTTGACCCATTCCTATAGATAATAAATAAGTCAATCAATTGATCAATAACAGCATCCTTGGTTTGTACTGCACCTGTGGTCCGTGGTCAGTGTTAGTGGCAGATATGAGCATGTATGACACTTGTGAGTCAGCAGCCTTGGTTTCATTCCCAGCTCCCCCACTCACCCCCTGAGGCATGTAGGGCATATTTATGAAATCACTCTGGGTCTCAGTGTCTCCATCTGTGAATGAAGGATAAAAACCTGCCAGCTGGCTACTAACTGCTCTGGGAGGAACTGAGGTTTAATAAGATAATGTACTTTATTTTCTCCACATGTTTTCCACACCCTCAACTCCCATGAACTTCAAAAGGAGCTCCTCACATCCAAATCTGAATTTTCAAAATTACATGCAGTTCTTCTGGAGAAAAACAGACTAAATATATGCCAATTACCATTTATCAGGCCTTCTAATACATATGTCTTGATGCTTTCTCCTAATGGTTTCACACTTCCCAAAATTTAAAATGAAAATGGGCAAGGCCCAGCCTTAGGAAAGTCTGTGAAGTAGATTCCTTGTTTCCATCTACCCAACATTAATTTTTCTATTCCTTTTTCTTCTTTGGGAAAATCTGGACCTGTGATTCTAAACACCTACCACACCCAGTGCTTTCTCATTGCCTTATCCAATCTCACTAAGGATAATCAAATCATTCTCACTAAAGTGTTAGAGGCTTGATATGTTACCCTCCCAAGAAATGCTTATCTATTCAGAAGTGGTGTAGAAACAGTGGAAAGTCTGATCATGCCTCTCTCCTTGCTCAAGAAACTTTGATAGCAGGCTGTTGCTTACAGGACAAAATTAATTGAATAAATGAAATTTAAAGCCCTTCCCAGTCTGGTTGCCACCTATCTCTCCAGGCTTACTATATTTCCTCTCTCCCCCATACCATGTTCTAGACAAACTGGCTCACTTGTTCCTTACATATAACATTCTATCTCCTTCCTCTTAAGTTTTACATAGGCTCTCCTCCATATCTGAATCAGTAAATTAATAAATGGAAAAACATTCATTGAGAGTTTATGATGTGCTAAGTGCTGGTGACACAACTACAAAAGTAGAACCAGTTCTTACTCTCAAGTGGCTTGCATTCAAAAGGGGGAAAAATATTTAATATGCAGAAGTGGTGTTTAAAGAGGGATGTTTTAGTCTGGAAAGTTACAGGGATGATGAATAGAAGCATAAAGAGGTATATTGATATACTCTTTCAGTGACTGGAACAGTATTGATTTGATTATGGTTTCATAACTGGAAAGTGAAGGGTGGTAGAGAAGATGATGTGAAGTATGTTTGGTCTGCCTTGTGAGGCACTCACTAATGAGGACAGGGAGGGTTCCATGATCGGAGCTGTGGAGCTTAAAGCATTAAGATCCACAAGAAAATATACAAAATATTTTCTATTGGACTGCAAACATGTAGACCCAGGGACTCTCAAACTCTTAAGTTCCTGAGGTAGCTGCCAAAGCAAGAAATATTCATCTCAGGGTCACTATTTGGTTACCTGTGCTCAGGGAAAGAAACACAAAGTAGAAGAGGCAGCCAGGGATTTGGGGTACAGGATTAGGTTTGCCTGGCAAGCATATGTTCTTAGTCATATATATGTAGTCACCATTGCTATAATGGGAGGGTTCCATGTGATATGCTTGAGAGAGAGAGAGCTAGAAAGAGACTGAGGCAGAGACAGAAAAGGAGGAGCTCAGGGATGAGGGAGAGAGAGATTAAAGTGGTAAAGGGAGAGAAAAGGATGGAAGGATGGGGATGAGGGTTGGAGGGAGAAGAAAAAAAAGAAATGGGAATTAGATAAGGAGGGTGAAAGAGGGAGAAAGAAGAGAAGGAGGGGAAGAGGGAAGGACCACTTTTTCCTGGCTCAGTAGCAAACCCTCTCTCCCATAGCACTCAGTCATGAGTACACAAGATCAAACCAGGAGCTTCTGATTGCTCATGTCTTTAATAAGGGGCTGGGACAGAGGCCTATCACCACACATTCCCCATGGGATGGTTCTAGTTCATCAGATTAAGGGGAGGGAATCCTTTGATTATTCTCAATACATACATAATAATTACAGAGCAATAGATATCAGAATGTGGTCTAGAACGTGGTAACTGCCAAATGGAAGTTAGTGAAACAAAGTGTTTAGGAAAATCATAGAGATTTGAGGTAGTCAAGAAAGTAGATATGAGAGAGGCAGAGTGTAAGTGGGCCATAAAGGATGGGTAGCACTGGGTAAAGTGGAGACAAGGAGGAACCACAAAGAGGCAGGAAGCATAAGACAGGCTTAGGCTTGGCGCAAAAATGAACATGTTTGTTTGAAGTGAAGGGAATGTATAGAGAGTAATGGGAGAAAAGGTTAGAAAGGCAGATGGGAGTGAGATTAGGAATGGCCATGAATGTCAAATCAAGTAGTTTGGACTCTGCCTATGGACAAAGAAAAGTCATTGAAGGTTTTTTTGGTGGTAATCACATAAGCAAATCTGTATTTGATGTTTATCTGGTAGTAATATAATATGATAAATACAATATAATATGATATGGTATAATATATGACATGATATAATAAAATATAATAATAGGATAGGATAGGATAGGATATGATGTGATGTGATATAATATATTATGACAGGATATGATAGAACATGATATAATATGATATGGTATGATAGGACAGGATAGGATATAATATGATATATCCTATCATATTACATCATATCACATTGTATCTTATCTTATCCTATTATATTATGTAGTAATCCTATATATTATTATATAGTCAAGGTTGGGAGAGACTGAAAGCAGGAATAACAGCTTATAGTAGGATTTCAGGAATAAGTGAAGGATTTTTTTGGTTCCTAGGGTCTTTTCCAATCTGCCTTGCATGAGACATCTTATTCAAAGTTCTACTTCTTTCAGTAAAATATAGCATTAAAGGATATGCTAGTGACATCTGTGGAGTACAAGGCTAACAATGGGACAAAGTAATAAGTACAACTGCTTAGTAGAAATATTGAGAGATTTTCTAAGAAAAGAAGTTATATGGGCTGATGCACAGGTTTGATGATGGTGAAATTGGGAAGTGTATTACATTAAATTGGATATGTCTAGCTGTAAGCTTGACAATTTTTTTCCCATTATGCTAAGTTGTAAGCTCTCAACTTGTCAGGACTTGCCCACTATCTTTCAAATATTCAGCCCTCAACCTTTGAGGTAGGATTAGCTGCAGTTTAATTTCCTGATAACACCTAAATTAAGGTAAGAGTTCTAAATACTTTATTAATAATGCATGCAGTAATTAATAGAAATTACTTTTCCAGCATGTATTATTAAAAGATGTGTTCCAACATGCCTTTTCCACACTCCAATTTACTTGCATTCTAAACAGGGTGCTCTTTCTACATCTCTTTCTATACAGGACTGTTAATGTATCAAATCTGAAATCTGGGTTCAATTTTCTACTGTGGGTCTGAAAAAGTTATCCCAATCTAATTCTTTGTTAAAATCAGTTCTTTGAAGGAATGGATTAGCCACTCTCTGACAGAACCTTTCATCTAAGAATGATGATGATGGTGATGATGATGATGATGATGATGATAATGATGATGATGATGATGATAAGTATGCTAGAATTAATATGGCACTTTATAATGTGCAAAAATGCTTTTTTCACAAGCCAGAAGCCACATAGTACAGTGGAAAGAGAATTAGATTTGGAATCAAATTATTCAGTTCAAATCTCAGCTCTACCATTTACAAACCGTGTGACCTTGGCAATCAATCAAACAACAAACATTTATTAAACACCTACTGTATGCCAAGCATTATGCTAGGCACTGGGGATATGAAGACATAAATGAAACCATCTTTTTTGCCCTCAAGAACTTGCTTACATTCTACTGAGGAGAGAACATGTATATAAATAGATCTATATGAAAGAATACAAAATACAGAATATATAAATAAATGCAAGGTAATATTGGGAGGCACATAAAAACTTGGAGTGAAATCAGGAAAGGTTTCAGGTAGAGAGGTAGTATTTTAGTTAATTCTTAAAGGAAGTAAGTGATTCTTAGAAGCAGAATGAGGAGGGAATACATTCCAGGCTTAGGGATAGCTAGTACAAAGGGGTGGTGATGGGAGATGACATATTCTGAATGAGGAATAGCAAGAAGGTCAGTTTGGCTAGTCCATAGAATACAAATGTGAAAATAATGTATAATGAGTAGCTTGATTGCAGTGGAACACTAGGAAGATTATTCAGGTAACATTGTCAAGGATGGATTAGAGAGAGGATAGATTGAAGGCAGGAAGACCAGTCAGGAGACTATTACAACAATTTAGAGAAAAATTAAGGCTCCAAACTAGGGTGGTTGTTAACAGGAACAGAAAGGAGGAGTTGGGTGTCAAAGATATTATAGAGTTAAGGACTTGACAACTCTTTGGATATATGGGATGCAGGGTCAGGGAAGACTCAAAGAAGATGATGGTGTCATTAACAAAGACAAAGAAGTAAGGAGGCTGGGCAGGTTTAGGAAAGAAGATGATAACTTTAGTTTTAGACATGCTATAGATGTTTGGAAATGCAGGCATAGAGGTCTGGGTGTAGATTAAGAGCCTGGGGATTAATTATCTGGGGATAATTCTCAATCTCTCTCTCTCTCTCTCTCTCTCTCTCTCTCTCTCTCTCCCTCCCTCCCTCCCCCTTTCCTCTTTCTCCTCCTCCTCTCTCTCCTCCTCCTCCTCTCTCCCTTTCTTTCTCCTTACCTATCTAATCTACGATAAGCTACCCCCATTTAAGGAGAGATAAGGGAGTTACCTACTCAAGAAGTGACAAGATCACTTTACCAAGGTAGGATAGAGAAGAGAAAAAGGTTAGGTTGGAACCATGGAGAAAACTCATGGTTAAGTGGTGGAAAAAAGGATGAGATGCCAGCCAGAGATTGCAAAGATGCAGGCAAGGAAGTAGAAGGAGAAAGCAGAAAATGTAGGGTCAAAGAAGAAAAGAAAGGAGGGACTGTTAAGAAAGAGAAGGTGGTCAAATGTGACAAATGCCACAAAAAAAGTAAAAAACGATAAGGACTGAAAACAAGTTATCATGTTTGGTGATGAGGAAGCCACTAGAGAACTGGAAGAGGGGTGTTTCAGAAGAGTGGTGGGTATAGAATCCATACTGCAAGGGGTTGGAAAGCAAGTGGTGGTGAGGAAGTGGAGGCAAGAAATGTTGACTCATTTTCTAGGAATTTGATGGGGAAGGTGAGGAGAGAGATAGGACAATGATTGGGAAGGCAGTTTTTTTTTTAAAAGATAGCTTTTTTATTTTTTGTTGGTTTGTTTAAGATGAGCATAACTGGACATTTTGACAGATAGAATGTAAGCTCCCTGAGAATAGGTGCGCTCTTTCTTTCTTTCTTTGTTTCTTTGTTTCTTTGTTTCTTTCTTTCTTTCTTTCTTTCTCAGTCTTTATATCCCCAGTGCCTAGCATAGTCTCTGGGATATAAAAAGTGCTTAATAAATGCTTGCTGATTCTTAATTGATTTTTAGATGACAAGGGAAAGAATCAGTAGATAGGGACTACCTTAAGATGCATGAGAGAGAGAGGGAAGGTTTGACAGAACTGATTATAGAGGAATCATACAGAATCTCAGATTGGGAAGGAATGTAATAAATCAACTAGTTAGACTCACATCTGTACATGAATCCCCTCAACAGTATTTCCAGTGAGTAAATAACCATTCTGCCTTCTCTTGAAAACTATTAGTGAGGGTAAACTGCACACCTTCCTAGAGTAGCCCGTTTCATTTCTAAATAGTTTTGTTAGGAGGATTTGATCCTCACTCCAACTCTGTTCAGTAGATGCTATTTTTAATCTCTGTTCTTCAGATAAGGAAACTGAGGTTAAGAAAGGTTAATTCACTTGCTCAGGGTCACTCAGCTAATTAGTGTCTGAGGTAGAATTGGAGCTTGGGTATTTCTAACTCTAAGTCCTATATTCAATCCACTTCAACAAGCTATCTCTTATGAGCTTAAGCTTTTCTCTATGTGGTTTCTATTTCTCTTAGTTCTGACCTTGGGTGCCACAAAGAACATGACAAAGAACATGTCTTCATATGCTTACTGACAACTATTATGTCCTCTCTCCCTGCACTGCCACTGAATCAATCCTTGCATAGTGTGAACCACAATCCTCTTACCATATTGATTATCATCCTTTGGATTTTCTCCATTTTGTCATCTTGTCCACAGCCATCCTAAAACGTGGTGCCCAGAAGTAGACACAGGACCCGAGATGTGGTCTGACCAGAGAAGAATAGTAGGACTATCACTCTCTTATTATGAATGTCATAATTCTTTCAATATAGCCTAAAACTGAATTTGTACCATTTGACTATTATTTTTCACTGTCATATTGAGCTTGTTGTTCACTAAAATTTCCAAATTTTTCTCAAACAAAACTGCTGTCTGGCCACACCTTTTCTATTTTGTATTGATAATGTGGATTTTTTTGAGTCTAGATGTACATTCACTTTGTTAAATTTCATCATGTTGTATTTAGTCCATTATTCTAGCCTGTTGTGATTTTTCTACTGTCTCATTATGTTCACCATTTCTCCCAGCTTTGTCTCCATTGAAAATTTGACAAGCATGACATATATGCCTTCATCCAAGTCAAAGATAAAAATGTCAAACAACACTGCACCAAAGACAGATCTTTGGGGAACTTCACTGGTGACCTTCCTCCACATTGGTTTATACTCCAGTGGAGCTGTAATAATTTTGATATAGATATTCCCTCTATCAGTATGGTCCAGCAACTCCATATTGGCATTGAACTGGTAATGAGTACTCTTTCAATCTGGTCATTTAGCCAGTCAGGATCTCCTTAACTGTACTATCATCTAGCCCATATGTCTATGTCTTGTTCACGATAATTGCATTTTGTCAAATACTTTGTTTATATCTAAGTAAACTATATCTCTTGATCTTTCAATCTCACCAACTCTGTAAAAAGAGGAAATGAGCCCAGCCCAGCATGGACTGTTCTTGATTAAGCTATGTTGTTTGTTGAGGCCACTGCTTTTCTGTCTAGATATATATTTACAAACCATATTTTTAATAATATATCCTAAAAAAATTTTGTGAGGAATTAGTGGAATTCAGTGAACTACAATTCACAATCTTTATTCTCTTCCATTTGTTTTAAAAGAAAACAGATATTTACCTTTCTCCTGTCCTGTAGTCCTTCCCCTATCCTCCATAATCATTCAAAAACCACTAATAATTTCTCAGCAATTATGTCTGTTCATTCTTCCAGTCCTTTAAGGAGATGTAGTTCACTGTGGTCTGATCATTTGAATTTATCAAGGGCAACTAGGTCTTCTCTTAATCTCCTCATACTTAATGTTGAGTTTCAACTTGCTATTAACTATTTTTCTTGTGCATTTTGAAGTCTGTATTTCATTTTCCTTGGAAAAGAAAACTGAAGTAAATAAAGAGCTAACTAGTTTTGCCTTCTCTACATTGCTCATTTTAATTTTCGCATATACCCTGAGGAGCAGTTCTAGCAGTTCTGTATAGATCCTGCTAACTAAAAAGCCCTTTTGCTTATCTCTGTGTAAGGTAGTTCTGCTTTCTTATCTGACCATTTTATTTACTGAAATGGACAGAAAAGATATTTACATGAGAAGCACAGAGAAGCATAACTTGAAGACAAAAACAGACAGTTCTGGGAGCAAAGTGGACCCTCAGATGAGAGTGCTAGGAAAGAGAAATACAAACGGTTCTGGAAGAACCCGAGTGGAAGCAGCCCCACAGAGGCAAAGGTGCTGACATGGTGCAGATGGTTGGTTATATTGCATTGTTTCCAATGAATTTGTACATGATGTCTTCTGCTCCTCCTCCTCCTCCTCCTATTCCTTTTCCTCCTTCTCCTTCTCCTCTTTCTCCTTCTCCTCCTCCTTGTCTTCCTCCTCCTCTTCCTCCTCTTCCTCCTCCTCTTCCTCTTCTTCTTCCTCCTCCTCCTCCTCCTCTTATTCTTCCTTCTGCTTCTTCTGTTTCTGCTTTTTCTGCTTCTTCAGTTGCTTCTTCTGCTGCTTCTACTTCTCCTCCTCCTCCTTCTTGTATTTGGAAATTTATTGCTGAGAAACTAAATTTAAAAAAACTGATTGGGGACTATGAGAAGATTGTATTTAACTATTTGTGCAGTGTCTGACAGAAATGTTGATTTGGAGTTTTTTTTGGGGGGGTAATTAATAATTAATTAATTAATTTTTATTTTCAACATTCATTTCCACAAGATTTTGAGTTCCAAATTTTCTCCCCATCTCTTCCCTCCCCCTACCCTAAGAGGGTGTGCATTCTGAATACCCCTTCCCCCAAACTGCCCTCCCTTCTATCACCCCTTCCTTCTCTTATTCCCTTCTTCTTCTATTTTCCTGTAGGGCAGGATCTATTTCTATACCCCATTGCCTGTATATCTTATTTCCCAGTTGTTTGTAAAAACAATTTTAACATTCATTTTTAAAACTCCCAATTCTCTCCCTCCCCCCCCCCCCCATTGAGAAGACAAGCAATTTGATATAGATTATACATGTGTAGTCATGCAAAACACTTCCATAATAGTCATATTCTAAAAGACCAACTACATTTCCCTCCATCCCATCGCACCCCCCCATGTATTCTATTCTCTCCTTTAACCCTGTCCCTCCTAAAAAATGTTTGCTTCTGATTACTCCCTTCCCCAATCTGCTCTCTCTTCTATCATCACCCTCTTATCTTATCCCCGTCCTCCCTATTTTCCTGTAGTGTAAGATAAATTTCCATACCCAATTGAGTGTGTATGTTATTCCCTCCTTAATCTAAATCCAATGAGAGTGAGATTCACTCATTCCCTATCATCTCCCCCCTCTTTCCCTCCACTATAAAAGCTTTTTCTTGCCTCTTTTATGTGAGATAATTTACCCCATTCTATCTCTCCCCTTCTTCTTCTCCCAATACAATCCTCTCTCACCCCTTAATTTTATTTTTTAGAAGATCATCCCTTCATATTCAACTCACCCTGTGCCCTCTGTGATATATATATATATATTCCCTCCAACTACCCCAATACTGAGAAAGGTCTCATAAGTTACAAATATCATTTTCAGTTCAACCTTAATAAGTCCCTTATAATTTCTCTTTCCTGTTTACTTCTTCATGTTTCTCTTGAGTCTTGCATTTGAAGGTCAAATTTTCTATTCAGCTCTGGTCTTTTCAGTAAGAATGCTTGAAAGTCCTCTATTTCATTGAATATCCATTTTCCTCCCTGAAGGATTATACTCAGTTTTGCTGGGTAGGTGATTCTTGGTTTTAATCTTAGCTCCTTTGGCCTCCAGAATATCATATTGCAAGCCCTCTGATCCCTTAATATAGAAGCTGCTCAATCTTGTGTTATCCTGATCGTGTTTCCATAATACTTGAATTGTTTCTTTCTGGCTGCTTGCAATATTTTCTCCTTGATCTGGGAACTCTGCAATTTGGCTACAATATTCTTAGGAGTTTTCTTTTAGGGATCTCTTTCAGGAGGTGATCAGTGGATTCTTTCAATTTCTATTTTACCCTCTGGTTTGAGAATATTAAGGCAGTTTTCCTTGATAATTTCTTGAGAGATGATATCTAGGTTCTTTTTTTTTAATCATGGCTTTCAGGTAATCCAATAATTTTTAAAGTATCTCTCCTAGATCTATTTTCCATGTCAATTGTTTTTCCAATGAGATAGTTCACATTGTCTTCTACTTTTTTTATTCTTTGGTTTTGTTTTATAATTTCTTGATTTCTCATAGAGTCATTAGTTTCCATTTGCTCCATTTTAATTTTTAAGGAATTATTTTCTTCAGTGAGCTTTTGGACCTCCCTTTCCATTTGGCCAATTCTGCTTTTCAAGGCATTCTTCTCCTCATTGGTTTTTTGGACCTCTTTTGCCATTTGAGTTAGTCTATTTTTTTGTTTGTTTGTTTTTTGGTTTGTTTTTTTGTTTTTTTGGTTGGGCAATGGGGGTTAAGTGACTTGCCCAGGGTCACACAGCTAGTGTTATGCGTCTGAGGCCGGATTTGAACTCAGGTCCTTCTGAATCCAGGGCCGGTGCTCTATCCACTGCACCACCTAGCTGCCCCTGAGTTAGTCTATTTTTTAAGGTGTTATTTTCTTCAGTATTATTTTGGGTCTCCTTTAGCAAGCTGTTGACTCATTTGTCATGATTTTCTTGCATCACTCTCCTTTCTCTTCCCAATTTTTCCTCTACTTCTCTTCCTTGCTTTTTAAAATCCTTTTTGAGTTCTTCCATGGCCTGAGACCAATTCATATTTTTCTTGGAGCTTTGGAGGTAGGAGCTTTGACTTTGTTGTCTTCTTCTGGTTGTATGTTTGGATCTTTTTTTGTCACCAAAGTAAGATTCTATAGTCTGTGTTTTTTCTGCTGTTTGCTTATGTTCCCAGCCAATTACTTGACTTTTTAACTCTTTGTTAAGGTAGGGCTCTGCTTTCAGTGTGGAGGATGTACTGTCCCAAGCTTCAGGGGTTTTGTGCAGTTGTTTTCAGAGATACTTCTAGGGACCTGTAAATTTTCAGTTCTTCCAAGGTGGTGTGGTCAAAGGCGAGGTGTTTACTCCTTTCTTGGCCTGTGCTTCTGGTCTATGAGTGACTGCAAGCATTCTTTTCTGCCTTGGAACTGTAAGGAGGATTCCTTCTCTACAGCCACCACATACTCCACCATACCAGGGCTCCTCCTCATCCCAGGACACCACTGAGGACTTGCAACCCAGATCCAAGCACAAGCAAAGCAATAGAATCTTGCCTCAATGTCAGCAAAGAGATCCCTGAATCCTCCTCTAATCAGTGCTTGATTACCCCCAACATCTGTGAGCTGAGAGTTCAGGAAGCAGATGCTGCTACTGCCCTGAGGCTGTGCCAGGACTGAGACCAGCCATGCTCCTCTGTCACCCAGGTCAGACAGACTTTTTCTACTCATCTTCTAAGTTGTCTTTGTTATTTGTGGGTTGAGAAGTCTGGAAACTGCCATAGCTGCCAGTGATTCAGTCCCTTGAGGCCTGTTCCAGGTTTGCTGGAGCCCTGTGTTTGCTGGCATGGCCCACACTGAACTGTTCTCTTCTCCCAGCCCGATGCAACAGACCTTTCCCATCAACCATCCAAGTTATCTTGGGCTGGAAATTTGTTTCATTCTGCCTTTTTGTGGGTTCTGCTGCTCTAGAATTTGTTTGGAGCCATTTTTTTTACAGGTATTTGCTGGGTTTTGGGGAAGAGCTCAAGCAAGTCACTGCTTTCACTCCACCATTTTGGCTCCACCTTCTATGCTTTGGAGTTTCTTAAGGTAGAGGTGGGTCACACTACATACAAGAAGGTGCTGATTTGTGTCAGGAGAGATTGAGAAGACAGGAAATTAAAAGGCAGAAACTGACTTAAGAAATTGCTTATGGTAACCAGTAGCCAATGGATCTGAGAAACTGACAGAAGTAGAGAAGTTGGACAGAGATATATGCTGAACTCAGCTGACTAGATATAGATAAACTCTACTTCTTGTGGTTGCTGATTTCATTGGAGAAAAGCTTTAATGCTGGTTGCAGAATAGAGAAAGCAGAATTCCCTGCTGTTTGAAATGCTGACTGGAAAAGGGCTGTTTTATTCTTTAGTGATATCTACAATTTGAAACATCACTGATAACCATGATGGTGTGGTTACTGATCTGGAACCAGACATCCTGGAGAATGAAGTCAAGTGGACCTTAGGAAGCATTGCTAACAATAAACCTAATGAAGGTCATAAAATTCCTGCTGAGCTATTTAAAATAGTAAAAGATGATGCTATTAAATTGCTGCAATCAATATCCCAGCAAAATTGGAAAACTCAACAATAGCTACTGGATTGGAAAAGATTAGTTTATGTCCCAGTCCTAAAGAAGGACAATACCAAGGAATGTTCAAATTACCAAACAATTATGTTTATCTCATATGCCAGCAAGATAATACTTAAGATTCTGTAAGCTAGGCCTCAGCACTATGTGAACTGAGAATTACCAGAAGAGCAGGTTGGTTTTCAAAAAGACATAGGAACTAGAGACCAAATTGCCAACATTCACTGGATTATGGAGAAAGCAAGAGAATTCCAGAAAAAATATCTTCTTTTGCTTGATTGACTGTATTAAAGCCTTTGACTGTGTGGGTCACAACAAAATATGGCAAGTCCTCAAAGAGATGGGAGTACCAGATCATCTTACTTGTTTCCTGTGGAACTTGTATGAGGGTCTGAACAAATTTCTTTAAGTATTGAGGATTTGATCTCCTTACTGTCCAAGAGACTCTCAAAAGTCTTCTCTAGCACCGAATCAATGCTTTCAAATTGTGTGCTAGAGAAGACTTTTGAGAGTCTCTTGGACAGCAAGGAGATCAAATCCTCAATACTTAAAGAAATTAGTTCAGACTTTATTGGAAGGTCAAATACTGCAGCTTAAATACTTTGGCCATATAATGAGAAGACAGAACTCATTGGAAAAGATCCTGATGTTGGGGAAGAATAAAGGCAAAAAGCAAAAGGGATGAGGATGGCAGAGGATTAAATAGATAGATGGTGTCATAGAAACAATGAACTTGAACTTGGACAGACTACAGGATATAGTAGAGGATAGAAGGGTCTGATGTGCTATGATCCATGGGGTCATGAAGAGTCAGACATGACTGAACAACTGAACAACAACAACAACAACAAAAACAGTTTGAGAGTGTGAAACCCCTCAGAGGCTTGTCTCTACTATCCCTTACTGACCTCTATGACTTGAGAGGAGGGACCCTCAAAGCCTTTAGAGAACAGATATGACTAGCTTTATAGATCCTAGACTCAAAGGGAACTGCTTTTCACTGGAAGTGCAATGTTGTCACAATCAAAGGAGAAAACCCAGGAAGCTCTACAGACCTTGAGCTTAAAGCTGTTGTATGATAAAAGAAGTAAACATCACTTCAGACGCCCTAACAAAAAAAACCTATCTTCATCCAGCAGGAGTAAAGAGAGATTCAAACAGGGAATGATCTTGCCCAGTTTTTGACATGGGGTACTGTTTCCTAAAGAGATTGAACACATCAAGGCCTGCAGTCCAGAATTATGAATTGCCCCAGATATAGATTTTCCTACTCATGTACTTCAATGCTAGATTTTTGTAAATTTGTGCTCACTTTCCCTTGTGGACATTATGTACATTGCTGGGAGAGTGTCCATCCTTATGGATAGACTATTATGTTATGCTATGATTATTATTGATTTTCCTTCTCTTAGTAAATATTTCATGATTACAAGTTAATGATGTCATCTTGACTGATTTGCTTAAGGGAAAAAGTATTCTGGGAGGGGCTCAGGAATCATAGTTAAGAATAATAGATGTGTATTTCCCACTCTCACCCCCACACCTTTCCACACATACCAGAATAATCCCTAGATGCCTGAGCATGAGTCGTAGTAGCACGGTCACTTCAGGAATGTGCTAGAGCCAGCTCAAAGTGACTTGCAAGAGCTGATAGTTCAATTTTCAGTATAAGCATTTACATCTTGGAAATTGTCTAAGCACCACAAATCAAAGCTTTATTATTTTGTTGATTGTCCATACTCAAGAAATGGTGGAGGTAGTTACTCATGCAGATTAAGCTTACAAGTTTGTTTTGTGTAATTTTTTTTTCTGGGGAGCCAATTGTTAGACATTTACCAGCATACTCATGATCACTTCTATCTGGGGAACCACCTCAACTTGCCATAATGGAGATATATGAGGTCAGGAAACAGTCCCACATCAGGGGGATATAGAAGAGTTTGGGGTTGAGCATTACACCCCACAGGCTAGCTTTCATTGCAACCTCCACACATTCTGAACTTTGGTACCCTTGTATTCTCACAAGACAGTTTCATATTTTGGAATTTCCCTTCAGTTTCCTGCCCCTGAGTTCAATTTCTATACCCTTCTCTTAAATATTTAAGTTAGTTTATGAGTTTCCTGTGCACACATATTGGTCCTTTTAGATAACTCCTTTTTTCTTACTCAGTGAAATAATTTCTCTTTGTGTCTCCTGAATTTTTTTTTTGCAAACTTCCCATCCCTCTCAGACTAATTTCCCTATGTGGGATGGTTCACATGTCTTTGTACTATATAAACATGAGCTATTATCATCATCATCACCATTGTTATTCTCAATTCTAGGATATATGTCAGTCTATACCCAGATTTTCTCTCCTTCTCTAAGAATACAAATTCTAAGATGATTGGTTCTTTCAAGATTGACATGATTTCTACTTCAGTCAGTTCTCCTCCTCATTGATCAGAATCAATAATGTGGAAGTACATTAAAGCCAACCAACAACTCCTTAACTGTTCTGCTTTGGCAAAGATAAAGCTCTGGGAGATGTTCCGATAAATGAAGTTCCCATCATTCTTATGTGCTGAACACATAATTATTTTCCTGAACTCCTCTTTTATCTCTCCCTTCCACCTAGATGGTCTGTAAAATATATCCATGATGATATCACTAGGCTTTGTTGTTGTTTTTCACTTTTACTCAAATGCTCTCCACCATGCTACTCTCCTATGGTTCTTTGATCTCTTACCTTGAGTATATGTTCTTAATATTCAGCTCTACTATATTCCCTTTAACATATTCTGTCCCTTTTGCATTAGGTGTTCACTTCTATAACCGTATTGCTGTGATGAGTATCTTCTTTCCAGGTCTCAGTGCCTTTGTAACTTAGCAACTCTAGTTCATCTTATTTATTACCTAGATGTTGTATAATTATTCATGACCATCTGAGGCTATAGGCTTATTGCTGACTCTTTTCCTGGAATTTGTCCCATGAATAAGTTACTGGGTACCTCTACTTCTATTCCTCTTCCCATGTTGTACCTTTGCAGATAGGTATATGTAGTAGTTTTCTCCTTCAGTCAAAAGTCTTCGTAATTAGGTTTTCGAGATTGCAGGCAAATATATTTTTACTAAACCCTTGTTAAGTTCACTCTCTGTCCAAGAGCCCATAATTCTTGTTCTTTAAGCCATGGTCCAGTGATTCAAATCCTGTTTTCAGAAAGTCATGTCCATAACACTCTCATCACTCCCCAATTCTGCCTTTCTTTTCTGAAGCCTATGTCTTTCATGGGCAATAGTAAAGAGAGGAGTACCACCTGTGTTCCTAAGGTTTTAAATTTCTTGCTGAGGACTTCATAATCTTTACCAATCTTTCTTCTGGTAAATATCTATATTTCCCCGTATAGTTAGTATTCCTGAGGTTTGACAAATTTTGGGAGCTTATTTGCCATTTTTTTTTTGGATACACACTAATAAAGACAAATTGCCTCTCTATTGTTAGTCAGGTCAACAAACAACTGCTTCAGTACTTGGTGGGAAGGAGTCAACAACCACCACTACTTACGTTTTCTTACTCTGACCTTTATTATATAATGTCTCTCCTGATGTCACTTGTGAGTTTATATCATCAGTCCTTGGAGGACAATCAACTGCTTATTCCTCAAGGAATCTGGCTCCCTGCTCCTTCTCCTCTTCCTCAACACCAATGGGAATATCTTCGTACTTATTACTTTGTTCCCAGTGTTCCTAAGACCCTGGATCTAGAGCTGCAAGAGATCTCAAAGACCATTTTGTTCAGTTATCTTATTTTAAAGATGAGGAAACTAAGGCAAGAAGGTTCAGTGATTTGCCCAAGGTCCCATGGGTAGTGTCAGAGGTGGGATATTTAATGTTCCTTTTTTTCCCTTCTTCTTCTTTTCATACTCCTTCAACTTCCAACTTCTGAACAGGTCAGAATTCTCTCCAGTTCCTTTCCAATCCCCACTTTGTTTTTACCCTAAAGACCTTCCTTTTCTTCAAGGTACATTTTCTTTTCTTTTATAACATGGAAAGTGGTGAGACATTCCTATCACCATTTTTCTTCCTGTCTGAGGAGGTAGATTGACCTCCACTTTGTATATTCATAGCAACTGCTTGATCATCTTGGAAAGACCAACATCAAACCTACTATGCAGTGTTATGGAAAGTCGCCATACTGTTATGGAAAGTGTTACGGAAAATCTCACTGCCCTCCATACTGGCTGGAGACAGGAGAAGATGGGACTGAGGGTATAGTGACAAGGTTAGCATTAGCATGGAAGAGGGTCACCTTTTCTGAAACTAGAGAGAAGAAGGGGTGAAAACATTGAAAAGGTCCCAGGAAGGTATTGGCATTGCATGGCCTCTCAGCAAAGCAGTTAGTATAGTCACCTGCTTTGTGTGAGGGACAAAATGATCAAGCTGTAGTATCTATCATGGGGCAAATAAGAAAGATACTAGTTTGTGGTCACTATCTCTCCCTTTGGGGTATTATTTAAATTCTACCTTAAACATTGATTAGCTTAAATGACTGGGTTTATTTATTAATCTATTTATTATTTAACCCTCCCATCCCCACCTTGCCTCAGTTTTTGGGTACTATTTAAATATTGATCAGCTTAAATTATTGGATTTATTTATTTATTATTTAAACCTCCCCACCCCCAGATTTTGGTGTATTGCAACAATAGCATCTTTCTCATAAAGTTTGCTTTTAAGCTCACTAGATAATAATGTAAAAACCTTAATTTGTCTAAACCTTAATTTGCCTTATAAATGAAAGGAATATCAACAGCAACAATAAAAATTTACTTCACTTATCAGCACAGTGGTGTCTAAACCCCAGCCCTTGTTCCATACACAAAGAAATGGCTCTTGGATATATTGTTCTGTAACTGCTCAGCTGTTGGAAGCCTGGTAGAGCCTAACTGTGCTCAAGGAAGCTCCTGCTCATTGTGTAACCCAGAAAAGAGACCAACAGTGCTTTGGATGCCATTCACTTAGTAGTTCGTTCTCAGGTCATTATAAAGACCTCTTTGCAAGGAGAAGCAACAAAGGCATTCCCTTTTCTGAAGAACTTTCTGAGTTCAGAGATGGGATGGCCGTAGCCCTCTGGTGTCAAGGGACTATAGATGCATTTCTGTCTGGGGCCTTTTGAGGCCATTTGGGGTATAATTTACGTCCATCTCCATGTTGAGTAATGGAGATGACCCTGTGACTCACAAGGCTCTCATAACAATAGGACCCAGGGAGTTCAAGCCCTGTATATAAAGAGTTAAACAGTCCACCCTTCTTGTAGTTACCTTGACATTCTGAGGCATAGATCCTAACCTAATCCTTTTTAAATCAGATTAGTCCATCCCTATTTCTGACAGTTCACTGACTAGTGCCTTGCTCAAAGACAATCTAATCTGAGATGCAGAGCACTTGCCATGGTTTTATAGTATCAGAGTAGTAATTCATGCCCTGAGTAATAAAGAAACTCATTAAATGTAGAATCTCCGCTCTTGCTTTGTACTTAGACCTCCCAGTAGTTTAAGTTATGCATAATGAGGCTAAAGACTTTAAGGGATAATATAAAAATTATCTACTATTCTTTTATATCTAAAATTGTTCATTTGTTTCCCTTCACTACATTGCTAACATAACTAGGAAACAATATATTACCCTAATTACATGTTATTTATTAGTCAGGAAGCAAATAAGTCATTTGGAGACAATTCCCTGTAGTTATTCACGGAACTGCTTTAGATGACAAAGATAGAGTAAACCAAGCAGTCTTTCATTATATTTATTACGCACTCTTTGTGCTAATGAACAATAACAGGCTTCACTGAAGTAATGGTCTCAGCTCCGAGTTGTACGGAATGCTATAGAGGCCATATTTATCAAGTGTATGTCCATGTCGAGTTTTGGGTGACTTTTGTGTCGTTGCCTTCTACTGAAGGTGCTGGTGGATGCAAAACAAAAGTAGTTGGGGGTAATTTTCAAAACACAATGAAGACTAGTTAGAAGGCTTTTTAAAAACAACCTGTATGTAAGACTTCTTTATGGAAATCAAAGAATATTGATCTTCCCATACTTATCTATATAAAGTGTTATTTATCCTTCCCAAATGGTAAATGAAATGTAACATACATTTGTGTATATATGAGATATGCATATATGTATATATACATGTATTACATACATGTGTAACATATACATATGCATATATATGTATATATGTGTGTATACACACACATATAAAGGTAGAGGAGAAAATGAGGGAAAAGGGGAAAAAAAGATTCTGAGAAGCATAGAATTTAGCATAGTATACAGAGGGCAGCCCTTGAAGTTAGGAAGACCTGGGTTCAAGTCCCATCCTTGCCCTATATGGGCTGCTGAGTGGCCATGGGTGAATCACCTAACCTCTTGATGCCTGAGACAACTTTCCAAGACTATGAGTTACGGACCAGTTGCTGATCTGACTTGGTGAAGGGAAATTCCACATTGGGAAGTCTACACACCAAAAACATTATAGGACCAGTCCTGTTATCCCTGTCCCAATCATACTTGTAAAACAAAAACAAAAAACCTCGTGGTCCTAGCTCTTTGAGATTTTTGAGTGTAATACATGCATATATATATATATATATGTTTGTATGTATGCATCTTTTCCTTTGACAGGAACTTTAAAAATGTTTTGTTAAAAAAATCAATTTATAATTAATCTTGTTTAGTAACTATTTACATTTAATTAATTTGAATACATGAAGTATCATAACAATTTTTAAGTTTCTCTTTCTAAGTCCCCATCAGGATTCTTTGTCCTTTTTTTCTTATTTATTTTTCCTCACATGATCATAGTAAGTTTGTAAATGAATAATACTACTACTAATAATAATATCTTGAAGGACATTTCTTATATTTTAAGAGACTATCACATACAACACAATATACATTCACTAGTGTATCTAAAAGGAATTATTACATCTTCCTTTCAAAATTTAATATATATCCATTGCCACCCAGACATGCTCTTCACCAAAGTATCCCTACATCAGTGGTATTCAAGTGGGGTGTATATGGGGCAGCTAGGTGGCACAGTGGATAGAGCACAGGACCTGGAGTCAGGAGGACCTGAGTTCAAATCTGGTCTCAGACCAGACACTTGATACTTACTAGCTGTGTGACCCTGGGCAAGTCACTTAACCCCAATTGCTTTGCAAAAAAAGTGGGGTATATATGACAATCTATTGGTGTGCGTAAAGAAAATACTAAGTGTAAGGAGGACAACACAGTTGTTCAGCATTGCACCTACTACCTGTATCTGCAGACTGTGTTCCCAAGACAGGTAGTCATTGCACACCTGTCGCCCTCCTGCACACACTTGGTTTTCCCCCTTCCCCATTTCTACAGCAACAGCACTACAAACTCTTTGCTTACTCCACCCCAGCGTTTTCTCCTTGCCCCTAGAAAGCTAGCATTTATATTGTGCTTTAAGTTTTACCAAGCATTTTACACGTATAATTTCTTTTGATCCTCATAATAACCCTGGGAAGTGCTGTTATGATTCTCATTTTACAGTTGAGGAAACTGAGGCAGGCAGAAGTTAAGGGAGTTGTCTGTTGTCACATAGCTAGTAAGTATCTGAGGCTGGATTTGAACTCAGGTTTTCCTGACCCCAGGATTAGCACTACTGACTGTACCACCTGTCCTGGGCAAGTCACTTAACCTCTGTTGCCTCAATTTCCTCATCCGTAAAATAAAGATAATAATAATACTACCTCACAGGCTTGTTGTTAGGATCAAATGAGATAATAGTTGTTAAGTGCTTAGCACAATGCCTGGTACATAGTAACCCCCTATCTAAGCTATTGTTACATAGATGTACATCCCATCTCAGACTAGCAGAGTGTTAAGGACAAGTCATTTAACTTTGTGAGTCCTTCATCTATAAAATTGGAATGGTTGTATTTGCTCTACCTCCTTCAGAGAGTTGTAAGAATATTAAAGTTTAATAAAAACAGGAGCTGTCAGTATCTATGTATATATCTATTGCCCATCACTGTAAACTGTGAACCAAAATGCTCACAAATTGCCATTGATGCAAGACAAAGGTTGCCTGCTCCACTCCACCCCTACAATCTTGCTAAGTGAACCCCCAGGGTAATTTGCATGGCTCTGGCACTTAGAGGCTAGTGGAATGATGGGAGTTGAAAGAAAGCCCAGACTTTTTTGTATTCTTTTTGTGATTTCATAATTTGGGGACAAATATCAGTTATAGTCAATTTATTTATTATGGAAACATATTTTGATTATCCGAAAGATTGTGAACTAATGATCTTGAGCATTTCCAAATATTAGTTTAGGTACAGAAGAAGAACAAAGATAGGAAACTCTTACTGATGAATCCCTTTTTTTTTTTTTTGAAGAAAATGAACCTCTGAAACAGAGCTTTACAAAATGAGCATCTCACATTCTTATACAGCAACCCCTACTGTAGTCCTTGTAAAAACATCTTTCTTTTTGAAAGAATCCATAGACTTCATGCCTTTAGGATCATGACAAGGGAGAAAGCTTGCTGTCTATTTGTATTTTAAGCAAGTTGTCTAGGCCTGTGGTAGCTCTAAGAGGGAAAACATTCTTATTTCTCTTCTTTCAGGATAATTGAACCAATATGTTAGCACTTAGAATTGTTGCCTGATGGATATCAGAACTGTGTTTGAGGATTAAACCACAGATAACAAAGGAGTATAGAAAAAAAAATCTAGCAGGGAATGAAGCCAAGAAACTCAGCTGGGACCATATCTCCTTTTGAATTAGCAGATTTACCCTTCAGTTGCTTTTCATTCAAACATTTGTCTAGCTCTTCTACAAAACTGTCTGTTGCAGTCTCTCCTCCATAGGAGTATATGGCAGGAGTTCCCATCCCAGATCAGACCACTGGTGTATGTAGCCTGCCTGGTATGCTAACTTTGGCAGGTGGCCAGGAATAAGGTTTCAGTAAGGTGAACAAACAACAATGCATATTGCCAATTATCCAAGGCTGTGAAACTGGATGAGCTTGTGGGTGGTGGGAGGAGGGAAGACAACCAGGGGGAAACGATCAGTTTAGGGCTAGGCGTGAAGTTTCCTTCAAGAACTGACTCACCCATCCCTGCTCTAAATCCTCTCTAAGCTCCTCACGGAGATCAAATAAAGTTAGTTTGTCAAATATATATTTTGGAAAACCTGTCTCTGAGTCAAGAGCTATGGGAGTGAGTGAGCCCAGGCTAACTCTATAAATCCTGTTAGAATGATAAACCCCTCTAAATCTTCTCTTCTCTGCCTTTGGCTTCTGCACCATGGCAATATTTTTGCAGACTAGTGAGGAGTCTCAGGCGGGAACTCTAACTTCAGCCAATTATGTGGACCCGATTATTTCTGGGTTATGTTTAATTCATCTAGAAATGTGTGCTTGGTGACTCAGTGAAAACCCCAAGCATGTGACTTTGGCCTAGTCACATTTACCCAAGCTTTTGAACTACTTTAAGGAGTGTGTGTGTGTGTGTGTGTGTGTTGGGGGAAGATCTAATATGTGACCCAGAAAAGTGATAACAACCACAGCTCACGTTTCAGTAGTGATTTGTGACTTACAAAATGCTTTACATATATAATCTTATTTGAGCCTCAAAAGGTTCTCATGAGATAGTTTCTTACAGATATCCTGTGCCCAATTTTATGGACTAAGAAACTGAGAATTTAAGTAATTTGTCCAAGGACAAGTAGCTAGCAAGTGGCTGACCTGGAACAAAAATTCAGACCTTCTGCCACCAGGTCTTATTAATATACCACAGAGGTTCAAAACTTACTGTCTCTATCTTCTTGGTTTTGGTGAGAAAAGAAGTTATTGAATTTTGATTTAGATAAGTAAATCAAAAGATACCTTGGAGTGATGGACAGAGGACCAGCCTTGGAGCCAGAAAGACTTAGGGTTAAGTCATGCTTTGGACACACCAGTTTTGTTACTATAGTAACAAAAGTTACATAACTTCTTAGTGCCCCATGTAACTCTAAGACAATAAATTACTGATGAGTCACCTATTTTCATCAGAAGAGGGCATTTCCACGCAGGGAGTGGGGCACACCAATGAAATCCCAGGTCCTGAATGCCCACCCATCAAAAACTCCATAGCCCTAGTTTAGGGGAGAAGAGAAAATAAAAATAATGCCTCACAATGGCATAGTACTTTCAGGTTTACCAGATGCATTCACATCCTTATGTTATCTATCATAAGATCATTAGGCCCTCACAATAACACTGAGGTAAGTAGGGGTCAAGGATTATAATCCTCATTTTACAGATGAGTGACAAAGAGGTTAAGCAATTTGCCCAAGGTCACTAAATGGTAAAGTTAAGACTGGAACCCTAGTGTTTTGACCCCTAAGTCCAGTGATCTTTCTACTTTATCATCTTTACTTCAAAGTTGAATTGGAAAAATCTGCACTCTTGGGTTCATGTTGAATGTCAGAGTGGATAAAGAAAGGTAGGGGTAAAGAAGAAGATATTTCGACTGAATTTATTAATAGTAAGAACTTTAGATTTAGAGACCTCAGTGATCATCTCATTCAACCCATTCATTTCAGAATAAAGAAACTGACATCCAAAGAAACTAAATGACTGGAAGGTGGTATGATATGGGGACTGCAGTCAGAGGACCTGGGTTCAAATACCACCTATTTCTTGTATGACCATGGACAAGTCATTGTACCTCCCTGAGCCTCAGTTTGCTCATCTATAAAATGAAGTGATCACCTAGATGACTTCAAAGTTTTCATCTGCCTCAAGATCTATGATCCTATGGTTTTGGTTCTCAATGTCCCATAGTGAGGCAGTATGGAGTCAGATTTAGAAGTCAAGGCACCTGATTTACAATTCAGTACTCTTTCAATCATAAACATCATTAAGTTTCTACCATATGCCATTCTCAGTACTATGGGCTGGGAACACCGTCCCTATCCTCAAAAAATATATTTTAATGGGAGTCAATAAAAACAGACAGATAAATGTAATACAAATATGTATAAAATAAATGTTTAATGGAAATATGAAATAGTTGTGGGGGTGATCACTTTCATCTGCTGAACAGGGTGGGAGGGAGGGCTGGAAGCCAGGAAGGTCTTCATAGGGAGGTAGCATCTGAACTCAGCTTTGAAAGATAGTCCTTGAAGGATGTCAATGAATGTAGGCCTGGGCAGGCAAAGAGGTGAGGAAAGTGACTTCAAAATGAAAGGAGCAGGGTGAGCATACTCATATCCAAATATTAACTAATATCAATATGCTATGATTTCTTCCTCATTATTAAAAGGCATTTGTTAAACACCTGCCTGGGTGTGTGACAAAGGGTCTGTTGCTCTAAAGAAAATGGTGTCTGGACTTAATCCTTACCCTGCAGAAGTTTTCAAGCTAATTAAACTAGTCTTTCAATCAACAGCTTCATCTGCATAAGGAAGACATAAGTTTTAGGGGTTTTTTTTGTTTGTTTGTTTTTAGTCTTGAGTAAGATGAAAGTATACCATGTGCCCTCATTCCTTTCTGACAAGCTCTTGGAGTTCCAATC
Source organism: Vombatus ursinus (assembly GCF_900497805.2). Classification (NCBI taxonomy): domain Eukaryota; kingdom Metazoa; phylum Chordata; class Mammalia; order Diprotodontia; family Vombatidae; genus Vombatus; species Vombatus ursinus. The sequence continues at coordinate 71,384,375 of NW_020954610.1, forward strand.
TTTTCTATTTTCAGTTATAGTTGAGTGTTTTTTTGGCATGCCCTTAGCCAAGACCACATGCTACCTCCCAGGACTTATTATTGTCTGTACTAAAAACATTCTAAGGGGGCCTTAATCAATCTGAACCCTTTTCAATTTTCAATGTAAATGGAAAGAACAAGTGAGATTGCAAGTTATATGTGGGTAGTGAGTCAGAACAACATGGCACTTTCAACTTCTCTGTTTGTTCTTGGTAGCATTTGCCAGTCGTACTCCTTTGTGAAATTTACCAGACCATTCAAATGGTCTGGAATTTATCTGATATGGCTATTCCCTTCAGTGATGCATGTTGCAACCCATCCATACCTGCCCATCCTGGGTGACTCTTTTCCATGTCCTTTCAGAAGTTTGCCGTAAGGGGCTCACTCAATGTGTTGAGAGCCTTCCTTAACTCCTCTTGATATTGTGAGGATGAGAGTGGACCATCTGGGCCATCTTAAGGTTATCGCTCACTTGACACAAGGCTAGCCCATATCCTTTTTGAGTCATACTTTTCTTTGATGACATCTTTATTTGTTACACATTACAGTCTACTCATACCCACATGTACTTGCCTTCTGAGTGATGCTCAATTTGAATTCTTCAGAGATTATAGCATTCTATAACTTGAAGATATCTAAAAACATCTTCATTTCAGAAAGAAGTACAGGGTCATTAGGAACTCTAATTTCTCATAACCAGTCCAGTATCAACTATAGAATATCTTAAGATTTTAAGAAAATACATTTTTATCCAGGTAAATAATTTGTCCTTGACGTTTCTCCTGTTCTTTTTCTCCCCCAATCTGCTATGTAATAACAACGATAATAATAAGATTTAGGTAGTGTTTTAAGTTTTGCAAAGTGCTTTATAAATATTATCTTATTCTATCCTCACAGCAACCCCAGGAGGTAAGTGCTATTATTATTCCCATTTTGCAGATGAAGAAACTGAGGCTGCAGAAATTGAGTGATTTGCCCAGGTTCAAATAGCAAATAAGAGCCTGAGGCCAGATTTGAACTGGGGTTTTCCTGACTCCAGATCTAGCACTTAATCCCTTAGGCTACCCAGCATCTATCAGTTCAGTAACAAGGGCCCCTAGCTCCAACAGTGCTTAGTCCCAACAATCTAGACTTCAACAGGAACTGTCCAGAATGTCCAGAGTCCAAGTCCTGAGTTGGATGAATCATCTTCGGGGGAAAGGACTGACATTATTAAAAGGAGGAGGATGGAGAATTAGCCAACATGAAGGCTCATTCACCTCTGACTTTCTGGAAATGTGGTTTCTTTAGGTCAGTGGCAAGTACGTCAGCAGAATAGCAGGCTGGGCCCCACTGTGATGGATGGCCATGAACGAAGGGCACTCAGGGGTTCACTCAGAGTGATTTATATTTGTGGACACAAATGGAGGCTTGAAAGTGAGATGGAGGGTGGGGTGGAGGGGGCATCCATGTTGCGGCAAACTCAGTGATACATATGTTGGACTTCAGGCTGTGAAAAGCCTGGAATTTCTATCTTCCCATCATAGTCCCTATTTCACCATTCCTAACCCTGACGGAGACACCTCAGGAGGAGCTGCCTTCACTAAGCCTAGTGGGAACTTCAGTATAGAATTGATCCTGTGTGCATTTAGAAAAGAAATATCCATCAGTGGAGTGTGCCTTTTTTCCCATGCCAGGGAATGTTGTAAAATGCAGACTGTCTCTACAGAGGTGAAGTGAAGAGGAAAATTGGAGGCAGCTAGCTGAATAATTCAGACCAAGCTTCTCCTTTCCCCCTCCTCTACTATTGATGGAAAAGAGGCCTCAGAAGCCTGGATTCTCTTGTTTCACATGTGGTAGTCTTACCTTTGCTGAGACATTGTAGACTCCCTGAAGGCAGGAACCCTGATTTATACTTCTGAAAACTTGATACAGTTGTCTAACACAGCACTGAGTACAGAGAACTAAGAAAATCTTTTTTTAATTTGTTAGTTGATGTTATCTAGATTGATTTGAGACAAAGCATTGTATAGAGGATAGAGAGTTGGCTTCTAGACCAGGAAGATCTGGCTTGAAGTCCTTCTCTGACATAATGGCTGTGACTTTGGTGAGTTGCTTGACCTCTCAGTGCTCTAGATAACTCTCTAAAATTCTTAAGTCTTCAGAGAAGGTGCTGATCTATGTCTGTAGAGGGAATTTCCTCATTCAGGAATTCCCTATATTAATGAAATCATGGGTCTAGTTCTTATCTGGATTCTCTGTACTGAACAAATTAATAAGATAATTTCTCATTGACTTTGCCTTTATAGACCTGTGATTTAGTTAATAAAGGACTTCCTCTAACCAAAGTAGATGTCACTTTATCTGCAATTTAGAATTTTTTAAATTTTTAAAAAATTTTTATTTAATTTATTCTGAACTTAAGAAATAAAACAAGCATTCCTATAACATAGTAGAATAGAAAAAAAGATTATACATGAAACTGCAAATCTATTATGTACTACTTGCTATTCCTTTTAAATATATAATAAAGTTATCATGTAATTTTCTTTTTTTTCCTTTTATTCTTCCTTGCACTCTCTGCCCCAGATGGCTACCATTAGACACACACACACACACACACACACACACACACACACACACCTGTAAAGCCATTTTATGCATATTTCTATTTATCAGTTCTTTCTCTAAATGCAGATAGCATCTTCCTTCATATGTCCTTTGTAGTTAATTTGGGTATTTATAATAGTCAAAATGGCTTAGTTATTCAAAATTGTTCTTAAAACAATATTTTTGTTACTGTATACAACATCCTCTTAGTTCTGCTCATTTCACTCTTTGTTATTTCATTGAAGCCTATTCATGTTTTTCTAAGATCATTGAGCTCATCATTTCTTATAGCACAGTGGTATTCCATCATAATCACATACCCCAATTTAGAATTTTTGAGAGTTTCTTGGGAGTAAAAAGGTTAAATGCCTTACCCAGTAAGTGTCAGACTTTTGACTTGAACCTAGAATTTCTTGACTTTGAAGCTACCTTTCTCTACTACTCCACATTACTTCTTAGTAAAGATCCTAAAGAGTCCCACAAACTTTATACCTCTATAAATGGAGGCAGCTATCAAGACAGCAAAATAAAATCTATGCTCTGCTGCCCAATAGTCAAATTTCCTCCCTCAGTGTGAAGGCATTCGTCTTCAAAGCTCTGTGGTTCCATTCCTTCTGAATGACTGAGGAGGGGAATAAGAGAAGCTTAAGGACAAGTGGAGAGAAAGAGAAAGATACCTGCTCCTACTCCCCTAACTCTTACTATATCGATCCTGTAGGAGGCTCCAGGCACATTCTCCAGCTCTGCCTTTGATTCTTTCAAGAGCCCTTTAAGGTGGGGCCTGCATTTCCAAGTCTCTGGTGCCCAGTAATGATTGATGACCAACCTCACCATACCTTCTGTGTCATGATCACTGAGATATCAGGACTAAAACCCCAAAGAACATTGTGTTTTCCTTATGCATATGGTATTCTTGATGGAAAGATTAACAGAATTAGATTATAGATCCTACAGGTTGGGGAGTAAGTTTGGCTATAATACTAGCTAATGTTTATATATAGTTAACTATGTACTTAGCCATATGCTAAGTGCTTTACAAATACCTTATTTGACATTCAAAGCGACCCTAGGAAGTAGGTGCTATTATTACCCCCATTTTACAGATGAGGAAACTGAGGAAGAGGTTAAATGACTTGCCCAGCTAAATAGTGTCTCAGGTCAGATCTGAACCTGGTCTTTCTTACTCCAGGACTGGCACTCTATCCACTGCCCCACCTACCTGACCTGCCTTGCAGCATGTCCTATATTTTAAGAAATCCAGAGCCTATGGGCTTGCCATAGCCATAGAATTGCCTAATCAAGAAATTCTTTTTTGAAGGTAATGATGATTAATTAGCACAGTGTAATGGAAGTTGGAGTCCTAGGACCTGAGTTTAATCTTGTCTCTGACATTAACTCTATGTGTGCCTTGGACAAAGCATTTGACCCCTTTGGGACTCCATTTCCTCATCTGTAGAGTGTTTAATGATCTTCAAGGGGCTTTCCAGTTCAAGTCATGTAACCTCTCTAAGGCTCAGTTTCCTCATCTGTAAAATGATGGGTTGAATCTAAGGTCTCTTCTAGTTCTAGACTTAGGACCTGATAATCCTATACATCTTGTCCTAGGATGCTATGAAATCCTATCACAGGTCTGTTTAACTACCAACATTTTCGTGATTTTTTTAAAGGTACATAGGTTTTGACAGGAGCACATCTAGAAATGTGTATAAGATTGCAATATCCAGGCTAATCTTTTAGAATCACATCTCCATGGGTTGAAACATACCTGCTTATTGGTCTATCAATAAAAAAATTTTTTCATTTATTGTGGTGGTGTGAGAAGATTGCTAAAGATGATAGGTTTAGAAGATTGAGAATTATTTGCCTTAAATTGCTGGCTTCAGAAAGCAACCAGGTTTTCTAAAGTTTCTTGAGTGACATTCTAGAAGCAAGTGGTGGGGTGGGGGCCTGGGGAATGGGATCTAGTGTCAATGGAGGGAGTGAAAAAATCATTTATTGCTATCCTTTACCAGTGTCTAATGTGGAACTCCAATGGCATCCTATAGGCAATGGAGCCTTTCAAAACTTAACCCCAGCCTACTTTTTGGGCTTTGTGCTAGACATTAGGGATGCAGATAAAAAAGGGAGACAATATCTACCCTCAAGGAACTTACATTCTATTATGGGGAGATAATACTTATAACTGGTGGAGTTGGGGACAGAGGGAGGTGTTTTGGAAGTCACAGGGATGGTGAATGGAGCACTAGGGGAAGCAGTCATATGCTTTCTGGCAGCACTGGTAGTATATTTGATTATAGTTCCCAGAACGTGTAGTTTGTTTGGCAGGGGGATTAGGGAAAAGGTGTGTATTATTTGCATGGCAAAAGGGCAGATAACAAGAAAATAACTGGGGGTAGACAGCTGAATGGGATGTGAAGCATGACCTGGGACCACCTGTGTGAGTGGGCTAGTTTGTTCTCACTCATTCATCAATGAAATGAGTTCCAGCTTCCCAGGGCATGGCCTTTGGAGGTCTGGCCCTCAAAAACAGAGGGGCAAGCTTCAAAAAATATTCCCACCAGGCCTGATTATTAGTATAAGTTCTAAAAACATGACTATTTGGGGTAGCTGTGGATCTTCTTGACTGTAAAAAAAAACTCACTTTGTACTACATTGTCTCTTTTATACATAGGCCCAATGTAATATAACTCATTAAGGGCTTTCAATCATTTATACTATTGTGGGATTTTATAAAAAAAAAACTTGTCTTTGAACAGATTTTGATGGGAAAAGGATGAATGCGCTACAAATTTTAACCCTGAGCACCTCAGGAGGATCATGGGGAAGGGAGGGAATGCCATTTATAAGAGGGAAAAGTAGGGGAGGTTGGTTATAACAAAGTTAAATGTCACCTACTTCCCAATTTTGTCCTCAATTTGACCAATGCTTAACAATCCTTTACTCATGGCAGCCAAGACTTTAATAAGGGCAGGGAGTCTGGGGTTTTGCAGCAACATTTAGAAGGTGTGGAGAGTACATACCTCTTTAAGCAGGTAGAGCTAAGCTTTTTTATCTAATTATTGATCAATCATTTAATTAATAAACATTTGTTAACTACCTACTACATATCAGGCACTGTGCTAAGCACTAGAGATACAAAAAGAGGCAAAAGACAGCCACTGCCCTTAAGGAACTTATAATCTAATGAGTAATTATTAGTTTTAATTTATTGTTACTATGTTAATTATTAAGAATTATTAGTTAAAATGAAAAGATAATATGATAGCAGATGGTATGATTGCTGTCCTTACCCTTCTGGAACCATACTTCAAGTGAGCTCTTCCTTAGCCCAGCCCCTTCCTACTCTTATCCCTACTATGGCCTCCCTCAGTAGAGTTATAGGATATCTTTCTCTATCTACACATGGCTTATGTCCTCAGGTATGAGGATGGGAGACATCCTAAACCCCCATTCAATTGAATTTGCCTTGAAAAGTTATTTTGAAGTACCTCACACACTGCTTGTCCAAGGTAGCTTTTGTGGTTGCTTCCCTACATATCAGAATTGAAATGATGGCTCCAATGGCAGCCATTAACACTGAAGGCTGTGACTATTGCCACTTTGTCTATCGAACTTCTTTCTTCTCTATAACTATTTACTGTATCCCAGCAACTCTGAGAAGGCCATGTGCTGGTGGATCAAGGGGGATGTCAAAGAAGCTCCAAGTATATTAAGCAATCATATCTACTGAGCTGAATCTCAGGAGATAGCTCTTACCCAGAAGTGCATCAGAGATGCACACTTACAAGTAGTATTTGGTTTAAAATGGGAATTCAGTTTCCTCTTGCAATGGTTGATTTGTGCACCATTTAGAATATGTGTAAAGGTAATGACTTTCCTTTACCAAATTGAGGAGTTTTCCTAAAAAGCCTGAAAACAGAGTGATGGAATTTCCTAAAATGTCTGTCAACTGTTGGATAAAGGCTCATGATAGGGCACTGGGGACTTCTGGTGGTTGGTTGCTTTAGGAAAAACTATGCCTCTTGAGACTATGAAAAAGAAAAACACAACAAACAACCCAGCAACAACAATCTGGCCATATTTATAAAGTTGGTGAGCTTGAGGAGGGCAGCTCTGGAGGAGGGCCTGAACTCTTTGAAGAAACTCTCCACTCTTGGAAGCAAGATGACTCAGTACAGGCAGGTACCCAGCTGAACTCTTCCAACAGTCTTCTTCAAACAACTTTAAAATGACACATCAAATAAAATTTTGGACCAGCAGAGCCAACAAAAGGTCAAAGGGAAACATTTTTCTAGCCTTAGACACTTAGAAGTTCTGCAGGAGAGGTCTGCAACATCTACACAGGCCCAGAGCAAAGAAGCACCAGCATTGGGCCCCAAAGGTGGCTGCAGCAGTAGCAGCAACAGCAGCTTCTGGAGCTCTCAGCCCAGAGATAGAAAGGGAAATAGAGAACAAGTCTACATAAAAGAAAGAGACTACATAGAACCCTTTGCTGGCACTGAGTGCAGCTGATTGGTAACTCTATTGTCCCTAAATAGTTGTGGGTCACAGTTCCAGGGCTAAGAGGAGCACTAGTACTTGTAGCTGCAGGGGAGTAGGAGTCCTTCCTGAGTAAAGACCAGGACACAGACCAGGAGCAGTGACCACACCTCTTCCAGGATAACATCATCTTGGAAGCATCAAAAACTTGCAGACACTCAGAACTAGTTCTGAAAACAGCAGCACAGAAAAAGCCTGAATCTTGGCACAGTGCATACCCACACCCAGGTGAACAGTGCCCAACTTTAACATAAAGTTCAAAGTGAAGCAATAGGCTGGGAAAATGAGCAAACAAACAAACAAAAACTTGACCAAAAAGCTCCTATGGTGGTAGGAAAGACCAGGACATAAATTTAGAAGACAACAATATGAAAACAGGTTCAAGCAAAGCATCAAAGAAAAATGCTAATTGGACACAAAGCCAGCAAGAATTCCTGAAAGAGTTAAAGAAAGACATAAAAGTGGTAGAGAAAAATCAGGGAAAGAAATGAGAGTGATGCAAGAAAATTATGAAGAGAGAATTAATAGCCTGGTAAAAGAAGCATTAAAAATACTGAAAAAATATTATCTTAAAAACCAGAATTGGCCTAATGGTAAAAGTCACAAAAATTCACTAAAGAAAACTCCTCAAAAGCAGAAATGGAAGAATAGCTACAAAGATCATTGAAGAAAATAATTTCTTAAAGATTAGAATCAGGAAAGTAGAAACTAATGATTCTATGAGACTTCAAGAAACAAAAAATTCAAAAGAATGAAAAATAGAAGAAATGTGAAATATCTCATTAGGCAACCAACTAACCTGGAAAATAGATCAAAAGGAGATAGTTTAAGAATTATTGGACTACCTTAACGCCATAATCAACAAAAGAGTCTAGACATCATATTTCAAAAAATTATCAGGGAAACTGCCCCCCCCAACATCTTAAATACAAAGGGATCTTATAGAAATTGAAAGAATCCACCTAAAATGACAACTCCCAGGAATATTATAGCCAAATGCCAGAGCTCCCAGGTCAAAGACAAAATATTACAAGCAGCCAGAAAGAAACAATTCAAATATTGTGGAGCCATAGTCTGAATCACACAAGATTTAGCAGCTTTCATATTAAAGCAGTGGAGGGCTTGGAATATGATTTTCTGAAGGGCAAAGGAGCTAAGGATTACAACCAAGAATAACCTACCCAGCAACCTGAGTATAATCCTTCAGGGGGAAAATGGAAATTTATGAAATAGAGGACCTCCAAGCATTCTTGATGAAAAGACCAGAGCTGAATAGAAAATTTGACATTCAAACAGAAGAGTAAAGGGAAGCATGAAAAAGAGTAACCATAAGGGAGTTAAACTGTTTATATTTCTATGTGGGAAGATGATACATGTAACTCCTAAGAACCTTATTATTATTAGGGCAGTTAGAAGGAGCATGTAGACAAAGGACATGGGTTTGACTTGATTATGTTGGGATGATCTCCAACAAAAACAAAACAAAACAAAACAAAAACATGGAGGGGTAAGAAAGAGGGATGCACTTGGAGAAGGGGGAAGGGAGAGGTAGAGTGGGGAAAGTTTTCTCAAATAAAGGAGATGTACATGGAAGAATTTTTATAGTGGAGAGGAAAATTAGGAGGTCTGGGCAATGCTTGAATCTCTCACTCTCATCAGAATTAGTTCAAAGAGGGAGTATACATACACACACACACATATACACACTCAGTTGGTTATAGAAATCTATCTTATCCAACAGGAAGATAGCAGGGGAAGGGTGTAACAGATTTGGATGTGGGAGAAGCAGAAGGATGGATTGAGAGAGGCAGTGTTCAGAATCAAGTGACATTTGAGGAGAGACAGGGTAAAAAGACAGAGAAAAGGATAAACAGAGGAAAATGGGATGGAGGAAATGCATAGTTAGTGATTATAACTGTGAATGTGAATGGGATGGGTTAACCTACAAAATGGAAGCAGATAGCAGAATGGATTGGACACGAGAATCTGACGATATGTTGTGTGCAAGAGACAGATTTGGGACAGAAAAACACAGAGTTGGAATGAAGGGCTGGAGCAGAATCTAATATGCTTCAGCTGAAGTGAATTGAAGACAGTACTATTGTGCTATAAGAAATGACAAGGAGAGTGGTTTCAGAAAAATAAAAAAAACATGGCAAGAGCTACATGAGCTGATGCAAAGTAAAGTGAGAAGAATTGGGAGATCACTGTGCACAGTAACAACAATATTGTAATGATCAATTGTGAAAGATTTGGCTACTCTTATCAATATAGAGATGCAAGACAATTCCAAAGGACTCATGACGAAAAAATTCTATGAGACAGAGAGAGAGAGAGAGAGAGAGAGAGAGAGAGAGAGAGAGAGAGAACACTGATGAACTCTGAGTGCAAATTGAAGTACAGTATAATTTTCTCACTTTTTTTGCAATATGGTTAAGATGGAAATGTTTTGCATAATTTCACATGTACAACTGCTATTGTATTATTTGCCTTCTCAGTGGGTGGGAGAAAATCTAGAGCTCAAAATTTCAAAACAATGTTAAAAGTAAATAATTACTGATTTTTTTAAAAGAAAAAAAATAAGTTCTCCATTCTTGAGGATCCCCTTGTGCTTGTAACTTACTTCAGCAAGGAGGGGGTGGACAGTATCCTGTGGTAGACATGCATGACCATAGGAGACCTGTTTGCATGCAGATTATGGGGGAAATTCAAGATACTGAACCCTAACCATCTATTTTTGGGGGAGGGAGATTCTGGATGATTTAGATGCTATAATCCCAGAACCTAGTTTTCTTACAGAAAAATCAAATTTCCAGATCAGCACCACCTTTGAGAGTTACTTTATGGATAACTACAAATTCATGAATCAGTCATTCAGTCAACAAACATTATTATTGATATTATTATTATTAATTTATTAATAATAATAACAATCATTATTATTATTATTAACAGCTTACTATGTACTAGGCACTGTGCTATGCTCTGGGGATTCAAAAGAAGGTGAAAACACTGTTTCTGTTCTCAAAAAGCTCATATTGTAATGGGGAAGGAACAGGTATATAACTATATGCATTCAAAATATATATAGATTAGATGGAAAGTATTCTCAGAGGGAAGGCATTAGGGGGAGATGAGAGAGGAAAGTCAGGGAAAGGTAAAAGGCTTCTGTACAAGGCAGAATTTCTGCTGAGTCTTGAAGGAATCTAGAGAAGCCAAAGGGTAAAGGTAAAAAGGGAGAACATTTCAGACACTGGGGACAGTCAGTAAAAGGCATGGATGGTATGTGTTACGTAGCCAAATTATAGTGTGTGATGAGGAGCCAAATGAAAGAATACTGGAAATATTACAAAGATCCAGATTGTGAGGATCTTTAAATGACAGAGGACTTTGTATTTGATCTTCTAGGTAGTTCAGGAGTCACTGGAGTTTATTGAGTAAGGAAGGGATAATACCATCAGAATTACACTTTAGGAAAAACACTTTGGCAGCTGAGTGGAAGGTGGATTGGTGTGGGTAGAGAGTCCTGGGGGATCAATTACAAGCTAGCACAGCAATTGAAGGGAGACATGATGAGGACCTTAACTAGGGTGGTGGTGATGATAACAGACAGAAATAGATGAATATGAAGTAGAAACAACAAGTTGTGACAACTGATTGGATACATAAGAAATGAATTCAAATGAAGAATTGATAATGTTACTAAGGTTGTGAGCCTTGATGACTGTGATGATGGTGGTACCCTCAACAGTAATAGAAAAGTTGGGAAGAAGAGAGAATTTGGAGGAGAAAAATAATAGGTTCTATTTTATACATATTCAGTTTGAAATGTCTATGAGATATCCAAAAATCAATTAGCGATGTAGGAGCTCAGGAGAGACACTAGGGTTCAATGTATAGATTTGAGTCATCTGTGTAGAGAATTGAATTCATGGAAGCTGGTGAGATATATTATCTGTTAAGACAATGTAGAGCAAGAGTTCTTAACCTTTGTATGTGTGTGTGTCCTGAGTCCCTTTGGCAATCTGATGAAGCCTTTGGACACCTCAGAATACAATTTTTAAATGCATAAACTACCAGAAAATCAATAATATTGAAGTACAGTAATCAAAATTAAAAAAAAAATTCATGGGCTCCAGGTTGAGAATTTCTAGTACAGAGGAAAAAGAGAAGAAGGCCCAAAGCTACTGGATATGACATGGATGAAGATCCAGCAAAGGACACTGAGGAGTGGTCAGATAAGTAGGAAGAAAAACAATCAAGAATATTATTATGAAACCCAGAGAGGAAAGAGTGCTCAGGAGGAAAGGATGTCCAGTAGTGTCAATGATTGTAGTTTAAGAAGAATGAGAGTTTAAGAACAATGAGGACCATCAAATATGGCAATTAAGAGATCACTGGCAAGTTTGGAGAGAAAAGTTTCAGACATGACAAATTCAGAAGTTAGACTGCAGAGGGTTTAGAGGTAGGGTAGAGGAGAAGAGAGGAAGTATAAAGCCATAGCATATATAGCTTTCTCAATTAGTTTAGGTAAGGGGACAAAAAGAGATATTGGATGATAGTAGGGATGGTTGGATCAACAGAGGGTTTTTAAGAATGGAGTAGACATAGGTGTGTTTGGAGGCAGCAGGAAAGATAGGCAGAGACTGAGGATGAGAGAGAAAGGGAAGAGGATAGTAGGTGAAATCTACCGGAGAGGGCAGGAGGGAGTGGGATTAAGGGTACATATAGAGGAGTTTGTTTTGGCCAAGAAAAGGGCCACTTCTTCATCAGAAAAAGCAGTGAAGAAAGAGATAAAGGAGGAAGATATTTGAGTGATGTGAGATGAGGAAGAGGGAATTCTTAAATAATGGTCTCAATTTTTTTCAGTGATATACGAGGCCAGTTTCTCAGCCAGTTGGTACAGGGAGTACCCTGAGAAGTTTGAAGAGAGGTGAAAAGGTGTGGACTATCCCTTGTCTTGAGTGGAATGATATTGTAATGCATCATAAAGTGTTGTAATGAAGTGACAGTTCAGTTGAGATTATATAACATAAATTTGCAGTGGGAACAATTAGTTCCAGGCATTGGATCTTCTAGAAAAAGCGGTTTCCCTAATGCATCCTCTTCCTTGGAGAAGAAAAAAATACATTCTATGTGTTTCTGTTCAGAGTCACCGAGGATAATAGCTGAGTCAAAAGCTGGAGATAGTGGAGACTTCAAGACCAGGATCAGTGGAAATGGTAAAAAGACGTTACTGGTCCTGTAGCAGTGGAAATATCAGTTTTCCCTCTTTGACTATGCCTTTACGTCGTGCATTCCTCATATATCTGCCCCTCCCTGTGTACATCCTAGCCATACGTGTGCATCTCTCTAATTATAGTCTCAATGTCTGGTTGCTCTTCTTCCCATTGATGCTAGAGAAATATACTTGTAGAGGAATATACTCCAGATTTATGGAAAGATGTTTGTTGCTACTTTTTGTGCTATGCCATTTCAATAAATACCTTTGCTTTGAGCTAATTGTATCTTCTGACTCATGAAAGGTAAGCTTATTGGTGGGGACTCAGGAGCTACAGTTTCAGGAGATATGGACCAACAAAGTACCTTGAACCTGAGGTGGGTATTCTCAGGGAGTCCATTCTGTGAGTCTGTAGGTGTCATCAGGTGCTTTATATGAATTGGGCCTTATCTAACCTCTGGACCAAAAAACAAAAACAAACAAACAAAAAAACATTGACCTTTCAATTTATAATCTTGAAGGTTTGCTGGTCATTTGGAAATTTTTACGTATGATATGCTGAGTGAGGTGTTTAAATATATGTGAAATTTTGTCTATGTGCTACTGAGGTGCTAGGCGCTACCTAGCCCTCTGCTGGTATATCTTTAATGATTATGCTATAAATTAAGATGCCATTAGTCACCTCTCAGGCTGGGTAGAGAAAATGAAACCAGTGATGATTAGAGCTCAGCAGTTTCTTAAGTTTTTTTGTCAGATAACTCCTCAATTTGCTATGGCTCCAACCTGCCGGTCTCACTGATTTCCAGAATGAAAACTGTAGCACCACTGGGAAGTGAGGAAGGATAAGATTTGTCTTGACGATGAGAAAATTTAAGGTTCAGACTAGAAAGATGTCTAGCTTTGTTGTTGTTGTTATTGTTATTGTTGTTGTTGTTTTCTCAACATAAGTTTCAGAGAGCTCTCTCAGCCCTGAATTTATGCTGGCTTCTGTTGTGCCATTCTGGAGGTGAGAGAACACGTGATCTGAAATAAATAAGATTACTTTATGTCCAAAGCCCAGCACTATTCCCTCTACCTGTACATAAAACAGAGGTAACTTGCTCATTATTTTTGTCCAACCCATAGTTTACTCTTCCCTGGGACCCTGCAAGTGCCGGCTACACTGGCAATGGTAATGAAGAGCAAACTTGAAAACAAGAAAGGAATAGTACATCACTGAACCAGTGGGAATTTCTGCTTGCAGCTCTCCTGGAAGCCATTGAAGTTTTTAATCCCTGAGGCAAGGTGCAGAGAGGCAGCCTGGTGTGGTGGATAGAGAACTGTTCTGGGAAACAGGAAGACCCGAGTTTCAGTCCTGCCCCAAACAATTATTGATTATGGGACCCTGGGCAATGCCCTTGACTTCTCATAGGCTTCAGAAACCTTTCTGAACCAAGTTGCAGACCTGCTACTGTTCTATGTTGGTAGAAGCTCCTCAATAGGAGTTCCTTGTAATAATAACATCAGAGTTCTACTTAGAGAGGAGAGAGTGATTTTTTTTAATGGAGAAAAAGAGGGCCAAGTGAGGGCCTCCAGTGGGGAGGAACTTGTCACATGATTAGACTGTGGCACTGCCAATTCATTCATTTCAGCCCCGTCATCAATCAATGGTGATCACCACAGGATAAATGCAGCTGCTGAGATCACTATTGATCATCAAGATGACTGGAATGATGGCCTTGGCCGTGCTGCAACTCAGCTTGCCTCAATCATCCCTTTTAAATGATTCCTCTCTAGAGTCCAAGAGTCGAAGGAAGCAGAGACAGCAAAGCGTGGAGCATTCCAAGCAAGTCTTAAAAGTAGGTTTCTTTTTCATCTATTCATGATCAGAGAGAGAGGGAACAAAAAGGGACAGTGAGGAGGAGGAAGGCCAGTTCAATACAACACTTAGAAGGGAGGATTTCCTTTCCCCTTGTTAGAGAGATGGGTATTGTAGATTCGGCCCCTACCATACCTGTCAATGCTCCAGCAGCTTACCCTCGGTGGGGACCTTGTGACTCAGCCTTCGACAGCAAATGTCAGAGCTAGGAGTCACTGACTGTGACCAGTGACTACTTCTATTCTCTCAGATTTTTTAAAAATACATATCTCATATTTTTCATCTATGATCAGTCAAGGAGAGAAAAGGCAAACACTTTGAATTTTATGCACGTGACCAGAAGAAGATAACACTAGCACTCTTTTAAGTGTAGTATATTTTTTTTCCTTCTTAAAGGTTTACTTTCTTCTCTTTTATACAAAGACCAAGACATTTTTGATGCTAAAACCAATGTAGCATTTCTTCCTTTAGCACTTGCTCTCTTCCCACCCCCCTTCTCACCCTGTGCTTCCAGCTCCTCCTTGGACGTGTTGTTAGATGTATTAAATCTGGGGCTGTATTGAAGGAGGTAAGTGGAAAATATTTGATCCTGAGCACTGGAGCATACAGAAGAGAATGCAGTTCTCCTGAACATTTATTTTGTGTTCCTGACACCAGCCAGGGAAGTGGAAGGACCTGGTGCAAACATTTCATCGCCCTCTGCCTTTCAGGGTCCAAAGTGGAAAGCTATTACCGCAAAACCAAGATGATCCTGAAGAGCTCGGAGAAACGCCATTGAGCTACACAGGGGCAATCGATGGGGATATTAGGTTTTTCAGCTTTCCAATATTTGGCTTCTTTACAGCCCTACTCTATAAAGATTTATGTAGCTTTGGGGGATGGTAGGAAATGCAGCCCATCTGATTTTGAAGCTGTCAATCACGAAATGAGATAGAATGACTCCTTTTAAGTGCTGCTTATGCCCTGTGCTAGTGTATATTCAGTTAGGGTGCCATAGATTAAGGTATCATAGCCATCTCTCAAGGTTGGGATGAGAAGATAGAACCAGGGCTGGCTAAGGCAAAGCAGTTTCTCAAGCTTTTCTTCTGATTTTCTCTAAAGCTGCTGTGGTCCCAGACTGCCTCTTTCTCTGACTTTCACAATGAGGACTGTTTTTTACTTTGACTTTGTATCCCCACTACCTAGCATACTGTCTTACTCATAGTGTTTCAAAAAGTTTCAGTTGGATCCTGGAGGACATATGATAAAGTCATCAAGTTGGTCCCAGGTTCTGATGTTCTATGATATATTGCCTAAAGGTTGCCCCAATTTTCCCATTTGTAGATTAATTTTGAAAGGCAAATGTGGTCTGATAGGGGATAGCTAGGTGGCACAGTGGATATAACACCAGCCCTAGAATCAGGAGGACTTGAGTTTAAATCCCACCTCAGTCACATGACACTTACTAGCTGTGTGACCCTGGGCAAGTCACTTAACCCTGATTGCCTCTCTCTCTCTCTATATACACACCCATATATATGCATATACACACATGTATGCATACACACACACGCACATATACATAGATGTACATACACATATATGTATATACCGACACATATATACATGCATGTACACACATATGTCTATATACACATATAGATACATATAAGCACATATACACATATATACATACACACTCTATATATGGTCTGATAGCAGTCTAAAGAAACCAGTTCTCTCTTCTTGGTTTTTCTTCTTATTCTTTGTATGCCTATAGAGTAAGTTACTTGAGACCTCTCTATTCCTCAGATGATTCATCTGCAAAAGGGGAAATAAAATACTTGCTACTCATATTCCTCTTATTAAGATTAGAAGATTGATGAAAGAAGAGATTTTAACCTCCCCAGAGTCTAAAGGCATATCAGAGTCTGAGGGTGATCACTAGGGTAAGATTTGGTACTCTTTAGCAGAAAATATAATAAAGGTATCAATTTACCAACAGCTTTACAATTCCCTTGAGATATAATTAAGAGTGATTTTTTTTTTTGAGGCAGTGCAGCAGCAGAGTTGGATCCAGGGTGCATTACGGAGCTTTGTGTCAAATGAGTTCAGTTGATTAAAGTATGGTACAACTCAAATTGAGGTGATGGCTAAGACCATTTAGCTTTACTAGCATCCATGGTTGTTCACTGCAGCCGTAACCCTGTTCTGATATCTTATAAATAATGTAGGTCACAAAGGGGACTGGGCAAGAGAGTGTGGATGACGGAGAGCAACACCATCTCCATTAATGCAAAAAGAAAAAAACAAGTTAAGAAACACATGTCAGCAGCATCATCTTCATCCATAAGGGAAAACACACAACATACTAACTGGTCCCTGAATATCCTAGTTGCCTAATTTACTGGGAAACGGGAAAAGGGAAAAAGTAGGAGAGGTGACTGGTGCTTAGGATATTGAGAACTTAGTGTCTCAAAAAAGATCACTGAATTTCCTGATTGGTCCTATAGAAACAAAAGGATTGCTTTATTATTAAGATAGCATAATCCTAACACCTATCTGTTTTAATAAGACCATTGGTTTGTAGACCCATAATATCAGAGTTAGAAGGGACATTAGATGTCATGTAATCCATCCCCCTAATTTTATAAATGAGGAAACTAAGATTCAGAAAAATTAGGTAAATTGTCCGGGTTACACAAGTCATAAGTAATAGAGCTGGGAACCCAAGTTTTCTGGATTTGGATTCAGAGAAAGCTGTTGATTATTGCATAATTATATTAGAATCACAAAGGGTTTCTTAACACTGCAGAACTGTCACTTACATATGCCCCATTGTGGCTTTTACATACCAGAAGCTTAATTCTGGCAAAAGGCAATAAAAAATATTAATTTTTGTGCCCACATGACCTGATGTAGCCTGAATATAGCTTACTCTCTCTGTTAGTAGTAATAATTTCCCCTTGTTCTGGACCTGTTTCAAAAGATAAATTTTAGTAATTGCATTTTGTACGGTGTTAATTATTTTAAAAAACATTTTCTGTGTGAACACTGTCAATGCTCAATAAATAATCATAATGGTAATTATGGTAACAAATTTGATGCTTATGGAAATGAAGGACTGTTAGCATGGCTTTGAGCCAGATAAGGCATAAACTTGGGAGCTGGTGTGTGAAATTCCTTACCAGGCTCTCAGTTCATACACCTTGGGCCTATCCATACCTGGTTAGAACCACCTCATGAAATGGGTAAAGGTCATGTGTTGTCTTCCTTACATGCTCTGGGTATGGAAGATATTACTTAGGGAAGATGAGAATTAGAAATCTCATTTGGGGTCAAGATGGTAGCTTTGTGATGTCTTCCAGGGTCTACTTAGGACAACTTTAATGTGCCCAGTGCATATTGGGTAAGATATGAGTCAATGGGGATAAACTCAGATGTCAAGAAAGAAACCAATCACTTCCAAAGTAGAAAAAAGCTGAGAACACTCAGACAAGCGGCTCAATATTTCCTCTTCCTGGGAGCCCAAAGAGACAGGGCTTCTCTATAGAACAAGGCAGACGCTTTTGTTAGAAGCATTTGTTATGAGCCGAGGTCTCACATCTACTTTAGTGTTGTGCAAACTGGGTAATCTGACCTGAAGAAGAATTTTGCTTTTCTATCTTCTCTTTCTAAAATCTTCCACCACTGCTCAGTGGCAGACCATAAGTCCCACCACAATGCAAGAAGTGTCCAGGGTTTGCCTTTCCACTGGTTTGCAAATTCAAGACCATTGTTTTGAAAGCTCATTGTTATCACTTATTGTGCCAATTCCCTTGGTTCCGGCTCATAATTTTCCAGCTGTCTTAATTTTGGTCATTGCTTAGAAATTTGCCATTGACTCTTGAATTAAACTAGAATCTGCCTGTCCATAAGCATTGCTCAATTGGCAGACTTTAGAAAGAGGAGGTAGAATAATAAGCCTCTTCCACAGGCCAGATTGCCCAATTTGCATAGCACTAAAGTAGATGTAAGACTTAGGTTCATGACAAATGCTTCTAACAGAAGTGTCGCAGCAAGCCCTCCATATATCATCACTCCCTTCCTATCACCATGACTATTCTCTGAAGAGCCCTTAGAAGTCCTGGCTGCAGAAATCTGGATGGCATTCCCAGGCAGCCTCCACAGACTCCACCTAACTGTCAATGGTAAACTCTAGAAGACTGCTAATCAAACAGGAGCAGCTGGGTGACCCAGTGGATAGAGTGCTGGTCCTGGAGTCAGGAAGAACTAAGATTAAATCTGACCTCAGGTACTTATTAGCTGTGTGACTGTGGGCAAGTCACTTAACCCTGTTTGCCTCAGTTCCCTCATCTGTAAATTAGAGATAAGAGCACTTACCTCCCAGGGTTGTTGCGAGCATCAAATAAGGTAAAAATTGTAAAGCTTTATGCACAGTGTCAGGCACACAGTAAGCGCCACTTACTTGTAAACAACAATGGCAGTGATAGGTAGACCACCTGATGTATGCCTGAGCAAGCACTGATGGGTTGAAGGTTCTGACCTGCAGTTGTTCCTAGTCTCATTTGGAATTCGATTTCCATCTAACATGGGGAGGCTGCCCCCAGGAGAGTCAGGGAAATGCCCAGAGCCAGTTTGCGAAGTTCTGTCAAATGACTGTAGAGATTCCTGGGGCCGCTGCCTGGAATTCTGCTCTGTGGTGGGTTGTACAATTATAACAGCTTTCTTGCCTAAGGCCTTTGATGAACAATTATGGAAACAAATAGCTGGTAGAGCAGCTGAAAGAAACACACACACACACACACACACACACACACACACACACATCCCCAAACACACAGAACAAACAAAACAAAAAATGTTGTTCAGTGGTGGCCCACATCATTCAAATGGAAGCCAGATGTATTATTTTTTTTCCATCAAAGGCCTGAGAAAAGCAGTTTCATTGAGAACAGCCTCCATGTTCGGCTTCAACATAATTACTGAAACAGAGATCAACTCATTATTTCATATTCCTTCAGAAACAAACAAACAAAAAAATCCAATAAAAATCTCCTCCTGATGTTCCACAGCATAAAGACTCTGATCTGCCAGGCAAAGCTTATAGCTCAACAGCTGATGGACAAACGGAGAGTGCTCCTGTTAATGAAGCTGGAATGTGGAATGTGATTGTAGACTGCCCTCAGCTATGGCTTATGAGATAGCCTGTTGATAAGCCTTATACATGAACTGTTTCCTACAGACTTTTGTGAGCTTGATGGTATCTTTTCCTTTAATCCCATCTTCTGCACGCTTTGTTTTTGCAGGTCTTTGCACTATAGATCTTCCACTCCTTAACTCTATCCACTACTGAAGAGCTTGAGAGCCAATTCCTCAATTGCTTCTATCCCAGCACGTATTACCTTAATTTGATCAATGTACACATCATCTTTGTCCCTTTTAAAGGTAAGCATTTCCAATGAACCACTAGTATAGAACCCAGAGCCTTGTTAGTCTGAATGCCCTCATCAGGATTAAGCAGGATAGATCTTATCCTGCTCAAAGAGAATGTGTCTTATGAAATTAAAGGGTAGGGAACATCTCCTGACCCTTCCCTCCCCAACCCCACTGCATTCTTACCCAGTAGTGCTGTTCCTCAAATGCTACATTAAAATTCACTCCTTTATCTCAGTCCTTTATTTGATTTTTTAAAAAATCTCTGAGAGAATTGTTTGTTAAAATATTTCATTGACCCTTAATCTCATTAATGTGGACATTGCCTTCATCACTGCAGAACACAGTTTGATCACATCTTCTCATCCTTTATGATTATTGTCCATAGGTCCTCCAGAGACAATTTACCCCATACATTGAACACCTCTGACATTTTGTGGTACCACCACAGTCCTCCAGCTATCCTTCTTTTGTTGTTTAGCCCATGATTGAACTATATCAATTTTTTATTACACATTTTGGGAGCACTTCTTACTCCTAACTCATCACTGGAAAGATGCTGCTGCCTTCTTATATCCACTGTATCTCTTTACTGAACTTCAGGTTACCGTAACATTGATTCTTTGGAAGGATCTCTTTGTGCAATAGATTAGTGTTTTTGACTGATAATTTACAGGATGGTGACTTTTCCTACTTAGAAAACTCTCTTTAGGATTCTTTGCCCTTTATAAGTTGTTTTGCCAGCTATCATGGAGGGGCTTAGGAAAAATAGATAACTCACTTTGAGAGGCAGCTTGGTATAAGGAGGACAGGGCAAAGGACTCAGAGTCAGGTAGACCTGCACTTAAAACCTGCCTCAAATACTTACTAACATGTGAACCTGGGCAAGTCATTTAACTACCTCAGTTTATTCATCTGTAAAATGAGAAAATTGTACTCGATGGTCTTCAATGTCCCTTATAGCTCCCTATCTATGATTGAATGAGCTAGTATATGAAAAGTGCTTTGCAAACCTGGTGTTTTATAAATGCTTTGAAAAATTATTGTTGTTGTTCTTCATACTGTTGATCACTCTCTCCTCTTTCATACTCTCTTCTAAGTTTTCAGAATATCAGTCTCCCTTGGTTTTCCTCCTACCTGACTGACCACTCCTCTGTCTCCTTAATGAATCTTTTCTAGATCCCACCCCCTAACTAACTGTGTCCTTCAGGGCTCTGTACTGAATCCTCTTTCCTTCTCCCTTTATACTACTTCACTTGCTGATTTCATCATCTTCCATGGATTTAATTACCATCTCTATGCTGATGGTTCTCAAACATACCTATCCTGCCCCAAACTCTGTTGACTCCCAACCTTGCATCTCCAATTACCTTTCAGACATCTCAAATTGATGTCCAACAGACATCTTAAACTCAATGGTTCTAAAATGGAGCTCATTATCTTCCCCCCTGAAACCCCACACCCTTTCCCCCTAAGCTCCCCTATCTTCCTTATAACTTTAGAGGATGATTCATCCTCCCAGTTCCTCAGGCTCATAACCTAGGAGTCCTCCTGTATTGCTCACTGTCTCTCACCTCCCATATCCAATCTATTGCCAAGGCCTATCAATTTCACCTTTGGAACGCCACTCAAATATGTCTCCTTCTCTCCTCTGATACTACCACCACTCTAGTGCAGGACCTCATCACCTCACGGCTTGATTATTGCAATAGCTTGCTGGTGGGTGTGAGTGCCTCAAGTCTCTTCCCACTCCAATCCATCCTCAAGTGATTTTCCCAAATTGCAAATCTAATTACATCACCCTCCCCCCCATTTTAAAAGAGACCTTCATTGTTTTTTATTCATACCTCAGTCATAGTGGGGTTAGTATTGTTATTCAGTCATTTCTGTCATGTCTGACTCTTCCTGACCCCATTTCAGGTTTTCTTGGCAAAAATACTGGAGTGGTTTACCATTTCCTTCTCCAAATCATTTTATAAATGAGGAAACTGAGGGTAAATGACTTCCCCAGGGTCAAAGTAAGTGCTTGAGTCTAGATTTGAACTTAGGTCTTCCTGACTCCAGGCCCAGCCTCTACCCACTGTGCCATGGTTTCCTGTTGCCTCTAGGATCAAATACAAAATATTTTGTTTGGAAGTCAAAACCCTTTAAAATATAGCTCTTTCTACTTTCCCTTACACCTTACTCCCCGACACATACTCTTCCATCTAGTGACATTGGCCTCTTGATTACTCCACAAACATGACCTTCCATCTTTCGTTCCAGGCATTTTCTCTGGCTGTCCCCATGCCTGGAATACTCTCCTTCCTCCACTCTGATTACTGACCTCCCTGGCTTCCTTTAAGTCCCAACTAAAATCTCACCTTCTACAGGAAGCCTTCCCAACTCCTCTTAATTCCAGTTCTTTCCCTCTGTTAATTATTTCCTACTTATCCTGTATAGAGTTTACTTTCCATGTATTTGTTAACATGTTGTCTTCTCAATTAGATGGTAAGCTTTTGAGGGCAGGAATTGTCTTTTGCCTCTTTTTGTATCCCCAGTGCTTAGCACAGTGCCTGATACATGATAGGTACTTAATAAATGTTGATTGATTGATTGTTGTTATTGTTATACTGTGAGACTATGGTAATCCAAGTTCTGTAGCCACATATCACTAGGAGAACATTGATGTTAAAAAAAAAAAAGAATAACCACACATCTCCAACTAGGCAATAACTTTGGAATGTTAAAATCTTTGCACACTATCCTAAATGCAAATTACTCTGCCTTCTTCCTCCTAACCAATTCTGCTCCAAGTGCCTTTCTCTCTAAGGTTCCCTTTTTGTTTGTAGTATATGTGTTTCATATTTGGATTTATATGCATTTTGTACATACCTTCATATGTACACATTGACTTTCCCATTATAACATAAACTTTTTGAAGGCTGGACCTATTTTGCTTTTGTCTTTGTATCCTCAGTACCTGGAATAGTGCCTGGCACATGATAGGCACTAAATAAATGCTTTCTTATTTGCTTGCTTGAATTCTGGCCTTAAATCATCCATCTTCAGTACCTGTCCCATATATAGGTACTGTTGTACTGGGTTCGTACAGCTGTATGTCAATAGTCTGAAATATTAGCAACTTTCATTCATCTTTTTTTCCCTCTAAGTAAAGATAAATGGATCTCTTTTGGGACCTCCACAAAAACCATAATCTGATTCCTCATCGTGGCATAGAAATGATCCCTCATTCTTAAAGACTGTAATAATGGAGTGCAAGTTCTATGATGCTATAAATGCTTTGAGTATAGTCCTGGTTAGTAACAGACTGAAAGACTCATCAATATATCAAAAAGAGGGTGGGCCCTTGGTGAGAAATCCTTTGGTCAAAGTAACTTATGAAACAACAAAAAATACAAAAAGACATTTAGTCCTGTGTGTCTCCCCACCCCACCTCATACACCACACCCTTTTGCTTATGCAGTAATGGTGGCAGAATAAGAGGCAGAATGCTCCAGAAATAACATGGATTTCGAACATACATAAGCATCAACTTAGCTATTGGTATACTATATGAAATCTGTGTCCAATAGTCAATGAAAGAGTTGAATAGTTAAATATTTGCATTATTGTCATAAACAAAAAAAGTGCAGAAAAGAGGCTCAGCTAAATGGCAGAATGCTTTACAGGTTGTCCTTAGAGAGATACTTTTTTTTAAAAAGTTGGTAGAGTTGGGTTTTTTGTGCATCTGAAGGTCACAAAAGATATCAATTCATAGGATACTTGGCCATCTTTTAGTGCTCATAATAAGCATTTGCAAAAAGATCAACATGATAATTATTGCAGCTTATACATCAACATCTATAGAATGAGGTAAAGAGGTAGAGAAACTCTAAGAATTTCAAAACAATAACCCTTGAAATAAACAAATTGTTTGACACCCTGTAGCTTCAATGAAAGTGGAAGGGTGGTTAAAAAAAAAAAAAGGTTGAAAGATGTGGTCCAAGAGCACTGCATGAGGAAGGCCCAAGACTTACAAACCATCAAGAAGTCTAATACCTATCCATTATAAATGCTTTCTTAAAATACATCAAATAATATCTCAAAAATGAATTTGATTTTATTTTAACAGACAGAAAATGACTCATTACTGATCTGGGAGTCATTTTTGAGTTAGCTGTCCATGTACAGCTAGACCTCTAACTCATTAAAGATCAAAATTAATACAAAACTAGAATAAAAATTAGAAAAAGATACGGCATGCACTTAAACAAGTTATTGATGCCAAAGAAATGAGAAATGAATAGAGAAAAAGACATTGACAAATTATAACAATTTCATAAATGTTTAACTAGTGTAAATCAATTGTCCAAACTAGGAGACTTGTAGCATCTAAATACTGCCTAACTCAGCAAGCAATTGACCTACTTGATAGAGAGATATGTAAGCTAAAAAGAACATGGATTTAGAATATAACCTCATCTGTGAAATCTTACCCAGAAGATTATGAACAGTACCAGATAATGAACAGTGGAAACTGTATCATTTCATAAAATAGCAAGAATCAGTGAAGGGAAAAAAGCAGAATAGCTTATAGACAATTTGGTGAGAGACCCAACTAAGCAAAATCATCCTCAGGGCATTTAAAGATGATTCTGGAAGAAGGATAAATGGGGAAAAAAGGTGGAAAAGATTTGCAAATATTATTAGAACAAACTTTTCACCCTTAAGGATGGTGGAGCCACTATAGTTGAACTGTATCACAGTTCTCAATGTACTTATAAAGGAAATAGAAATAACATTGAAGAAAGCAAAAATAAGGAAAGTAGCTACATTAGAACAAGTAGAGAGATGAGATTTACAAAAATACATAGGTGGTGGCAAATTCTTGAAGACACTGAGAGATTAGTTGTCAAGGAATCTGAAGGAAAGAAACATACTAAGGGTGTGGAAAAAACAACCCCAAATCTTGATACCAAGAAACATCAGTCATTATCACTTCAATAACTATTGACCCATATATGTCTACTTTCAATTAATCAACCTTTCACATTGATAAAAATAAATGTTATGGAAATTATCTATTCCCACTTTGAGGACTTTTTTTTAAAAAATGAGGACATTGGAAGAGAATATGAAAGATTTTTGCAAGTGATATTCCATAGTAGACCACACCTTAACTACCATAAACTGACTGAAAGATTTTGAGCATACAAGATTTGGTAGAGTGAAACACCCCCCTTGACAACTTTTCCTCAACAAGGTGTCTCCCATGTACTTGTCAAAATTATATGATTCTTTGAAAGATGATCATGTTTGTGACCTTCTCATCTTCCTGAGTTCAAACTTGGCCTTAGACACTTACTAGTTATATGACCCTGGGCAAGTCACTTACCTTTATTTGCTTCAGTTTCTTCATTTGTAAAATGAGCTGGAGAAGGAAACGGCAAACCACTCCAGTATCTTTGCTAAGAAAACCCCAGATGGGGTCATGAAAAGTTGGACAGGACAGAAAATGACTGAACAACAATAACAACAAAGGAACATAGATATGCAGTCTATGATTTGATTCATCAGTATATTTCAGACAGCTATTGCAAATGGACAATGAATTATATCCAGTAATGAAGAGACAGAAAACAGACTGAACTGACTAGAAAATTAGGTAGTCATTTTAATGATTCCAACTTTTTCCTAAAAGAGAAGCTCATCTTTTGAACACTATTGTTATTCTGATGATGTATGGCTGTGAGTTATTAAACACCACAACCTCTGAAGAACTGGAGTTGAGGCTCACCAAAAAGGCATTGGGAAAGTGACAGTTTGGTATGAACTCACTAGGACATATTATAAACAAGAATTATGAAGCGGTTCAAATGATGTCAGAAATTATATGATTGAAAAAGTTACACTAGACACATAGTAAGAATTAGAGATAATCAATGGACAGCTCACATATTCCATTTTTATCTTCATGTTATCTGAATAACTCAAGGAAGACCTGTCCCATGTTAAATTTATGGGAGGACTTGAACAAGAGTCACACAGGATGTGTAGGCATGGATGGGTTACAATTTGCATCATTAAAGGGAATACCCACATCTAGGAGATCACAGATCCACTGAAGCATTGTTTTTGTTTTTCCCTGTGGATTGTTAGGACAATCTCTTTTGTGTAAGCATAGATGTTATTGAGAAGGCATTGTGATTTTATGGAACTTGATGCAATCAGCATCAGCACAATGTAATTGAAAATGGGATCATTTGGGATACTTCATTATCTATATGGAATTCTTCCATTTTGATTCTGAGTAGGACACCCTCCATAATACAGGTGAGCACTGGTGAGACTACATCTCACAGTTTAATACTGTTATTGAAGTTAATAACTAAAGGCTTGTTGAACAGGATTATCTTTGCAGTTGCATTTTTTAAAAAGAATTTTAAAGCAAGTCAAGGAATTCCCATATGTAAGGGGCCTGGATGATATAAGGGGAAGTGCCTTAAGGAGAGTGTGTTGGCAGTGGCTCTCTTGACATAAGTAATCCCATTTCAGTGCAAACTAGTAGTCACATACACCCCCTAAGTTGGTGTTTTCCTCTGTCCTAGTTCTTGTGCAAGCCCAGATAAAATATAGAAACTGCTTTGTTTCATCCTGAGGCAGATAACAGATTAACATATTTTAAAGTCTTGGTTACCTCTCCTGAAACACAACAAACTGACCCCAAGGCCAATGGCAGATCATTTGGGAGGCCAGATTGATTATTTGCTTTTCTTATGCTATAAAGATCTGTAGAAAATGAGTTATTCTTAAAAAAAACCTGCATTTGCCCCTTAGAGACTTCTATCCTCCTTGGGTCAACTAAAGGTTCTCCATGCTAAGGCTTGTAATTATGGATGAAATATTTTTTTTTTCTTATTTGCATCCTGAATTGTAAGCTGTGGCCATTTTCCCCATAACAGGAGTCTATTGATTTTTCATATTTTTATTGAGAATATTCTGTATATATATGTGTAGAAGTCATGTTCAACTCAAATAGTAATGGATTCTTGTGGGCAGTATACAGACTTAGAAAATCACAAATTTAACATTATCTATGTTGTATTGTACTTTCATTTATTTTGTTAGACGTTTCCCAGTTACTTTGTAATCCAGTTTCTGCCACACTCAGAGATTTTGCAGGCCACTTGCCACCCTGCCTTTAGGCCTGGAATTTGACACCTCTGGTGTAGATCGTTCTCACAAGGATTATATAAAGATGAGAAAATTGGCCCATGACTTGGTAGTTATTGATGTAATTTTTTTTTTTTTTTTTTTTTTAGGCAATTGGAGTTAAGTGGGCAAGTGCCCAGGGTGACACAGCTAGTAAGTGTCAAATGTTTGGCCTGAGGCTGTTTTTGAAC
The DNA here is from genome assembly GCF_900497805.2 of Vombatus ursinus. NCBI lineage: Eukaryota > Metazoa > Chordata > Mammalia > Diprotodontia > Vombatidae > Vombatus > Vombatus ursinus. The sequence goes on from NW_020954610.1 coordinate 71,411,402, forward strand.
TCAGGTCCTCCTGACTTCAGGGCCAGTACTCTATCCACTGCACCACCTAGCTGCCCCTGATGTACTATTGATTACCTTTTATTGAGTGGCCATAACAGCATGCACAATTCTTCCCCCCTCCCCCTGCCATTCTTTTAGTAATTTGACTTCAGACATACTGTTAAAAAGTCCTTTCATAGTGTTTTCAATATTGTATCATTCCAAATATGAATTTTCTCTGTGTAGACTTGGTGTGGACTAACAGCTCTTTCAAATTTCATCTTCAGTGTTATTTCTGTTTTGTTATACTACATGGTGGTTACTGAGGTGTTAGTTTCCAAATATGGTGGTTGTATTATCATCTGTATTAAAAATGTATTGTTATAGAAACCCTGACATCTGTTCTATTTTCTCTCTATTTGCTGCCTTTCTGATAATCTAATTTATGAATGCTCTTGGGATGATATGGCTGTTGGTTCTTATGAGAAGGTTTTTGTTCTTTTATGAGGCAATGCTACTTGTAATCTTTTGCTATCCTCCTCCATGGAATTTCAAAAATAAGTTTGTATTCCAAATTGGTGTTGCATGTGGCTTCCATATATTTCTACTTTACCATGAAGTAAAGTAGACTTTACTAAACATGATGTGCTTTTTGATACTTGTAGCAACTGATTGATGTTGTTTATTTTAGGATAGGGGAGACCTAGACATGTTTGTAGGCAGTAGGAAATTAGCCAGGAAAGAGGGAAATATGAAATTAAACGAGAATTAGGGTGACAGAGGGGGCAATTTGTTGAAGGAGATGGGATAGAATGGGACCACTCAAACAAGCAAAGGATTAGCCTTGGTAAGAATATGGCCATTTCATCATGTGAGACAGAGGTACTATTCTTGGTCAGAACATATATAGAAGAGTGTTTTCTGTTCTTCCTTATCAGAATTGTTTATGTTTTTATTGTGAGCATTTAGGAGGAGAGTCTTCCATTCCTTTTGGAATGACTTCACCATTAAAATTTTATTCCCTGACATCCTACTTCTTTCTTTTCTGGACCTTTGAAATATATTCTCCTAAAATCTAGGGAAATGTGAGACTATGCTTAGTTTTCTGCTGTTTTTCGAGCACAGAACTGGAAGTGGAATGACCACTTTTCTCAAGCTTCCCAACATTTCTGCACTGACAACCAATTCTTCCTCACTGGCCAGAATCAGATTCAGAATAGTATTTTCCCTCATTTCTTCCTCTACCTTTGCATGAATGAAATTATTATTAAAGTGAACAAAGAATTTATTAACAACTCTCCTTTTGATAAATTGAGAACTCCAGCAGCTGTCTGGATTACTAAAATGCCCCATTATTACTATATCATGGCTAAGTGCAAAGCTTATGATCTATTGCCTGAGCTCCTCATCTATTTCTTCTTTCTGCCTTAGTGGTCTGTAACATACTTCCATGGCAGTATTACTTCATGCTTTCCACCATGCTATTCCCCTTTGCTTCCTGGGTTTGCTCTCATGATTATATCTTAATATACAATCTACTGCTTTTTTTTGTCTGGTCTGTTCCTTTGGCATAATGCATTTTTTTTTTCAGAATTTTAGTCTAGTCATAAGTTTCATTCTCAATGATACCGATGAGGTCAAATGAGGTCAAATACTTGCCACAGTATCTCTAGCATACTTTGCTTATTATTCATATGTTGTGTGCTTGCATGAACGTCTTGGGCCGTGTGATTTATTACTAGATCTTTATCTGGATTTAGTCGCATGTGAATTATTGGTGGACTTCTCACTTTTTTTCCCCCTGTGTTGTAGCTATTTTCTATGGTCTCTAGATTGGTAGAGGCAGTTTTCTTCTTCCTCTGCTGTTCCCTCCCCAAATTCCTTTCCAGATTAAAGACAGTGTGATTATATTTGTAGGACTTCAGAAAACTATATATCTTATTAGCCCTCATGAAGTACACTTCATCCCTGGTGAAAAGTCTATAATTCTTGTATTTTAATCTGTAGTTTAGAAATCTAAATTCCCTGAAAACATTTACTCAACCAGTTGTTCACTTTCCAAATCTATTTCTCTCTTTTAAAGCCCAGTCCTTGCCTGTTAATTATCAGATGTGATGAAATCATCACCTTTGCCACTAAGACCTTCAGTTTCTTGCCTGGGACTTTGAAATCACTAGCAATGCATTCTGGGTTACTGCTGGCAGTATCATTTGCTCTCTTGTATGTCACTAGAGGTGGCTGGTGTGTATCAGATTTGTCATGTCTTGGAAAGTTCACTGTTATGTCCTGTATACATGCCCCATGAAGGGGGCTGACCTCTCAATTGCAAAGGTCAAGCTGGCAAATAGCTGCCTTATACCCAGCCACTATTTTTTGTCTCTTCCTCTGAGTCTAACCATAAGCTGAGACCATTTGTTGTTTCACTTCATTATTCATTTCTTTTTGAGCTAATATTGTAATTATTACTATGTTATAATTATACCTCAGAGACTTGGACTCCCTCCTTCAATTACTTAGCTCCAAGTACTTGGTTTTATCATGGTTGAAATATAATAATAACTAAAATTTGTGTAGCACTTTAAGGTTTACAAAGCACTTTACATACATTATCTCATTTGATCCTGTTGGGGAATTTCTCAAATCCAGAGGTCCTAAGAGCCTTTGGAGAGTAATTTCCGACTCCTTGGTCCTTTTGATTAGAGGTCAATAAATCAAGAGGCAAGGCTAGAAGATAAGAAGTTTAATTAGAATCAGCTGATGGGCAGTTGCCAGGTGGCCAGGAACTCCACAGAAAAAAGAGAAATACACATATACAGTTAGCCTTTCCACATTGTGACTTTCTCATATCGTGGTTTTGATACATCATGGGTTGGCATAAGAAATTTAATGGGAAGGTTTTGGGAATAGTTTTGTGGAAGCTGCAGATGACACATGAAGGCCAACAGATGACACAGAAAAAGTTTAGAAACTTAGAAAATGCAAAATACATATGTATAGTATTGTATAATATCAAAATATTTTATCTTTTAATACCATAATAATTCAGACTTCTTCTCTGGTATGAAGGGAAGGCCAAAAATTTATATGCTTTTACAGATCATGGGGGTACTGGGCCCCTAACCACCCCTGCCCAGTGTGGGAGGGATAACTCTATAGAGTTTCACACAACTGTAGGGCAGATGGCAAAAGGAGCCCATGGGGTGAGGCTGTTCAGTCACTTTCCTCATTTGTGAGGTTGAATAACAGGGATAGGATATCAGACGATTTTGGGGGAAATATCTTAAGCTTGAGTTTGTAACTTATTAATCTTTGTGTAGCCCAAGATCAGGTCTGTTCCTGTGAGGGTGTTTCCCTGTAGTTAATCTCATCAGACTTTGTTGTGGGGCAGAAGGTCTCTAGTTAATCTCATCAGAATATCTAGGTGGTACTGGAGGTCCTAGCTAATAGAGGCTTAACCTCTATTATGTATGTATGTGTTGTGTAGTAAGTATGAACCAAATACAGACTGAGAGTCTGTCTTTATTTCACACAATCCTGTAGCTCCTTTTCTTTGACCTCTATGGCTATTCTTTCTGAGATGTTGCCCTCAAACTCACAGCATACAGGTTTTATCCATTTCCTCTCCATTCCTTATAGCAACCTTGTGAGGTAGATGCTATTACCATACCTATTCTATAGTTGCAGAAACTGAAAGTGAGAGAGTTTAAATGACTTGACCAGGATCACAGTTGGGAAATTTCAGAGGCAAGATTTGAACTCAGCTCTTCCTGACTTCATATCTTGACCACCTAGTTGAGAGATATTCTAGACATTAGCTCTGACTTGCAAATAGTCACTAAAAGTTTACCAGCCCACAGAAACCTTCAGCACTACTGGAGCCAATTTAATTTCTAGGGAATACAACACTTACCATCTGCTCTCTCATTCCCCAACACATTCAAAGATGGTGAAATTAAAGCTTCATTACAGTGTTCTGGTTTATATAAACCCCAACAATTGTTATAGTGTAACACTAAAAAAAAAAAAGTCCCATAGGAGCACAGTAAGGATGACTGGATTTTTACTAGCCATCCACCTTAGTGGGTCCTGGGTTTCTATGTGAAAATATCCCTTTGGTAAAGCATACTTCTCCAGGGAAACAAAAGCTGGTGGGTATACACGTTGGACAATTGATCCATCTATCTTATAAGATATCCCTTGGATTCTGAGATTGCTTTAGGGGCTTCCAGATCAGATGGCACTGTATGTTTGATCAGGGATAATACATGGAGAAACAACTCTTGTTTGGAGCCCCCAGAGATCCAGAAGGCCCCTAGGCAGGTAGATCAGTTCTATTAATACTTACCAGGTTTGACAGATAGGTCTGAAATCAGTGGAGGAGGGAAGTATAATCCATGAATACCCATGCCATGCTATGGGTTGTGGCCTAGCCTAAAGGGAACCTAGTACTAAGGGGATTAACAGGGGACTGGAGGATGAGTGGTTGAAGGGCTGTTTTAACCTGGATCAGTCACATATGAGAGAGAGAGAGAGAGAGAGAGAGAGAGAGAGAGAGAGAGAGAGAGAAGCAAAAGGTGAAAACCCACAAAAGGGGCTAATGACCCCTAGCAATGGGAAATTTCAGAAGTGGGGCCTGGGATTTGGTTGCATTGTTTGAAATTTCCAGGGAAATTTCAGGGAAGAAATTGGTTACACAAGCTCACATAACTCTCATAATCACTCACATTTATATAGCACTTTAGTTTTTCTGTGTTTTTGTCATAACTTTAAGGAGAAGGTAGTATTGCTATTACTATTGCCATCTTACAAATGAGGGAACTGAGGCTCAGGGGACTTAAATGACTTACCCAAGGCCACACAACTATGGGATCTGAACCCATATCTTACCTGTCCAGCACCTTTTTTTACTCTACTCTTCAGGCTGTTTGAGGAGAGTTGGGAATTAAAGTAGAGAGATAAAACATTTATTCATCACTTTCTATGTGTCAGGCATTGTTACAAGTATTGGGTATACAGATGTCAGGAAGCAAGGAGTGTATTTCCTGCCAGGAGTGTACTGGCAAATGTTTAGCAACCTATTCTATGGGAGGAAGAGGAGGAGGGAGGGGAAATGACATACTTTTAAGTTTAATCTGCATTATTAATTTTTTCTCTATCATTTTCTTAAGTCTAGAACAGAGGTATCAAATGTCCTGCATGTGGGACCCATTGTTGCCTGCATTGGAACCAGATTAAAATATATTTTGGAATATTTAACAAAATAAATGAAAATACAGCAAGACATAGCTAATGTTCATATGTGGTTTTCTAAGTGTAACCAGTAGGGATCCTAATGTTTGATTTAGTGGTCCCGTTTCTATTTGGGAAGCCAATGTCAAGAGTTAAGGAATAAGAAAAGAAGCCAGGAACTGACCAAAACTCATATACATTCACAGGATAGTTGGTCAGATGAATAGCTAGAAATTCCTGGGAAGAAAAAGTGAGCTTATAGTTGCAGCTATGTTTTAAAGGGGTCACCTGGTTTTAATGACCCAATTCCTTTGTTTTTTGAGATTATCAAGGGTGGCCCTGTACTTTAATGAGATCTGATAGGTTGTAATTAATGATTCACATGGCAAAGAACAATGGGTCATTGATTGAGGACCATTAGGGAACCAGATGATTGGGACTTATCAAATGAATGAAGCTCAGGTGCATCCAGCTACTTAATGGCCTAAAGCGTGCTGTTTCCTTGGCTTCAAGGTTGGTGACCTTGGCTTGACAACCTGATCCCAGTTTCCAGCTTTACTTCATGCAAAGTGCATCTGCCTCATTCCATAGATGGATCTTTTATTTCCAACCAAACCAGCCCACCTGATTCTGGATTATAACCTGATTTCAGTCACCTGCAACATGAAAGCTCAGCAGAAAGAGGGTGGAGGTGGTTTCCTTATCAGCTGAGTACCCTGAAGCAGAATGTGAAAATAGTAGAGAAATCCCATATTCCCCAAGAGATATATTTGACCTTTCTTGTCTCTGTGCCTTTGTTCATGTTTTTCTCTTCAACTGAAAGATCCACCCCTCTTTTCTCCATCCAAACAAATCTTACCCATCTTTTGAAGCCCATCTCAAAGCCCATTTCCTGAATAAAATGCCTGAGATTAGATCATAAATGATCTTATTCTCTCAGTTCTCAGTGCTCATGATCCATGAAACTATTTTCATTGGATGCTTAATTACACACTGCCTGTGAAACTCCCATAGGATCAATCATTCAACAAGCATTTGTTAAGTATCTACTATGTGCCAGGCATTGTGCTAGGCATGGGAATATAAAGATAAAGAATGAAACAATCCTTCCTCTTAAGGAGCTTATATTCTAAAGGGAGACAAGTACATGTAAAAATATAGATGAATAGATGTGAAGAGATTAAATACAAATACAAGCAAAGTAGTTAAATTCATGGTAATTTGGGTGGGAGAAAACTAGTGCTTTATGGGGGGGGCAATCAGGAAAGTTTGGTTGAGCTGCATCTTGGAGGAAGAGAGGAACTCTATGAGGCAGAGAGGAGAAGAAAGTCTATTCCAGGTCTAGAGGTCTGAGTTTAATAGAAAAGAAAAACACCTTAAAGGGGGAGCAAGGTACAATAACATTTAAAGGATAGGATGGGGCCAGGTTGTGAAGGGCTTTAAATCTAAACAGAAGAGTTTATATTTTATCATAAAGGAAATAGGACTGGAGTTCACTGAGTAGGGGGAATGACATGGTCAGATCTGTGCTTTAGGAAAATCATTTTGGCAACAATGGGGAGGATGGACTATATTAGGGAGAGAATTGAGGCAGAAAGAACAATAATCTAGATGTGAGGCAATGAGAGAATGAATTAAGGTGGTAATTGTGGCTAGAGAAAAGAGGATGGATACTATAGATGTTGTGGAAATAGAAATAGCAAGATTTGGCAAATGACTAGATATGTGGAGTAAATTAGAATTAGACATCAAGATTTCCAATGAGGTTACAAACCTGGGAGACTGGAAACAATGGCAGTGTCCTTGATTGCAATCGGAAAGTTAGTAAGAGGGGCAGGTTTTTGGGAAAAGATAATGAGGGTTTTTTAAAACCTATTGAGCTTGAGATGTCTTAGGTACATCCAGTTTAGAATGTCTGATAGGAAATTGATGATAAAGAACCAAAGGTTGATTGGAAAATGTCAGTCCTGGAATCTGCCTTAGTGAGTCCAGTTCTCTCATTTTCCTGATTCTACTTAGAATGCACCCAGATGATTGACACTACCAAGACATAATAGGTGATAATAATGACAGAATTTGCATATCACTAAGTTTTGCAAAGCACTTTACCTATGCTGTTTCCATTTGACCTCATGATAATTTTTGTGAGGTATGCACTACTAACCTCTGTGAGTCTCAGTTTCCCTACAAAGTGAAGATAGGAATAAAACCTACTTCACACTATTACTTGTGATAAAATAGCATATTCATAGCACTTTGTGATTTTTAAAGTGCTTTATAAATTAGAAATGTTACTTTCTACATTTTTTTTTTGGCATGAAGAGACATCATTAACTTATAGTTTAACAGTGCTTCCCAGACTTTTTTTTTTTTTTTTTGGAGTCATGACATTCAATACCTTTCACCAGACTTCATGTCGTTTATCCTAAAAAGTGTTGTCTGGCAGATAGTTATTTTTATATTTAAAGGGAATTACAATAGTTTTGACTTTTTTGAGGCAATTAGAGATAGCCTAAGAACATTATAAAACCAGGCTTGAGAAATCACTGATTTAATAGATCATGTTTGGGAACAGAAATGTGAATAAACTGGGCAAACATTTTGCTCTACCTAGTTGGTTTCTGATAGATGTACTAAGAGATGTGTTAAGAAAGAAGCCACCCTCAAAGGTTGCTATATACCTCAACACATCCTCTTTTCCCTTATGCATCTGCCAGTCATAAATTTAATTCAACATTCTGAGAATCTATTTCTAATTTCATTTTGTATCATTTTGGGGGGGGTATTAATAAGTTCCTTAAATGTAATGTCTCTTCTAGAAAATAATGCCTTTAATTTGTTCTCAATGTTTCTTATTCCAGCTTCAAGGTGTGTACTTTTCTTCTAGTATTCTAGGACTTGGTGAACTGGTTCATATTTACCTTTATTAATGCTGTTTATGTTTCTGTAATTCTTGATGATAACTCTCCTTGGCCTTTCTAGACTGAAAAAAGGTTCTCCAGAAGAAACATTTATTTCAGTTTTTTCCCCGTATAACAGTCTGCCTATCACCTTGAACACTTTTTTTCCCCTTCTCTGGATATTCTCCAGTTTATATCTTTATATATCTTCCTTGAGGTAAAATGATAACTGCCTATAATATGCCAGGTGTGGGTATACTATAGTTTTGTAGAAAGATAGGATGATGTTTTTGTTCAGTTTCCTTTTTTTTTTTTTTTGGGCAATTGGGGTTAAGTGACTTGCCCAGGGTCACAGAGCTAATAAGTGTCAAGTGTTTGGTCTGATGCCAGATTTGAACTCAAGTCCTCCTGACTTCAAGGTCAGTGCTCTATTCACTGTGCCACCTAGCTGCCCCCTTTCATTCAGTTTGCAAAGTGTGATGGTAAGAGGTAAATTCAATGGCAAATTCATGGTAAAATTCAATGCAATTTAATTATTTTTAAAACATCTTATTGATATCTTTTGTTTTTCCTCCACAGTAATTTGCCAATATAGTCTTCTTACTCTCCCCATTAAACTTTCCTTTGTAAACAAGAATAATAGTTAAACAAACCCAATGACTATGTTTTGTAAATTTAGGGTCTCACAACTCTATGGAGAAGAAGAAGTATGTTTTACTATTTTTTTTCTGGAACTGAAATTAATCATAACAATTAATTCAAGTTTGGCTGCCTGTTAGCATTGTTGCCATTTACTTTATTGTCCTGATTTTGTACATTATTTTCCCAATTATAAATCTGTTCATATAAGTCTTCCCCTGTTTCTCTGAATTTCTCATATTTATTGTTTCTTTCAGCAAATAATGTCTCATCAATTTAAATCAACAAGCACATATTAAGCACCTACCTTATTCAAGGCACTGTTCTAGGGCTTGGTGATACAAAGATGAGGGGACACAGATTCTCAAGGAAATTAAATTGGGGGAAGGATAAATACACACATAATTACTACACAAGGAAAAGAGCCAGGCAATAGGTGATAAGAAGTTTGAGCAGAAAGAGGTCATTTTCACTCAGGGGTAGTGATAACTTTCATTAAAAGATGATTCAGACCAAGCTTCTTCAATGACTATAAATTTAATTAGGACCATAAAGATCTTGTTTATCCTGCTATCTTCATGATGAAACTGCACATCTGAGACCTCAAAATACTAGTTTTAATACTCTCTTTATTAAGATGATATACCAACCTGTCAAATACTTGTTCTACATTACAACCCTTCAAATATTTAAAGGGTGTGATCCCATTCCTCTTAAGTCTTATCTTCTCCCAACCAAGCAGCTGCAGTCAAGAATTAAGAAACATCTCTATTCATAACATTGCCATCAAGTTACATGACCATGGCCAACTCTTTTAGTTTCTTGTTGCTTCAGTTCATGTGCTTAGAAAGGGGAACAAAAATGATCAAAGCCTTATAACAATTAATATGGTCATGGAAAAGGTGGTCCAAACTTAAGTTTTCCCTTTTCACCCCCAAACAAGCAGATGAATGCAAAGACTTGGCTTAATGATACTATTTAAGCACTGACTTCTTGGATAGCAATTGCAAATGATTTCAAGATATGAAACAGGTGTTTCTGCATGGTCCATTGGACAGAATGAAGAAAAATGTCCTCCTGGATTACCCTGCAGATGATGTACTCAGTGGTTTCTACTTTCAAATGAAAAATATGCTCAATCATATAGCTGACAGAATTCCATCTGGTCTGTCTGCAGTATCCTGAATTGAAAAAGAAAGGCCTCTCCATTTCTAGAGTTGGGCTAGAGTCTTGCCATGTTTCAGTGAAGCAATTGAAACAGGAGTGTGTCATCTACACCTGCTGCCTCTGCAAACAGTCAGCACCCATACTCATGGGCCGGAAAATTACTTTTAGGTTGTGTCTGTTTGGCAGCAAATGGCTGTTTTGGCAGGGGTTAGACTGGCTGTTGAGTTCAGTGTGGAGATCAGAGTCAATGCAAGACCCAGTTCATCCCTAATTCAAACCTTTGTTTCCAAATATCTGTTTGTGTACCATTCCAGGCAGTTTTCCAGACAAAAGCCTGCAGATTGGCTTCTGGTGGGTCTGGTTCCCATATGGCTATAACTGGGGCTAAAATTTAGAGCTTTTTGGAAAGACTTACCTCATATAGGCCTCAGCTAGTAATTATAGAATTCTAAAACATTTGGAAGTTTGGAGTTCCATTCATGAATTTTGTTATATAGAGTGCTGGGCCTGGAGTCAGGTAGGCTTGAATTCAAATCCAGTTCCAGGTACTTATTAGCTATATGATCTAGGGAAAGTCACTCAATTTGTTTTCCTTAGTTTCTTTGACTGTTAAATGAGGATAATAATAGCACCTACCTCCCAGGGTTGTTGTAAGAATCAAATGAGATAATATTTGTAAAGTCTTTAGCATGGTGCCTGGCATATAGTAGATGCTATATAAATGCTAGATTGCATCATCATCATCATCATCATCATCATCATTATCATCATCGTTGTCATCATTATCACCATCATCATCATTATCAGTCATGACAGCTGACCTTTGCCTTTAAAGTGAGGACACACTTTGGTCTACAATTTCCATTATTTCACCTCCTACCATGGGCATTGTTTCATTAGTCTTTCCAAATCTCTACTTCTTAATCAGTAGTTTGGGGAGATTACTTATTGTGAACTCCAAAGTGTTCTATAAATATGAGTTATTATTATGCAAATACTCAAAGGATCTACCTTTACTAGTCTCTGTCACTATAGATAAGCCCTAGGAAGTTGTCTGATGTACATTTTGATGAAATGACTTGCCCAGGGTATATAGCTAGTAAGTGTCAGAGGCAAGATTTAAATCTACATCTTCTGGGCTCCAAGTTCATTACTCCGATCACTGTGCCATGCTGTCTCCCAGTTATCATCATTGTCTCATTTGTCTCATGCATTATCAATGCTGTAGTTATTTTTATTATTTCTGAAAACCTTCAAAACAGGTCCAACCCAAGTTCATCCTTGACTACAGTTGTTATTATTAAATGCCTAGATCAATTACTAACATTTATTAATGTTCCTATGAATATGAAAAGAAAGCATTTTTAGGTGTTTTAGCCAAATAGTTGACTCATTCATTATATACAATTAAAAAGAGCACTGGAGTGGCCATTAGGAAACTTGGGTTCTCATCTCAGCTCTTCTAATAACAAGCAGAGTGATTTTGGATTGGGTCTAAATTTCCCCCTCCATAGAATATGGATCTTGGACTTAGGGGCTTTAGAGGTCCTTCCTAACTTTAAAATTCTGTGACACATTAATCCCTGAAATTTTCTATGGTGGTGTCTTAATGAAGTAAGATACATTTATGATTACAGAACTGAGAAGGACCTTGGAGAACATTTAATAAAATCCCCTCATTTATACATGTGTATCAAAGTAGCAAAGTTAGTTTTCCATAATCTCATGCACTTAGTTGAAAAGTGCTTAATGATCATTGTGAAACTGATCACTTCATCTGAGCCTCAGTTGTACCAAGATAAATTTGCATTCATTTGGATAATTTTTTGCCCAAGATTGCTGTTGGACTAAATCTTCTCTCCATTGGACTTTTGTTTGTGAAGCCCAATTTGATTTCAGATAAAGCTGAAAGGTAGGATGTACAAAGCTCCAGCTTATTTTAATATTAACAAAGATTAATCTGAAACCAAAAAGAGAAAGATTTAATAATATATATGGTCTATACACATATATGCACACACACATATATAGCATATAGTATATATATACATATAGTTATATATGCACATATATGACATTTATGAACATGTTGATGATAGATAATCTTCCCAAGTTTCAGTCATAAATTTACAAAGCATTTATGGCTCCATAATTAAAAATAAAGAACTTGGAGGCTCATACTTTATCTGATACTTTTAGAAAGCCATGAACTACCCAAACGAGTGGGGGTGATAGGTGAAGTCTTAGGGATAAAGTCTCCCCAATGATCCTGTCAGTTGTCACTGTTAACACTTTCCAAATGACAGAATATTAAATGTTAACCTCAAATGATAATAACTTAATTGAATTATTAAAAGAGACTAATGTAAGGTAAAGAGAGTCAAGATCTGTTGGACTTAAGGTTAAGTCACTTCTCTTGGCTTCATTTTTTTCATCTGTAAATGAGGAGATGTGAACAGAATTGTAACAGGATTTTTTGTTTGTTTTATTTTTACTCAGGGCAAGATCAATTGGGTAGGATGGAGTGGAATAAGAGTTGGTGGCAGCACAGATTACAGGTCCACCATGGGTGTAGCTGTACTGTAATAGGTGAAGAGAAAATGGTTGGCATAGGAAGGACATATCCCCCTTCCATGGCAGCACCACGGAGGGAAAACTGTTTGCCTCATGTTAGTTATGGCTCTGGATTTGGCTAAATGACTTAAATTTGGATGACTTAAATTCAGTGACTTAGATTTAATGACTTAAATCTGGATTTGACTAAATTTGACTAAGTCTTAAAATTTTGTGATTCTATATAGTCAATTAAACAAACAAACAAAAATCCATGGTAATCATAGATCTGTGCCACATACTACAGACAGATGAATAGACAGAGTGTTTATTAAGTGCTTATGATCTGCCAGGCACTGTGCTAAACACTAGAAATACAAATAAAAGCAAAAGGGATTCAGTCTCTTACCTCAATGAGCTTACTCTCGAAAGGGGCAAAGATACATAAAAAAGATCTGGAAAGTGGTTTGGGGTGGGGAGGGGATAGAGGGTAGAGGGTACTTGGGTGTGGGAGGCAAAGTAAAGATGTGTTCCAGGGATTCATGGGCTAATTCCGGTTTGAAGTGAGAATGGCTTTCTCAGATGTAGGTCCTGGGGAGGAGCTGAGCAATCAAAGGGAGAAGCTATAAAATGGAAAATGTTGCAAGGGTGAGAAGACCACTAGGGAGGAAGTAGTCCTGGGATTCATGGGCTGGGCTATACTCTTCTGATAAAGGGATGTGGGCTGCCATGGAGGGGCAAGGAGAAAGAACCCAAGGAGGCCATGTGGTTTCCCTGCCTCCAGTTTCTCCTCCCTCCAATCCATCTTCCATTCAGTTGCTAAAATGATTTTCCTGAAGTGCAGATCTGACGATGTCCCAACCTTCCTCCCTACTACCTAACTCAAGCTCTAGTGGCTTCCCATTCTCTCTGTGATCAAATATAATCTCTTTTGTTTGTCATTTTAAGGATCTTCATTAACAGGCCTCTTCTCTTTCCAGTTATCTTTCACATTTTTCTCCCTCATGCAACCACGGACAAGTCATTTCAGCATTCTCAGGATTAGGTTCCTCATCTGTAAAATGGGCACAGGGCACAGGGCACAGGGCTCCATAGTCTAGGCTTAGCACTCCTTCCACTAAACCATATACATTGTCTTACGCCTTCGAAATCTGAGGTTTTATGTGGCAGATAGTACTAATTAATTCAGCTTTCAGAGATGCCAAAAAACAGAAATCAGAGCAACCTAATGAACCTTGATGATCCCTAAGGTCCAGGTCTAAATTCTAATATCCCCCTCATGTTTTGTTGAAAGCTGACAGCCCCTGCATTGGGCAGCGATGATTTCCAGAGGACACAATTGGATGCTTCCCTGGCAATGTGACTATTTATTCCAGCATCACTTGAGTAAATTAAATTGTCTTTTCCGATTTTCCCCCAAGCTGCTCCTCTTGGTTGATGGGATGGGATGGGAAGGCAGAGGCTGGGAGTTGAGTCTTGGTGATAGGACCAAGACACATTGCTGAATGTGACAATGCAGAACAGGAGGGATCTCTCCTCCCCCGACCTGTTCTTCATTTTCAGTACAAGCTTGACTAAGCTGCCATTCAGCAGTTGTGGGAAGAGATAGATCATCTGAAAAAGCAGAGCCAAATATTTGATTTGGATGATTACGCTGCAGGTGTCTCATCAGACCAGTGCTTCCTAGATTACTAATTATTTTCCCTCAACTTAGGGCCTATTGCAGGGAACACATAGAGTATGGCAAAAATCCGGAAGGATGGCGCTAACAAATGAAACCCTAGCCTGTTAATGCTTTCTTGCAGAGGCAGTTGAGATCATCAGTGGACACAAAGGTAGATGGATTCCATAAAATAGACAAGGTTCCTTCCCTCCCCCTCCCTATTTTTAAAGCAGTATCCTTTGGAAATAGCTATATCCACCTTGCTCAACTCAGAGAAAAATAAATGTCATTATATAAGAATCAAGCCAGAAACAGCTGGTGTCATTATCTGAAACTCTTTCAGTCTTTCAGGAAACCACTCAGGCTATCTTCACTTTTCAGGAGGGACAACTAAGTTAGGATGCCACAGAAAAGGATGGGGACCAATTGGGAGAAGTTAAAGGAAGGCAGATTTGGGCTTATTGTGTGACAGAATAGAAAGAATATGGGAAAGAAATATTTCCTTGTGGAGAGCATTCTGAGCTTGGGTTCAGGAATTAAGGAAAACCTTAATCCCTCCTCTAGCAGAATGACTCTCAATGGATCAATTAACCTCCCAGGGCCTTATTTTCCTTATCTATAAAATGAATGGCCTGGGCAGGATGACCTCTGAGGCCTCTTCCAGATCTAAATGAAGGTTTTATTCTTCTGTGTGCCCCAGGCAATTTTTGATTCATCTACTAAGTCATTGATGAGCTGCTCCATTCTTAGGAAATCACAACTCCCTCAAATACTGTTTGAGAAAGAACTTCTAACACTTAGAGCTATCCAAAAAATGGAAATGGGATAGCTAGTGTGGTAGTGAGCTTCTCATCACTAGAAGTGCTAATAATTCACATTAATATAGTTTATTAAACCTTTCCTATAGTAATTATCCCTGTTTCTTTAATGAGGAACCTGAAATTCAGATAGGTTACTTGACAGTCAGTCAAAGAACTATTTCTAGGATTTATAGGACCTGTATTTCCAAGTATAGTGTATGTTTTCCATCATACCACCCTACTTATCAATAGTCCATATAGACTGGGTAATTGTTAAGGAAGTTAGTAGGTTTTAGACCTGGAAATGGCATTAGAAGTAATTTTGTCCAGGTTTTCCTCTTTTTTTCTCCAAAGAGGCAACTGAGGCCCCGGGGAGGAGAATCTTACCAAAGTTCTGGCAGTAGGCAGCAGAGCTAGGATTCAAGCTTCACTCTGCTGACTCCAAATTTGATGCTTTTTCCATGTCATCACTCATGTATTAGATGGGGATAAGGTGACCTTCTGAGTGCCTTTGAACTCTGAAGCTTTATGTGCCTTATAGTAACAATTAATTCAGATTTCAGAGTAATGCCAAGCACAGAAATGAGAGCAACCTAAACCCTGAGTGAAGTTGATCATCTTGGTGAGAATGAAGAAATGAAAGTCTGAGGGTCCATTCCCATATGAACCAATGGACTAAGTGTATCCATGACTACATACCCATAGCATATATGCGCACCATCTTGAAAATATATAGCATTGGTCACAAGGGGAACAGGCTGGAAATGTGGAAGGAGGAACACAAATCTATTTCCATTTCAGGACAAACTTAGAATTTATGCCTTGTTGATTTTCATTAGTAAGATAGTCTTCACAGTTGAAGAAAAACATGTTCTCTCTGAGTATTAAGTTGACACAGTTCCTAATTCCTAAAACCTTGCAGCATGTCTTCAATACAATACAAGGTGTCCCAAAAGTCTGAGTGCTGTTCTTGTTTTGTTTTGTTTTTTTGCTCTTACATATTTAAATAGCAGCTGGGGCAGCTAGGTTGCATAGTAGATGGAGTGTCAGGCCTGAAGCTAGGAAGACTCATCTTTTTGAGTTCAAATCTGGCCTTAGATACTTCCCAGCTGTGTGCCCAGGCAAGTCACTTAACTCTGCCTTAGTTTCCTCATCTGTAAAATGTGCTGGAGAAGGAATGGCAACCAGTCCAGTATCTTTGCTAAGAAAACCTTAAAAGGGGTCACGAAGAGTCAGACATGACTGAAATTACTGAACAAAGACTTTTGAGACACCTTATATATTCAGGCTTTGTAAAGCCTACACATTTCTCTCTCTCTCTGTCTCTCTCTCTCTGTCTCTCTGTCTCTCTCTCTCTCCATATATATGCGCCTATATACATACATATAGACATATTATGTATGTTACAATAATATGTATTATGTATTAATATATTACATAGCTATACATTTATCATGGACAATGATTTTGCTAATATATGTTTGAGATGAGAAAAGAAAAATCAATAGAATTTCTCATGGAAAGCATATTGTATTTCGAGCCAGAGGTTCTGAGTTTGAATCCTAGCACTATCACATTAGTAACCTTAGAGAAATTATTTTTATAACTAGATTAGTTTAGATGGCCTCTAAAGTTTCTTCTTTCCTCACTGCCTCCTTCCTTACCTCCTTCCCTCTTTCTTTTCTTTTCTTTCTCTTTCTTCCTTTCTTCCTTCCTTCCTTCCTTTCTTCTTTCTTTCTTTCTTTCTTTCTTTCTTTCTTTCTTTCTTTCTTTCTTTCTTTCTTTCTTTCTTTCTTCCTTCCTTCCTTCCTTTTTTCTTTTTTTTCAGAGAGTACATTCTGCTTAGTGGTAATGTTTAGGTATGACTGATGAATAAGTAGCTTGTCTGCAATATTATCTCTTTCTTTGTCTGAGGGAACTCAAGAGGACCTAAAACTAAAATTCAGGGGATGCTAAAGCATAACACAATGACTTTTTTGAACATGACTTATAATCAGGAAGGCAGAGGAGTATGTGAAGTGAAGAGATTCTAGAATAGTGGACTCTACTGCCTTGCTGTAAAATTCTGACAAGTCACCTGATAGATAAATAGGAATGTTTTCTACTTCAAGCAGTTGGGTCTGTGAGAGGTTATGTTGTGGATGACTTACCCAAGGTCACATAGCAGAACCAATATTTGAATCCAAATCTCTTGACTCCAAATGCAATGCTTTTCTTACTATAACATATATCACCTTATTTTACAAATGTGGAAACTGAAGCTCCAAGACATAAAGTAATTTGCCCATGGTCACACAGCTAACCAGCAGCACAGTCAGGATGAGAGCTGTCTTCATGCATTTAGTCCTGCGAAAGATTTCCTCTGCTTGGCCTCTAAAGACTGAACTGGGACCAATGGGCAAAAACAAAACAAACAAACAAACAAAAAACCAAAAAAAAACCGGACAGGTGCAGTCAGCTAGAAGAAAGGGTGGTTTGATCACCAACCTATTCGGAGTAAATGGGGAAGGTGACTTTGTGAAATGAGCTTTACGGCAAGAGAAACCTGAGTGGCCTTTGACCTTGGGTAACTGTGGTAACTGTTCCTCAAGCTTACATGTAGAAGATGTTGAAGTAAAGTGCAAAGCAGGGATGGAGGCTGTAGCCCTGGGAGAGGACATGTATTCCCATCTCCTAGAAGCTGGTGCTTTGGGACAAAGTTCCCCTTGTTCTGAAGTAATTGTTAGCTTGGACTTGTTACCATAACATAGTTACTCTCCTTGAAGCATATTATCTAGTCCAAACACTTTATTTTACAAATGAAGACATGGAGGCCCAGAAAGATCTCCATCAGTCAGTCAAAAAGCATTTATTAAATGCCTACTATGTACCAGACACTGTGCTAAGGCACCATGATTGATAGAATGTAAGCTCTTTGAGGACAGGGACAATCACACTTTATATTTGTATCCCCAGCACGGAGCACAGGGGCTGGCAAATCCTGGGTGTGTAAATTCATTCCTTCTTTCCAATATACTAGGAGATAATTGAGCAACCATCTAAAAGAGTTCTCTGACTAAAAAATGTGAAAGGGCACTAAAGGTATTTTTTGATTCAAAAGGAGAGTGGATTTAACTCCCCCTCCTTTTGCAACCTGTGGCACCTTATTAATGATGCTTAATAAATAGTAATGAATAATCGTTGAACTTAAATGAATCTTCACTCACTGGCTCTTCTAAGCCAACTTTTCCCAGAACAGGGAAGCCCCAGGTGGCCAGGCTTCTCAGGAACAGCATAAAGTGTGTCACCTGCCTTTGTCTTGCTCAGCAGTTGAGACAAAGAAGAAAAGTGAGGCTTGGCTCTTCTGGGGTTTCTCTTTTTCCCAGCAAGCCCCTCTGCCTGTCTTATGAGACTGCTGGGCTCTCTCCTGGTGTCAAACAACCCCATTGTTCCAGAGGCTGGTAGCACCAAGCAGGCGGTCCCCCCTCTCAGAGAGAGACAGAGTGGTGCTCTCACCCTGTTCCTTGCCCTGAAGGCTTTCTGGCAATGTCAGGCATCAAGGCACAGCAAGTAATGAATTTCCTTCACCGCAGGGCCAAGGGATAACACGTGGGTAGGTTTTCTGGGGTTGTTTCTACTTTATTTAGTCTGGGTGGAAATTAGTACTAAGCAGACCGAATTAGGAAGAGGGGCTGCTAAACTGACCAGTAACATAGGAGGTCTCAAAGAAATCCAAATCAATTGTCCATGAGATGGTGGCAAGAGATTCAGGTTTTGTTGTTGTTGCAAGATGTGAGTTTCATCCAACCCTGCCTGCTCATCCCTACCAGGCATGGCAAAGGAAATGATCATGGGGAGACCAGACAGTCTGTTGTTCGTGTTGTTACACTGTTATGGTGATTGCAGTACAAATTCTCAGGGTGGGAAAAAAAAAAGGTATAATGACAGATTGTGTGATTATACCCATACTTATAATTAAGCTGTTACAATACAGACAAGCTACTGCTCTCTAATGTCACCAACAGAAACCTCTTTGCTTGGAATGGAAAGTGACTCATTGGCAATTAGGAGTTTCCCTACAGGACTACATTTTCAGATCTCACCAACACTCCAGTCTGAGGATGCTGAGGCTCATCAGAATTATCGAGGAATGCACAGATAACCAGGAGCTGCCATCTGATCCCCAGGTTCCTGATGTGGTCCTGGTTATGTATGGGGCTGTCATTATCAAAAATCAGCAGCCTGCAATGCACAGTGCTTGGCTCTTGTGAAGTGCCTCACCGCCAGTTAGACGGCGATGCTGCGGGGCTATGATTCCTATGATCCCCTCATTTCATCATTGACATAAGAAAGGAGAGACAATATATTTGGTAGACACCAAGGTGAGGTCAGGGCTCAGATGATATCCCTGACCAACTGTCAAAATTTTGCCTTTTGACTACTGAAGATTGCAAGACAATGGTAGGAAAACTATGGGTCAGGTAGGATTCTTCTGTACCCTGCTGATGCCATAGCCCGTTGATATTATGGCAGTGCAGTAAATGGGAAAGGACATTGGTTTGGAATCAGAGGGGCTGGGTTTGAATCCTGATTCTGCTGCCTAACTATGCAAATATATTACCTCCCCTCTCTCAGCCTGTTTTCTGATCTGTAAAATATATGGGTAAAACAGGATCAGTCTATGACGGTCTCCTCCATCTCTAGATTCTATGAGTAAAAGTAAGTGCTCTATGGAGGTTGATGGATAAGATGACTCTTAAAGTTCCTGCAATTTCAAGATCCCATGAAGGAAAGTGAGTGCTTCGCTTTTTTGTAGCAGCAAAGAATTAGAGACAAAGGAGATGCCCATCTCCTGGTGAATGACTAAATATATCACGATGCATGAATATGTACTATGTTATTAGATTGTAAGCTGTTGAGGGCAGGGACTGTCTTTTGCCTCTCTTTGTATCCCCCACACTTAGCAAAGTACTTGGCACATAGTAGGCATTTAATCGTGTTTATTGATTGATTGAGCTGATATAAAGTGAGGCAACCAGAACCAAAAAAACAACATACAAACATAAATTACAATAATGTAAATGGAAAGAACAACAACAGTAAAAAAGAAATTGAATACTTTGAAATTATAGTGAATAAGGTTGGTTCCGAAGTAGAGATTTAAGAATGTACCTCCCTCCCTCATTGTAAGAGAAAGGGGTCTATGGGTATGGAACACTCCATTTAACTTAAGACTTCGTTTTATGCTGGCTAGTTTGGCTGTATTATTTTTTTCTCTTTCATTTTTATTCTTATTAGAGATGACCCTCAGTGAGAGAGAGAGAGAGAGAGAAACAGTGAGAGAGAGAGAGAGAGGGAAAGGGACATGTTGAGAAACGAAAGTGTTATAAAAACAAAAGATAGCAACAAAATTTGAAAACATAAATGTGTTTTTCATGTGTTGATGAGTATTAGGTTTATGATAAAGATTATTTAATAAAAAGAAAACCAGTGCGTTATGATTATGGGGATTGCTTTGTAGTCTTCTCACAAATAATACCGACCCTTTTCAACCTAACAAACTCTTAATTCTAGGATGCTTTTACTGCTCTCTCTACTCTTCTGTCTACAGGTCATAGAGCAAAATAAGGGTAAATTCTTTCTCACTCACCTTTGATTGGCAGGTCTCATATGCTTAGAGGAATCTGAGTGAAATAGAAACAGCTCTGAACAAAATCTACATTCAAGTTCTTTGATCGCTCCTTCTCTCTTTCTAATCTTCAATCTCTCTTTGTCCACTGGCTACTTCCCTACTGTCTACAAATATGCCCAGCTCTCACCCAACCTTAAACAACCTTCACTTGACCCTGCCATCCCCTTAAGCTATTGTATTACTTCTCTCCTCCCTTTCACTGCCTAGAAAAAGTGAACTTTTCCTAAAAAAAAGTGATCTAAGCTCCTTACCTCCATTTTCTTTAAATCTGGCATCTGACTTCACTAGGACTGAAATTGTACTCTAAGATGCTACCAATGAACTCAATTATTAAATCCATTGACTTTGTCTCAGTAATTATCCTTCTTGACTTCTCTCTACATCATGTGCCACTGTAGACCATCCTCTCTACCTTCTCCCTAGGATTTCATGGCACTACTTTTTCCTGGTTCTCCCACCTGTTTGACCAGCCTCTACTGCTGGATCACCATTATCCTTTAATCCCTTCCTTTCTCCCATACATGATTATAACCCACAACTCTATCCTATACTGTCATTATATTCTCTCTCTCTGTCTCTGTCTCTCTCTGTCTTTCTCTATCTCTCTATCAATCTCTCTGTCTCTCAGTCTCTCTGTCGCTCTCTTCCTCCTCCTCTTCCTCCTCTTCCTCCTCCTCCTCCTCCTCCTTCTTCTTCTTCTTCTTCTTCTTCTTCTTCTTCTTCTTCTCTCTTTCTTCCTTCTTCTCTACTTTCTCTCTCCCTCTCTGCTTTCTCTCTCTTCTTTTTATCTACACTACCTTGGTGATCTGATCAACTCTCATGAGTGCAATGATCATCTCTATGACTCACAAATCTACATCTCTAGCCCTCATTTCTTTCTGGAGCTCTAGTCCTCCATCATCAGGCACTTGTTGAACATCTCCACCTAGATGTCACCTGACACAAATTCACCTTGAAGAATTAGCTGAGCCATTACTGCTGATCAGAAATCTTTCTATTACATTCATCTCTTCCTCACAGTGATTGTTCTAAACAATTTTGTCTCTTAGATTCCTACTCCATTCCCACCGCCCATCTTAGAGCTGATGTCTTAGTCAGCTACTTTCCATGGAAGACTGAGGCTTTCTAATGACAGCTATCTCTAGTACTCAAAATTCAATATCACCATACCCTTCTTCTTTTCCTCTTCTTGTCACAGAGGAAGGAGCATCTTTGCTCCTAAATAGAGATAAGCCCTCTGTTTGGGCCCTTTATCCCATACCTTCCTCCCCCTCTTCTAGAATCTTGCTTCAGTAATCCTACTCTCTTTCCCATGCCTATTTATTGTGTCTGTATCTGCTGGCTCCTTCCAATTTGCCTACACATATATTAGGTTTTCCCCAATCCTGATAAAACCTTTCCTTCAGCCTTCTGCCTCAACCAACTATGATTTCAATTTTCTCTTCTTCGCTGCTCAACTTCTTGAAACAGTTGGCTATTCAATGGCTCCATTTCCTCAGTATCTCATCTCTTCCTTTTGTTGTCTGTCTTTCATCCCAATTCCTCTATCAAAACTTTCTCAAAGGTTATGGCTTCCTAAATGAAAAATCCAATAACATTTTATTGTATCCTCATTATCCATTCAGACATCTGCAGCATTTGCTATTTTAGTCACCTCCTTGGCTTCTCTTGGTTCTTCACCAACATCTCTAACCATTCCTTCTCTGTGTCCTTCATGAGTCTTTTTTCTCTTCCTGATCCTCATATTGGTGTTCTTCTCTTGGCTATTTCATTCACACCTGCTAATTCAACTACTACTTCTACGCATATGACTCCACAGTCTGCATCTAGCTCTGACCTCTCTGCTAAACCACAGACCTGCACTACAGACTTTGTACAAGACACATCCAACTGGATATTTCACCGACACCTCAAATTTGACATGTTTAAATATGACCAAAAGACAGCTAGGTGGTGCAGTAGGTAGAGTGACAGGCCTGGAGTCAGAAAGACTGATATTTCTGAGTTCAAATCTGGCCTCAGGAATTCCCTAGTCACTTAACCCTGGGCAAGTAACTTAACCCTGTTTGCCTCAGTTTTCTCATCTATAAAATGAGATGGAGAGGGAAAATGGAAAACCACTCCAGTATCTTTGCCAAGAAAACCCCAAATGGGGTTACACAGAGTCAGACACGATTGAAATGACAGAACAACAACAAAACTCCCCCGACCAAGTCCCCACGCCTCCTCTTTTTTTGACATTATTATTTTTACCAGTGATACCACTATTTACCTAGTCTCCCTTATCCAAACGTTATCATTATATTTGAAACTTTTTTCTTCTTCACTTCTCATATCCAATATATTTCCAAGTTTCATTGCTGTTATCTCTGAAGTATCTTGGATCCATGATTTTGTCCCTATTCCCACTGCTAATACAGGCTTGTACAGTCCATCTATATTGCTTGCTTTGCCTATTGTAATCACATCCTAGTGCATCTTCATTCATCTCCTCTCTAGGCATCTTTCATGCTATCGCTAGACTAATAATCTTTATTACACATGAATTTGGTCATGTCCTTCTTCTAGTTTAAAAACAACAACAATAGCTTTAGTAGCTCCCTATTGCCCACTGAATAAAATTCAAAATCTTTTGCTTTGCATTGATAGATGTCCACAATCTTGGGCCACCCTACCTTAGATAACTTCTCTCCACATACTCTATCATCCAGCTAAGTTGGAATACTTGTCCTTCAAACACACACTGAACTTTCCCCCCACATTGCTTTTGCTTATGTTGTTTCCCATCCCAAGTAAGTTTTCCTATTCCTATTGAGTTTCTATTTATCTCTTGAAGTCCAACACAGATGCCACTTCTTCTGTGAAGCTTCCCTTGTTCTTCCCTCCTACTTATCCAAATTTTGTATTTCCTTGAGCATTCTTCATAGTACTTTGTACATAGTAAGAACTTCGTGAACTTTTTGAATTCATTACTACCCCATACTAGAGCAGAGGCTCTTAACTGGGAGGCAGAACTTTTAAAAAATATATTTTGATAACTGCATTTCATTAAATTGATTTCCTTTGCAATCACATATTTTATTTTATGCATTTAAAATATCATTCTGAAATGGGGTTGATAGGCTTCACTGGACTGACAAAGGGTCCCAGGACATACAAAAATGTTAATAGCCCCTGCATTTGAGGGATTTCATGAAGGAACTGGTAGTGGTTACCAAGGATAATTCACATTTGGGTAACTCACAGGGTGGTCACTTTTGCAACATCTTCCAGGGAATCTCCTCCTTACCAACCCTGCTGTGTCACTTCATTTAGTCCAGCTTTCTGGGGATTCACCCTCAGCTTTCCCTTGTGATCCAGTATGGTTTCAATGCTGATAGTCAGGCCAAAGAACCTTTGGAGAGGGGCCTCATCTGCAGAAGGAAGTTACCAACAAAGATATGAAACCAACTGATCAGAGAGAATGGAATAGTGGGAGTGAGGAATCAAAGGTCTCTCCAAGACTAAAACTTTTTTTTTTTAGAATTTGAGACATTTCTAAAGATGAAAACAGAAGGAAAGGAAATATCTTCTGTTTTTGTTATTTATAGAATTTACCTCAGGTGAAATAAGATCAATGCAGATACCTACTTGGGCAGCAGCTGATTTCCCTTCTATGGCGCTTTATGACCTGGTGAAATTTTCATGTCCCCAAACTGACTGCCTAAGTGATCTACTCTTCCTACACAGACAGAAGGCAACATAAAGCTGAAAAAATGACCACAAGAGTGTAACCAATAGCAAGAAATAAAAGACAATTTTAAGTTAAAAAAATTTTCTTTTACTTATTTCAATAACAGATGTAATTTGTTATTTTGACATGGAGATAAGAGGTTACTTAAATAATATGATTGAACCTCCCAATTTTTACTTTAGTTTTCTGTATTCAGATTCTAGAGTCAAGTCAATATAGTCATCTCGGGAAGTTGTTTGAGGGATTTAGCAATAAATTAATGGCCCAATTTAGTTGTTTTCATCAACAACATAAGAGGTAGCATGGCCTATAAAGAAGTAACCTTAGAACAAGGAAGACCTGTGTTCAAGTCTCACTTAACATAGCAACTCAATTTCTCCTTGTTCTGATCAATTAAGAGCATGAGTTGTATAGACAGTGCTTGAACAATGAATAACCAGTGAAGGCTTCAATTTGGTGATTACTATCAGATAATTAGGACTAAATTATTATGATATTTAAAACAACAGATCTTTGCCTATTTACCCCAGACCAAGTAGGAATAAGCAGAAATCTGGATTCCAACCCAAATCCTCTGACTCCAAAGCCAATATTCTTTCCACTACACCATACACATTTTTGAATTATTTATGTCTCCCTGGCCAGATTGCATACTTGAAAGTTTTATTCATCTTTGTTCCTCATAGCACCCAGCAGAGTATCTCACCCATAGTAGGTTCTCAGTAGATGTTTGATCAAAGGAATGAAGCTCTGATCCACCTACGTGTGAGACAACAGTTTCAGTTCATCCCTGCTTCCCTCATTTAAGTCACTCAACCTTTCTGTGTACTGTTTCCTTGTCTGAAGCTCAAGGTAATTCACATCTACCTCCAAGAGGTGCTGGGAAGACTAATTAGTTAATAATGTTTGTGAAGTGCTTTGAAGATGAGAGGCCCGACACAAGTGCTAAGAATTAATATTATCCAGATCACATCTAAATCCTTCTCGGGTGCCACCACTCAAGGGACCTAACTGGAATTCCTCCCACTCACACAAAGCACATGTCTAATTTAAGCATTTGTGAATTTCAGGAGGGAAGAATCCGGGCTGCTTTGCTGATGACTGAGTTTGAAATAATAACAGTTGGTCTTGTGGTGGCTGTTAAGTACAAAATTCCTGGGCATATTTGGCCTAAAAGTTCAGAAACAGCTTTCTGCCTCCTGTATTTGCTCCCTCTTATGTAAGGATGTATGTGGGGGTTAGCTGATGAAACAAATTGGGAAATCCCCCAAGGTTTCCCTTGTCTTTTTCTCAAGATTACCGACCTTTCAGATAGAAGTCTCTTTCCAAATAGAAAGAAGTCCCAACTCTGAGATTCACTAAGATACCCTTTCCCCTTTCAACTGCTATTTCCCATTCAAGTCTTGCCTCAGGTTTCACTGAAATTAGTAGGGAGAAAAATCTATGCAATGAGGCTCATCATTTTAATCTCTTACTGACTTCTGTTAATCCATAGGCATTTTGGCTTAAATGTTTAAACACACACACAAATATACAGGTATGTCAGGGCCTCCCAACTCATCATAGTTAAGAATACATTTCTTAGCCAAGTACCAATCTCTACTGAAAAACAAATTGTAGACCCTCTCATTTCTTTTCTAATATAAAAAGCCCAGGGAATATATAAGCCTACAGGTTTAACTGTATAACCTAAGACTTAACCTCTTTGTTCTTTAATTGCTGAAACTTAGAATCAGAGATTTTTAGAGCTGGAAAGAATCTTAGATAGCAATAACCCTTTACATTTGTAGAGTGCTTTGTAGTTTATAGAGTGCTTTTGTATACCTTTTCTTGCTTGATTCTCTTGGTAACCCAATGAGGTAGGTAATACAGGGATTGTTCTCATTTTTAAGAAATGGAGACTCAGAGAGGTTCAGGCTATTTGCTCAAGATCAAACAGTTTGTAAGCATCAGAGTGGGACCTTGAACCCAAATCTTTCCAAAGCTCTTTCTCCCATAAGAGGTTGCCCTTGACAATAATGATAACTCACATTTGTATAGCATTTCCATTAAAATGAACAGAACAGCTATTATTGCCCCTATTTTCAAGACAAAGAAACTAATACACACAGAAATTAAATGATTCCACATTTACATGGCTAAGATTGAAGATTATTCAACCCAATTTCCTTATCTTACAGAGAAGACTAAGGTTCAGAGAGGTTAAGTAATTTGATCAAGGTCTCACAGCCAGTAAGTGGCTAAACCAGAATTAGAATCTAGATGTCCTGACAATGTTGCATGATGTTGGCAGAACCTTAGAGGAAAAATGTGATGCTGCTGCTGACATAAATCCCAGTATTACCCCTTCATTAATGTGCTTTACCTATCATAATTAGTATTTTATTTTTTCCCCAGTTACATGTCAAGAAAACTTTTAGCATTCATTTTTACAAGATTTTGAATTCCAAATTTTTCTCCCTCCCTCCTTCCCCTCCCCATCTTGAAAATGGTAGGCAATTTGATATAGTTTATACATGTGCTATCATGTAAAACATTTCCATATTAGTCACAATTGTGAAAAAAGAAACAGATCAAAAGGGAAAAAACCCATGAGAAAGCATACAGTAAGTGATAAAAATATGCTTTGATCTGTTTTGATTTCACTTTGCATCAGTTTGTGTAAATTCTTCCAGTTTTTTCTGAAATCTGCCTGTTCATCATTTCTCATTGCCCAATAGTATTCCATTACATTCATAGACAACAGATTGTTCAGCCATTCCCCAGTTGATGGGCATCCCCTCAGTTTCCAATATTTTTCCACCATGAAAAGGGCTGCTACAAATATTTTTGCACATGCAAGTCCTTTCTACTTTTTTATAATCTCTTTAGGATACAGACCTAGTGGTGGTATTGCTGGATCAAAGGGTATACACAATTTGGTTACCCTTTGGGCATAGTTCCAAATTTTCTCCAGAATGTTTGGATCAGTTCACAATTCCACCAACAGTGCATTAGTGTCCCAATTTTCCCACATCCTCTCCAACATTTATCATTTTCTTTTTTTTTTGTCATATTAGCCAATCTGATAAGTGTAAGATATGTATCTCAGAGTCATTTTAATTCGCATTTCTCTAATCAAAAGTGATTTAGATAACTTCTTCATATGCCTGTAGATAGTTTTGATTTCTTCATCTGAAAACTTTTTGTTCACATCCTTTGACCATTTATCAATTAGGGAATGGCTTGTATTCTTAAAATTTTGACTCAGATATCTATGTATTTGAGAAATTAGGCCTTTATCAGAGTCACATGGTGTAAAGATTGTTTCCCAGCTTTCTGATTTCTTTCTAAGCTTGGTTGCACTGGTTTCGTTTGTGCAAAAGTTTTTTTTTATTTAATATAATCAAAATTATCTATTTTATATATTGTAATGCTCTCTATCTCTTGTTTGGTCATGAATTCTTCCCGTCCCCATAGATCTGATAGGCAGACTATTCTTTGCTTTTCTAATTTGCTTATGTTGTCTCCCTTTATGTCTAAATCGTGCACCCATTTTGACCTTCTCTTGGTACATGGTGGGACATGTTGGTCTATACCTAGCTTGTGTCCTATTGTTTTCCAGTTTTCCCAGCAGTTTTTGTCAAATAATGAGTTCTTATCCCAAAAGCTGGGGTCTTTGGGTTTATCAAACACTAGGTTATCCATTCTGCTATCCACTTGTTTTATGGGACAGTTCATCTCATTCACATTCACAGTTATGATTACCACCAGTGGATTTCCCTCCATTCAATTCTTCTTCCTGTTTGTCCTCTCTTTCCTTTAACCCTTTTCTTCCTCATTAGTGTTTTGCTTCCATCAGCCACCTCCCCTGATCTTCCCTCTTTTCTGTCAGTCCCTACTCTCCCCTGTACTTAATCTCTTCCCCTCCTAATTCCCTGTTGGTAAGATCTATTTCTATATTAAACTAATTGTGTATATTATTCCTTCTTCGAGCCAATACTGATGAGAGTAAGGTTCAAGCTATGCTCATCACCCTGCCCCGCATCTTCCCCTCCCCTATAATAGGTCTTTCGAACCTCTTCATGTAAAATAATTTATGCCTTTCTACCTCTCCCTTCCTTCTGCACCCAGTGTACTCCTCTTTCTCATCCCTTAATTATTTTTTATGTCATTCCCTCAGATTCACCTTATGCCCATACCTTCTGTCTCTGTATATTCTTTCTAGCTATACTATTAGTGATACAATTTCTAAGAATTACAAGTATCATCTTCTTATAAACAGTTTAACTCTATTGAATCCCTTATGTTTTCTTTTCCCTTTTTACCTGTTTATGCTTTTCTTGGGTCTTGATATTAGAGGTCATATTTTTGGTTTAGTTCTGGTCTCCTTATGAAAGATTGAAATCTTTCTGTTTTGTTGAATGATCATTTTCTCCCTTGATATATTATGCTTAATTTTGCCAGATAAATGACTCCTGGTTGAAGTCCTGGCTCCTTTGCCTTCCAGAATATCATGTTCCCTGACCTCCTATCTTTCAATGTTGCAGCTGCCAAGTCTATTGTAATTCTAATATTTGAATTATTTCTTTCTGAGCATTTGTATTATTTTTCCTTGATCTGGTGGTTCTGAAATTTGGACATAATATTCCTCAGAGTTTTTATTTTGGGATCTCTTTCCTGAAATGATTGGTGGATTCTTTCAATGGCTATTTAACTCTCTGGTTCCAGGACAGTTTTCCTTGATAATTTCTTGAAAGATGCTGTCCAGGTCCTCCTTTTGATTATGGCTTTCAGGTAGTCCAATGATCCTGGATCTATTTTCCAGGTCAGTTGTTTTTCCCATGAGGTATTTTACATTTTCTTCCATTTTTTTTATTCTTTTGAATTTTTTTGATTGATTCATCTCATAGAGTCATTAGCTTACACTTGCCCAATCCTAACTTTTAAGGTGTTGTTTTCCTCAGTTAGCTTTTGTAGTTGCATTTGTCCAATTGCACTCTTTAAGAGTTGTTTTCTTCAGTGGATTTTTGTATCTCTTTTCCATTTGGCCAATTCTACTTTTTAAGCAGTTTTCCAAGCTGTTGACTTTTTTTTTCATAATTCTTTTGTGTCACTCTCATTCTTTTCCCATTTTTTCTTCTACCTTTCATATGATTTTTAAGTTCCTTTTTGAGCTCTTCTATGAATCCTTTCTGGGCTTGAGACTACTTCCCATTTTTCTTTGGGATTTTGCTCATAGGTGTTTTGACATTGTTGTCCTCTTCTGAGTTTGTGTCTTGGTCTTCCCTGTCACCATAAAAACTTTCTATGGTCAGATTTTTTTTTGGCCTGTTTCCTTTCTTTTGAATCTGAGCTCTACTCCCAGGGTGGAAAAGGCACTGTCTCAGGCTTCTTGTGCCACTGGCTGCAAGCCCTGGCTGTTTACCTGGTGCTGCACTGATGTTGCCTTGAGATCCACAGAAGACCCTCATATCTGGTGCTGTGCTGAGGGTACATGGTGGGGAGGTGCCTGCCACTGCTGGATACCATAAGGGTCTGGCAGCTTACCTGCTGCTAAGCTGGGGTCCTAGTGGTGTCTGGCATGTGCTGAGGCCCAGTGGGATGTTTCTGGGTTTCCCCAGGGCTACACTGAAGCACATGGCAGTCTGGCCTCTGGAAGCTGCCTGTTTGCCCAGGACTATGCTGAAGTGTGGGTGGCTCCCTTTTTGCCTAGGACAACACTGAAGCATATAGTGGTTTTCAGAGCTGGAGTCTGCTAGTTCCCCTGGCTTTGCTAAGGCATGTGGAGGGTCCTGGTGTAGGCATTTGCCTGTTCCACCACATTGGGGCTCAGGATCTCCTGCTGGTTTGCTGAGGTGGGGCTTACTGCTGGCTTGTTGGGACACTTCCTGTTCTGGACAGTGCCCCCCTTTTCTGCAAATGACACGGACCTTTTTTATCAATTTTCCAAGTTTCTTGGGCTAAAAGATTGTTTCATCCTGTCTTTTTGCTGGTTCTACTGCTTTAGGATTTGTTTTAGGGTGCTATTTTATGGTTGTTTGGAGGTGAATATGGGATATTTACAGCGATTTACTGCTTACTCCAACATCCTGGTTCCCAGAAGTCTCAATCCATAATTCATTCTTGAAACAGTTTCACTGCAACAGGTAAGATGTAAGTATTTTAGCTACTGAATTTATTCAACAAACATGTATGAAGAACCTACTATGTACAAGGCACTCTACTGGGTGTTAGGGGATAAAAACACAAAAGTTGACTGAGTCCCTACCCTTAAGGTGCTTATATTCTTAAAGGGACTGGGCATAGCATCCAAACAGATAAATCAAAACAAGATAATTTGAAGAGACCACTCACAATAAGGACATCAGGAAGGCTTCCTCTAGGAGGTAGGACCTCAACTAAACTTTGAAGGAAGCCAAGGATTCTAAGGCACAGAGGTGAGAGAACTGTTTAATTTATTCCACATGGTGCCTAATGCAACATTCTTTGCATAGAATTAAGTATCATGTGTACTTCTGTTAATGTGGCTAGTTTCCATTCAATTCAACATTTATTATACTCTTACTATATTCTAGGGAGGCATTGTGTTAGGTGCCAAGGGGAGTCAAAGATAAATGTTACACAGTCCTTGCCCATATAAAAGTTAACTACATTTCTCCTAAAGAACACACTGGCTGAGTATACATTTATAATACTGAAACTAATTTTTGACTTACGAAACTAATATTCATTCCTTTGTAAGTTAAATCTTACTCATCTGCAATTCAAGAGCACATCACTGGGCTCATAGTGGTCTCTCAATACTCATTGACTTAAGAATAAATGTAGTTTTAGTTATTCTCTTTGAATCTGTTTTTCCTCAATTTCATTTCCACCAGAAGGTTTGATTTGCCTCCCTACCTACTAGAGATTCTAGCTATCAGACTTTGGGTAAGTCACATAATTTCTCCTAGGGCCAGTTTCTTATTCTATAAAATCAAGACAATAAAATTAAAACTTATTAAGAGAATCATCATAGCAGATTAGATATGGTGCCAGATTTGGAGTCAGTAAGACTTGGGTTCCAGTAAGGGGTGTGCTCAGATCAGTTCCAACTGGGTCCTGAAAGCCAATTGTTAAATGTTCAGTATGAGTATTTATACCTTGAAAATCTGCCAACGTTATAAATCAGAGCTCGATTTATTGTTTTGCTGTTTGTCTAGCCTTAAGAAAGTGATGGAGAAAATATTAATGATGCAGATTACACTTAAAAGTGTGTCATGGACTCCCTCTTCCCCCCAGAGTTGGTTGTTAAGTATTTACCAGCTCATCCCTGGTTCCAGTCCTATCTCTTAAACTTTTTAGCTAGATGAAACTGGGTGAATCATTTAACTTGTCTGTGCCTCAGGCCACTCTCTAAGACTATAAACTTCAGAGCAGTTCCTGGTTAGCACTGATAGAGGGGGTTTCCTCACCAGAAATTCCCTATACCGATAAAATCAGTCATAGACCTAATTAGCTAACTAATTAAATAAGAATATATACTACCTACCTCACAGGGTTGTTAGGAGAATCAAATATAATAAAGTATGTAAATTACTTTGTAAACTTGAAGTGCTAAATTTATGTCTGCAGCTATTATTTTTATTATTCAGAAATGCTGAAGAGTTGACTCATTTATACTTCCTCTCATTTCCTAGTCACTCACCTTCCACCTCTTCTCCCCCACCCCCAAGATTATTGCACCTCATAAAATGATCAGAATGTTGGTAATGGAGGTAAGGAGGAGAAGTAAAGGACCTGAAAAATCTACGAAGCAGATAATCAACCAGGTAACTAAAAACCTCACAGACTGGCCTGTGTGTGCCTTGCAGATAGGCACATTTTCATCTGTTGCCTTTTTTTACTTCTCAAATTGTCTGCAAGAGTATGGCCTGCAAGGCCCTTGTTTCCTAAAGAATGGCTCCTCCCTTAGCAAGTCACCATTTTGGAGTTAATTAGCAAAATGAGGTACAGAATTTTGCAGTTATATCTGTTTCTTCTCTCTGTCCCTCACAGACAGTTTATAGTGGACAGGCGTGCCCACAGCATAGCCAGAGGCTGAACTAGATGACTGTTTCTGCCTTTGTGTGTTGCTATGAGGAAGAGGACAGTAATCACCTCTGACTGGCCCTGTCCTTTTCTCTCACGCTCATCTTTTGTGCTTCCAGTAAGACTGTCTTTTGTCATTCTTGCCACTGGAGTTTTCAAAAGCTGGAATCTCACTTTCATTGGCCACTCGGAGAGTGTACAGTATATTTGATGTCTGGGACATCAAACAGATGTTCGTGCTCACAGTGCAGAAATAATCCTAGACAAAAGAAGATGGTGGCTGCATAAAGAATATGGCAGGGCAGAGAGTCTGGGGATTACTATTAAAAGCTAAACAGGATCCCATTTTACAAACAAAATCCATTCATGTTGTTTTTCCTCAGAATGCGTTTATTTGAGGATGGGAGTAGTAGGAGGGCTGATTCTCCTAGAAATTTATCAGCAGCTCTTCCCCACCTCTGATTTTAAACGTGGAGTCTGATATTCTTTTAAACTCCACTAAACATGGGCAGTACCATTTAGCCTAAAGCTATGCACGCCCATATACGTGGACACCACAGAGTAAGCATACCTAATTATAGTTTTCTAATGTGGAAAATCAGCTAAGGATCAGGTCATACAATGCCTAGAGAATTATAGCACACATGTTCAGAAGCAGTCAATGTTCTCGGGTTCAGTCTTCCCTACTTATTATTATTTTAAAAAGAATGAATGGGAGTTTAGAGGAATCAGCTGTATTTCCATTTCAGTACCTCCCTCTCTCCCTCCCCCCATCCTGTTCTCTCTTCCTGGCTGCTGGATAAGTGGCGCTTCAAGAGTTAAGGAAGGGGCGAATTAATTGGAATGGGAGAGTGGAAAGGGGAGGGTAGGAAGACTGCACAAATCAAAGGAGCTTGTATCACCAGAGGACTGCTTAAGGGACCCAGTCATGCTCACAATAGCATTTCAAGTTCACCTTGTGTGTGAGAAAAGAGGGCCTTAATGGCTCTATAGAAGGAAGGGGAGAGAAAGAAAGGGGGTGGGAGAGATAATAGAGAGGAGAGGAGGGTGAGGAGAGGGAGAAAGAGAAAGGGAATGAAAGGAGAGGGAGAAGAAAGGGAGCAAAGAAAGGAGAGGGAGGGAAGGAAGAAAGGAGAGGGAGGGAGGGAGGGAGAGAGAGAGAGAAAGAGATTGAGAGAGAGAGAGAGAGAGAGAGAGAGAGAGAGAGAGAGAGAGAGAGCAAATCCAAATGTCGATTTGTAGACATAGTGAGGAGAGCCTGCTGGCTGACAGGCTGATTTATTGGATTCTTCCAGTTAATCACTGCCGGCCTGTGGCCAAACGGATCTCCAGCAAAACTGAAAGGCAGCCGAGGGAAACAGGCTTATAAGCATAAAGCCGCATAATGGTGTTCAATGAAGTGTGAGACTTTTAGTTCAGTCTCACTGAGCCGGCCGCACTGCCGGAATGTCAAAGAGGGATTGTGGGTGGAAAAATTATGGATTTAAACTGCTAGCTGTAAATGAGGTCAATATGTCTGGTTCATAAACAGTCCGAGCCTATTCCAAGAATGCAGTGAGGGGGAAAATTAGCGTGAAGCCAACACTGTAGACAAACCTCATTGAGATATAATTGCAGCTATAAATACAAGCGAAAAGCTTACCGAGTGCAATAAAATACAGACACGCTTTTTTATTCCCCCTTATTCTTCCTTCTTTGAATCTATGCATTTGTTAAGTGTTGTGCATCTATAAAGCACCCCCCTTCATCTCTCCCTCCCTCTCCTAGTGACACCCAGTGTTGCAATTAATTGAGTGTTCTTGATCTCCCATTCTATTTTATTCAGGCGAGATTGGAAAAAATCAAAAGAGCACATCTAAAGCATTTTCTTCCCTTTTGCTTTTCTATTTGAATCAGGTTGAAATGTGTGAAAAAAAAAGCATAGCTTATTTTTTTATGAAGGAAAAAAATCAGTAAAAAGCCTTTTTAAACTAATACATCTGTTAGATCATTTGAATCTCAATTTAATGAGGTGACATCAAAGACGCACGCGGGATCCTACAGTGGCTTTTCTTTTTCTTTTTCTTTCTTTTTTTTTTTCCATTACCTGGTCGTTGCTCATGAAACATTGACTCTAAATTAATATGGTGTTTCTTTTCTTCTTCCTTTTTTTTTTTTTAACACCAAAGACTTTTATTACTGAATTTTGTGCAGGAGCTCAAAGGACAGAGGACAGACAGCAACTTGCTTCATCCAGTTTAAAAGCCAATACAGTAATAAATTGAAGTCTAATAGCCATGGTCAGGCTGTCTTTCCCCCTCAACCAATTGATTTAAATGGCAGTAATTTGGCGAGTGAGGCTGGTCCTGTTTAAATTAAACCCATTAATATAATAGCACAAGTCTTGAATGAAATCCATCTGTAGCAGAGCCTCCACCGGTCAGTGGTTTAATAACTGTCCAGGGATGTCCCGGACCGCCCACATCCGTACAAACAGGAATTACAAATTACAGGCAGGGTCCTGATTTGGGCAAAGGACAGAGAGACAGAGGGAGAGAGAGAGAGAGAGAGAGAGAGAGAATTCAAGAAGAATAACCTTGGTTAGTAAGAGCAAAAGGTTAATTGTATTAATAACAATAAGCAATGTTACTGAAGGAAAAGCACTCAGCATCTTTCTTTTTTCCTCCATCTTTCCTCTTCATCTCCACCCCCACCCCCATCCCCATCCCCATCAGTACTCATTCTCAACCATTACACCCAGGTGTGCTCAGAAACCAGAAAAATAATTTCCTCAAAGCAGGCTATATTTGATTTCAGGTCTAAAGTAAAAAAGAAAAAAAAAAAGAATCTCATTTTGTATTAACACAGCCTTCATGAAAATACCTTTGCAATAACATTTACTAAAGATTTTTTGTTTTGTTTTTAGACTCCTCCAAGACATAGGTCAGGTGTCACCACTAAACAAGAACTTTTGTGAATCCTGTTAGTGGTTAGCATTCTCTACCTCTTGAAATTACTTTTCAGAATCTATGTTCTATATTATATTCTCTAGGTACATGCTGTATCCCTCCAGAAGAATATAAGCCCCTTGAGGGAAATGGCTATTTTTTTTTAAAAGTTTGTATTCTCTGTATTTAGTTTAGTTCCCAGCACAGCATAGCATGTAGTAATTTATTTATTGAAAGGGATCTGAGGTTACAGGAATGAAAGAGCTACAGAAATATGTAAACTGATGATCACTACAAGTAGGAATGGTTACTACAAAGTAATGAGTTTGAACTCGGTGTGTGGCTGGTAGAACCAGTCATGATCTCCACCTCCAACCTCAACTTGAGCACACAAGTTCAAAAAACTAGTGGTAATAAACAGGTCTTAAAGAGTATAGATTGAAAGCTAGACGAACTGGACGACATTTTGGGTACTTCCACTCTTACTGGGCAGGTAACCTTAGGCAAATCATTTAATCTCTGTCTCAGTTTCCTCATCTGTAAGAAAACTGGGGAAAACAATCCCTTCTCTGCCTATTTCAGAGATTGTAAAGATCAGGAGAAATGATCTATATGAAAGGACTTTGTAAAATGTGAAGTGCAATTTAAATCTAAGGTACTAGTATTAGTAAGTTTACAGGAATCATGGATTGTCAAGGTTGCAATGGGTCTCAGAGGCCATACTTACCCAGCCTGTACCAGAATAATAATCAAAGGATTAGGGAAGGGCCCTTGGAGGACAGCTGGCATTTTCTATAACAGCCCTAAGGAGTGGTCATCCAGCCTCCACTTGAAGGACTCTAGTAATGGGGAACTCAAATTATTAGAAAAGTTTTTTTTTTAAAGAAATTGTGCAGAGCTAAAATTTTCTTCTATATAACTTCTATGTACTGAATCTAATACTGTTGTTTAGGGCTAGGCAAAATAAGTTCAATTCCTCTTCCATATAAGAGTCTTTTAAATACTGTAAAGGCAGGTACATATACAAAGGAAGAATATTTAGTGTTTTTGTCTTAGTAACACTACTTATTGTTTCTAATATTGTCACACTGATGGGAAGGGTAGAGTTAGCTAGTTCAGTAGTTGATCTTTTTGGCTCTTGCCTCCCTTCTGAAAAGGGATGGAGCTGATTCTTTAACAGACTTTGCTTACCTTCTCCCTGGGTACTGATCTTTTCTTTGACCATCACCTTCTCCTTCATGTCCCCTTCTTCTCTGGAAGTTTATCAGTCACATATGATTTACAATAATTTTTTTTTCACTTTTAACATAGAGGCAATATAGTGATCCTCTGGCCCCTGTGGTCCCTTTCTCCACTATTTTATGTAACCTGTATGATATAAAATGTTATTAATTCAATCACAATAGCTCAGAGCCCCCAGAAATATTAGGAAAATGCCTAACATTTAGACAGAGATCTGGTTCTACGTTCTACTTTAAATTTTGCATATTTCCGGACAACCCCTAACTTCCTCAATTATTATTTTCTTGGCATAATATAAATATATAGTACAATCCTTCATGACTTGAAGACTAGATTTCTTTATATATGAAGCAAAATCATGGTACTTTTCTTAGCTAATAAAAGGGAAAAGAGTAAATAACAGCATCTGTTACTGGACAGGTATGGGGAGGGGAAGTTGAAGAAAGAGTTGACCTTTTGGAATTTCCCTAAGTCCCTGAAGAGGTGATTACCACTGGCAGCTTCAGTCTGAGTTATTTGTTCCAACATGTATGCAGGGACCCAATAAACCACCTCAATATTTCCCTTTTCTACCATGGTGTGCTCTCTCTCTCTCTCTCTCTCTCTCTCTCTCTCTCTCTCTTTCTCTCTCTCTCTCTCTCTTTCTCTCTCTTTCTCTCTATTTCTCTCTCTCTCTCTGTCTCTCTCTGTCTCTGTCTCTGTCTCTCTCTCTCTCTCTTCCTCTTTCTCTCTTTTTTTCTCTCTCTCCCTCTCTCTGTGTGTCTGTCTGTCTGTCTTGTCTGTCTGTCTGTCTCCCTCCCTCTCTCTCTCTCTCTGTCACCTTTGACATCAGCTTATCTTGTTAAGTCCTGATGTGGACTGAAGATACCATCTCTTCTATTGCTACTGTTGCTTAACTTAGGTAGCTCCCACTTCTTTTTAATTTGCCCTCTTGCAGACTGAGTGCATCTTTTTGAAAACTCCAGGAATTCTTTGACAAAATCTAAAAGTTAGTTCCTAGAACAAAAAGAGATTCAAATTCACTTTCTGACCTAAAGTTCATGATAATCCAAACTGCTTTTGCAGATGAGAGGGAATGCTTGTCCCCCTGAGCTGTAAATCCCAAAATGCCATTCAGTTCTCAACTTCCCTCTACAAAAGGACTTGAGAGGAGTATTTTGAACTAAGTACTGGACTCTGAGAAAGGGGGAAAAGGGACCTGAGCTAATAGATAATGTAGGCATGATTATGGACAGGATGATATAGGTGGATGGAATGAACCCCAAAGGAGGAGAGATTGAATGCCCCCCTTTACTCTTTCTGACAAAGAAATTAAGTTTGCAACTGAATCCTAGACTCAAAGTAAGAGTTGGTGGGGGGGGGGGAATGGGATGTAGCATTCTTTATTCAATATTATTATTGAATTGATATATGAATATCAATTCAACCAACACTAATTAAGCACTTACTATGGACCAATGGGCTGGAGACACAAAGAAAACTGAAAACAGATCTTACCCTCAAGGAACTTTTATTCTACTGGAATCTAATTTGATCTACAAATTCTCTCATTTTAAGAACCTCTAATACCTTAGAGATTTCCATTCCACCATTTTTGTAGGTTCTCACAACCTCTGCGGTGAGGATAGGGAGGGTAGGAGGAAAGTGGAAGAGCCAGACTGCTCTAAATCTTTCCTAGATTTGAGCCAATGGAAGTGAGGAAGTTAAATGGCCCTCCTGTGAGTTGACCCTTCCTCCATTTAGCTTGAAGTGTTATAACTCCTTCTACCTGAGCTCCCATACGTATAGAGAATAAACAACAAAGACACTCTCTCTTGTCTTTAGACCCTTCATTACCAACTGATAGCACACAAAGAATCCTCTCTGAAAATGTGCTCAACACCTGGAATGCATTACCATATTTCATCAGCCAATTATTTTGTGATCTATTTTGGTCCATCTGGGAAGAAAAATTTCCTTTCAATATAGTTACCTTAAAAATTAGCTGTTGCTCAACATGATTTTGTTTTGTAAATGTAACATAATAGGGACATGAGCCTCTGCTGTTCCATTGTGGTATATGACATCAGTCACTAGATTGGCCTTTCCTCTGAGGTCAATGGAAGTAAAAAAAACAAAACAAAACAAAACAAAACATTAAAGTGAATGTGTTTTTTCCCAGCCTCAAAAAGATTCAAAGAGAGATGGTAACAATGTGGGCTGCACACTGCTTTCACCATGATGCAGGGAAGAGGGGAATTAAATTTAGTTGTCCTATCTTGGCTGGGAGAAAGGGCTGTAGACCTTCAGTAGAGATGGATAGTCAAGAAATTATCACAGCTGTTGAAGGGACATATTTGTGGGCAGGGTGGAACTGTGGGCTTGATTAACAAAAAGCCAGAGATGAATTGACTAGTCCCTGGTCATGATAATCTAAGGTGCCTCAACCTGAAAGAGCAATAACATTTCCCTGAGGAAGCAGATGCAGTAATGGCAGCAATGGCATTGGGAAGTGGATAGCAATGACAGAAGCAATGAAATTGTTCATGAATCAAACTGAGGAGTCCTTGGATTGAGCAGAAAAGTTTCTGGCCCAAGCCAGTAGCTGCAGGAATCTGAACTGGTAAGAATGAAGTGATATAGGTGATACAGGAATTCTTTGACAAAATCTGAGTTAGTTCCTAGAACACAAAGAAAACCAGGAGCCATGGGAGCCAGAATAGAGAGCAATAAGACAGAGAACCACAATGTGAAGGAACACACTCAGAACTTGCCTTTTATTTTGTCTATCAAGTCATCTGTACTGTGTAGATCTATAAAGGGATAAGTGTGGGGATCAGCTCTCTAGGTACCTTGAGCTCTCACACGGCTTGGGCAGAACTCAGTTCCAGCTTGGTGTCTTGAGTCTGGAGTAACTATATGAGTTCTTGGGGCAAGTGAGGCTCACAGATAGGTGGGTTGTTCAACTCTTTAGTAACCCTAAACCCTTTCATGAGAGGTTCTTGACCCCAACTTGGCAGCAGAAATCTGGAGAAATATATAGATTCCTAGGGAAGGTTGGGATGATCAGGTGGGAAAGTTTCTTTCTTTCTTTTTTTTTTTTAAAGTTTTAATAATGTCTTTTGATTTTTGCATCATGGTCACAGGTCCATTTCATAGAGAATTTGCACAATTTGCCTTCCTGGTTCTAATGGATCATGATGGATCTTCAGGCACTAATTCCAACCATGTGGAGACCCAGTGTTGCTAAACTTGTAGACTGGATATGACCTAGCAAGTTCTGATTGGTCCATTGGTCCTTCCGCCCCTCCTCCAAACACATAGATAGGGCAGGGAGGTGGAGGTGCTACATTAGTTAAAAGAGATAACTTTCTGCTCAGCCTCTTGTTCTGCATCTCCTATGTGTTAAGCAGTGGTCTCTGTCTCTAGACTCATTATGAAGGTGGTTAGGGAGAGAGGTATGATTTTGGAACCCCCTTCTCTCTACCACCCCTCCCTGTAAATCTGATTCAGAAACTTGTCTGACAAGTATGATATATTCTGATCTAGTATTACCCTACCTCTTGTCTGAGAGTAAGGAGATAGATTTCATTTATCTTTGTCAGGACCTTCACTAGTTTTTTTCATAATTCAGAGTTCAACTTCTTTTTGGTGATCTTTTCATTTACATTATAATCATTGTGTATATTCTGTTCTTGGTTCTGCTTATATCTCTCTACATCAGTTTATTAAATTTCCCCTCATTTCTATGAATTCCTCATGCCACTTCTTATTGCACAATAGTGTTCCATTTTATTCATATACCTTAATTTTTTCAAATGTTGCCCACCTAATGGGCATTCATGTGATTTCTTTCTTACCACAGAGTAGTGCTGCTACAAGTATTT
This sequence comes from Vombatus ursinus, assembly GCF_900497805.2. Classification (NCBI taxonomy): domain Eukaryota; kingdom Metazoa; phylum Chordata; class Mammalia; order Diprotodontia; family Vombatidae; genus Vombatus; species Vombatus ursinus. The sequence goes on from NW_020954610.1 coordinate 71,451,823, forward strand.
TAATATAGATTGGATCTTTATTTCTGTCTTTAACCTCCTTGTAGCATTGAAGAAGTTTTCTTGATCATCTCTGGTCTTAGGAATAAGTCTTTTCTACACTCTTAGTTTTGGGTAATAAACTTGTATGTTCCATGTCTCGCTAACTTGTTACTCATAAGACAACTGAGGGATATCAAATAAGAGTTACCACTAAATAAAGTTCATATATTTTCAGAGCTTCTGGGAGGGAGCATGAGATAAAGCAATAATTATGGAGAAGTTTCTAAGATTGAATGTGGTCTACATATGCTCAGAAGTGTTTTTTTTTGAAGCAGCATAGACCATACTTTACACTGCATTGGTTTAAATTTAGATCACCTCTCTCCTCTGTCCAAATTTAGCTTAAAAAAAAAACAACTATGTGCAGCTCATAATTGATGTAATTTTTCAGTGAACACATATGTATATTACATATGTGCAGTTTATATATATACATACAAATGCACATGTACATATTTCCTTTCAAAGAAATGTTATTTTAGACATTTGTCTTCTAATCATTAATGTCAAGTATTTGTCATTGATTGTACTTGACTTAAACTTAATTTATAGTTCAAATATCTGTAATTGTCAGTGTATTGACATAGATTGCAACATCCTCCCTGTTCTACGTTCATCTCCCTGTTCGGATCTTTGCAAATTTTTGTGGACGAAACATGCATCATCCTATAGCCACCCAAGCTTTAAGCCTCTCTAAACCTAGCTAGGCCAGTCTCTGGATAAAAGACACACACCTCATCACTGAGACATTTCCATTCCAACTTGGTAAGACCCACCAGAGCTGGTATTATACTAGAGTAGCTTCCTAGAGTTCAGAGTCAAGTTTATACCATGATGCAGCAGTAGAAGAGGACTTTAGTGGAAGATGATTTAAAAATAATGACAGAATATTCTATGTGCCTAACCCTTTATAAACCTACCAGCATGACAGCAATATATCTTGCAAATACCTCCAACTCATTAATAATATAAGAACTCTTTAGTTGAATGGCAAAAAAAAAATATCTTTTTTTTTAAATTCTCTTTTATGTGAGGCACCTAATAATAACAAAGGAAGCCTTATGGGGGACGACATACTGCATTAGTCTATAACGATGCAATGTCAGTCCCTTGAGTGACCAAAGCCCAGAAGAAGAGAAGGAAGAAAAGCAGCATAAAAACTAGATGAGCAAGGTCATTTGATGGACACGAGCTGAAACTGGTATCTGGCCTCCAGCTCAAGGTTTCTGGTGTTAGCCAGAAGAACAGCTCTGGTGTCTTTTCATTACCTTTAATACTATTATAAGCTTACATGTCACCTAAAGGCGGACAGTATTACTGGCTGTCCCAAAGGAACTCAGTGAAATAAGTAGAGAAAAACAGATTGCTAAATTCAATGTTCACCCTTTCTCATTTAAAGAGTTATTAAAATAATATAAATAAAAATAATTAAAAAATTAAAAAATAATATAAGTAGAGAAAAATAGATTGCTAAATTCACTGTTCACCATTTCTCATTCTAAGAGTTATTAAAATAATAAAAATAAAAATAATGTACATAAAAATAATAAAAAAATAAAATGCAGTGTAATGAAAAGAGTGCTAATATTCAAAGCTGAAACCAGCTATGTGACTATAGACAAGCCCCCTTAGCTCCCTGCTCCTCTATTTTTTTCATCTGTAGTATGGGTGTAATAATACTTGTCCTATGTTTCTAACAGGATTAAGAGAAAAGTACTTTGTAAACTTTCAAATGTTATGATAATCATAGTTAAAATTAACATAGGGCTTTAAGGTGTTGAAAATGCTTTACATACATTTCTCATTTTATCTCAAAACCACCCTGGGAGATAGGTGCTATTATCTATTCTATATATGAGGAAATTGAGACTCAGAGATTACTCAAAGTTAAATAGCTACATGTCTAAGATGAGATTTGAACCCAAGTCTTCCTGACTCATAGTCCAGCACTCTGTCCACATCTTCAAATTGCCTAAGAAATAGAATAATTAACTATTATTATTATTGCAAATCTCCTGAGCTAACCCAGTAACCAATTCTCTCTGTCTCTGTTTCTCTCTCTCTCTCTCTCTCTCTCTCTCTCTCTCTCTCTCTCACACACACACACACACACACACACAGACACACACACACACACACACACACACACACACACACATACCCATATCGTACCACACAGGAACATCATGTTCTTTAAATTCCTTAAACTTTTGAGGTTTACAAATGTGTGGGGTAAAAAGTTTTTTAGCTTTGCAAAATGGAAATAAATGGTCTAGAAAGGGCAAGCAATTAGCTATGGTTTTTTTATTTTTAACCCAGTTTGTGACTAAATGTCAATGTCAGGAGGAAATCCACTCCTATTCCCTGTGCTGCCAGCTGAGGCCATACTTACCATCCCCTCCCACAGCTTCTAACCTCATTTAAGTTCATGGGAACTGAAAAGAAGGATTCCTTGCACCCAGTTATAAAGGGAACTTCTACTGTTACCATGGTATAACTCATCTGAACCTTGTTTTGGAACTGGTTTTTCAGTTGAATGCAATTCGGCAAATATCCACTTAGTTCCTATTAGACATGAAGCCCTGTATTTGAGACTACAGAATACACAGAAATGAGTAAGGCCTCAAAAAACTCATCCATCCCTTTCTTCACCAGGAATTAATTGGATACTATATGCCAGATACTGTTGAGGGTGCTAGGGATATGAAGACTAAAAATAAACAGTTCCTTCCCTCAAGAAACTTACATTCTATGGTGGGGGAAGGATAACAGATACACAAATAAGAAAATACAAAAAAAAATTCAAAGTAAATAAAAAGTAATTTAAGGCATTGGACAATTAGGAGCAGTTGGGGGAGAGGAAGGATTAAGCTAGGTTCTATGTAGGAAGTGGCACTTGAGCTGAGTCATGAAGGTAGTTGAGGGTAACAAGAGGTATACTCAAGAAGGAAGGACATTTCAGGCATCGGGGATGGCTAAGGCAAAGGCATGGTGACAGGAGATGGGATGTCTGGTACAGTGAATATCAAATAGGACAATTTGGCTGTAACCTGAATGAAGTGCACGAATGAGAGTATCAGTCACTAAAACTAGAAAAAAGAACTTGGAGCCAGATTGTGAAGTGCTTTGAATGAAAAATAGAGAAATTTTCATTTTACCTCAGACATCATCTTGGTGGAACTTCTTGAGCAGAACAGTGATATAGTGGTCAGAACTACATTTTAGGGATTTTACTTTGGCAACTGTATGGAGGATGGATTAGAGAAGAGAGGAGTTGACTAGAAACATGTCTAGTAGGAGGCCATTGGCATTACCAAGATGAGAGCCTACAAAGACCTGAACTAGGGCAGTGGCTGACTCTCAGACTGGAGAGGAGAGGATAGATGCAAGAGGTCTTGTAGAATCATCAGATTTTATAAAACTGACAAAACTTGGCAAGCAACTAGATGAGAGAAGTATATACATGATTATAATATGTAGCAGAATATGATTAGCACCACAGTAGTGTTACAAATGAAGGGCTTTTGAGGGTTCAGAGGAAAGAGAACCAATATCCTGAGGGAATCAGGGAAAGACTCATGGATCATAGGATCATAGACGCACATCTATGTAAGGACAGGACACTAGAGGTCAACCAATAACCTCCCATCTAAAACATGAGGAAAATGACACCCAAAGGGCGTGATATGTGAAGGTGACATAGATAGTAGGTAATAAAGGCAGAATTTGAACCCACATCCTCTGACTCAAAAGCTAATTCTCTTTCCACTCTACCATGTTGCATTTAAGGAGGAGGTGGCAGTTGAGAGAAAGAGCTTGAAGACTTGGTAGAGTAGGAATTTAGTATAACACTGAAGGTTTTTGAAAAGGAGAATGATATAATCAGAGATTGCTTTACAAAGTTTGTTTGGGCAGTGATTTGTAGAATGAATAGGAAAGTGGAGAGACTGGAAGTAAGAGGCACTGAGGAAGTTATTGTAATACTCTAACAAGGGCTAATTAGCCTGAGCTAGGGTGTTTGTAGTGGAAATGGAAGTATGGGGCAGTGTGTCTAAAAGATTGAAGAAGAGATCCAATCTTGGGGATTTAGCAATAATAAGATATAGAAAGTGAGAGAGATGCAAAGGTTGAAGATGACTCTATTTCAAATCTGCTTGACTAGTAAAATTGTGGTGCTTTGAGTACAAATTAAGAAATTAAAAATATACAAAAGAACATCACCAATAACCATGATGGTGTGGTTACTGATCTAGAGCCAGACATACTAGAGAATGAAGTCAAGTGAGCTTGAAGCATTACTAATGAAAAGGCTAGTGGAGGTGATGGAATTCCAGCTGAACTATTCAAAATCCTAAGATGATGCTGCCAAACTGCTGCACTCAATATGCTAGCAGATTTGGAAAATTCAACAGTGGTTACTGGACTGAAAAAGATCAGTTTATGTCCCAATCCTAAAGAAGGGAAATGGCAAAGAATGTTCAAGTTACTGAACAATTATGCACATTTCTTATGCAAGTAAGGTTATCCTTAAGATTCTGCAAACTAGGCTTTAGCAATATGTGAACTGAGAATTACCAGAAGAGCAGATTGGTTTTCAAAGAGGCGGAGGAACTAGAGACCAAATTGCCAACATTTGCTGGATTACAAAAAAAGCAGTGGAGTTCCAGAAAAAAACCAAAACCAAAACTTTCTTCTGCTTCATCGACTATAGTAAAGCTTTTGAATGTGTGTGCCACAACAAAATGTGTCAAGTCTTCAAAAAGATAGGAGTACTAGATCATTTTACTTGCCTTCGGAGGAACCTATATGTGGGTCAAGAAGCAACAGTTGGAACTGAACATTGAACAACTGATTGGTTTAATGTTGGGAAAGAAAGACAAGACTGTATATTGTCACCTTATTTATTTAACTTATATGCAAAGCACATCACATGAAATGCCAGACTAGATGAATCAAAAATAGGAATTAATGTTGCTGGGAGAAATATCAACAATCTCAGCTATGCAGATGATACCACTCTGATGGCATAAAGGGAAGAGGAATTAAGAATCCTCTTGAGGAGGATGAAAAAGGAGAGTGTAAAAGCTGGCTTGAGTCTTAATATAAAAAAACTAAGATCTTGTCAACTGGCCCCAGCACTTCCTGTCAAATAAAAGGAGAAGACATGAAAGCAGTGTCAGATTTTATATTCTTGGGCCCATAGATCACTGCAGAAGGTGACTGCAGCCATGAAGTTAAAAGATGCTTGCTCCTTGGAAGGAAAGCTGTGGCAAATCTGGATAGCATACTAAAAGGCAGAGACATCACCTTGCTGACAAGTTTGTATAGTCAAAACTATGGTTTTTCCAGTAGTGATGTATGACTGTGAGAATTGGACAATAAGGAAAGTTGAGCACCACGGAATTGACACTTTTCAAATTGTGATCATGGGGAAGACTTTTGAGAGTCCCTTGGACTGTCAAAGGGATCAAATCAGTCACTATTTAAAGAAATTAATTCAGACTATTCATTGGAAGGAAAAATACTGAAGCTGAAGCTTAAATACTTTGGCCACAAAATGAGAAGATGGGACTCATTGGAAAAGACCTGATGTTGGGAAAGATTGAAGGCAAAAGAAGAAGGGGATGGCAGAGGATTACATGGAAAGATAGTGTCATGGAAGATATGAACATGAGCTTGGAAAGACATTAGGAGATAGTGGAGGATAGAAGGGCCTGGTGTGCTGATGGCCCATGGGGTCACAAGGAGTCTCACTTAACTGAATGACAGAATAATAAAAATGAGCACAGATAGAAAAATCTCAAGAAGAAACAAATTTGGAAGAGGGATATAATAAATTCAATTTTGGACACGAGTATGAAATGTTGGTGTGAAATCCAAATGGGCATGTCTAGTTAGGCAGGTAGAGATTCAGGTCTGGATAGGATAAGACTAGAGATAAAAATTTGAAGTCATTCACACACAGTTGATAGTTAAAATCATGGTATAATCCATACACCTATGGACACACAGGAATAAAATCTTATAACAATTATGGCAGAAGAATGATGTGAATGGCTACGAAGCTGAATATCAGTTATGCTAGAAATTCATAATTTAGGTAGGGTTTGGATTAGATGACTTCTAAGGTCCCTTTCAGTTCTAAAATTCTATCAGTTTTTCTAAATTAGAGAGCCCATTATCTGCAAAGTAATGTGCTAGTTACTAGGGGAAATATAAAGGTAGTCAACACATGGTCCTTACCCTTATAGAGCTTACACTATCTCATTATTTTCTAATTAGATGAGAGATAGAATTTAGAAAAGCCATCCAGACTGGAGATACAGATTTTAAAGTCTGTAGGCAAAGTCATAGGAGCAAGGGAGATCATCAGGAAGAGAGCATAGAGAGAGAAGTCAAGGTCAGATATCAAAGACAGAGCCTTGGAGCCTTGGAGCCTTGGAGAACACATTTATTTAGAGGTTTTAAAGAGGAAGAAAACCAAAGAAGGGGGAAGAAAACAATGATCAATGTCATAGAAGCACAACCAAAATAGTTCAGTGCCATGAAATAAATGAAAGAAAGAAGGAATGAAGAAATGACTGAAAAGGCATTTAAGTGATTACTATGTACCAAGCCCTAGGGATAGAACTAGAAAAAAAACTGTATAATTCTTGCTATCAAGGAGCTCATACTCTGAGGAAACAGATCTTAAAATAAAATTTAGTTGTAAGATGGATAGAAAGGCCTGAAAATACTAAAGGAATTACTGATAGATGTGAGATGGTGCCTCAGAGCTGTTTTAACTTGCATTTCTTTAATCAATAGCAATTTAGAGTCATTTTCACGTGACTGTAGATAGCTTTGATTTCTTTGTCTGAAAACTGCCTATTTGTATCCTTTGATCATTTATCAATTAGGAATGGCTTTTATTTTTAGAAATTTGACTTGGTTCTCTATGTGTTTAGTGTGTACTTTTTGCTAAACTATCTAGCCAGCTCTTCAACACCAACATAAACAGTTCACTTCCAGATGTAAAGTATAAATAGACATTTCATTTCTATTTTCAAGCTTATATCATGGCCCACAGAATGACTAATTCCAGTATTTGTAGTGTCTGTGTATTTTGGTGTGTGTGTGTGTGTGTGTGTGTGTGTATTCAATCCAACTTAGCAGTCTATGGTCTTTATTGCTGATACTCCATTGGACATCATGCCCTGAAAGTGAGCTCCAGTTTTTGTCACCTTTAGAATGTGACAAGTTAAGTGACTCCTTTAATATGGTACTTGGGCTCAGAGTTATTTATGCTCCTCCCAATACCTAATCCTGGGATTGATTCTTCTCTAATAAATACCAGTCAAAGCAAGCTAGTATGCAGGTGGTATACTCCAGGCAGGATTCCAAATGAGGTAACTAAATAAAAATTGTCTTTAAATAAAATCACTTGGGGGGGGGGAGGATAAGAAGGGAGCAGTGAAAAGGATGTTTCTTCTTGCTTTTGCTCTAATAAACATTCAACTAGTCAATGGGGGCCCCAGGTAATGCGGTAATATCAGATATCTAGAGTTGCCCAACCTGGGTATAGTGGAGACAGAAACAATGGTAGGAGAAGGAACCATATCCCACACCCTAGAAATGTTGTTGCTCTAGGGCCAAGGAGTCAGTTTGCTGACTTTTCTCTCCCTTGGTGACTCTGGGGCAGTTGTTAGAATTTGCTTGTTGTCCTAGAGATTTTTCTCTTCTAGACCAATCTGTTGTAAAGTTATCTCTGGTGGAAGACCTCCTGGGATCTAGTATGGAAAACCATATGAAACTTCATCTTGAACCAAACAAACACCCAGGGCCATGATTTGTATTCTCTCCTGTTGGGAGCAAGGATCATGCCAATAAAGACAGAGGAAATAACTGAATGATTAACTTTTGATCCATTCCCTAAGTATTTATTTCTCTTGCTATCTACGTTTCTCTCCTCCTTTTGCTTATAAAAGATGCCAAACCAAAAGCCTAGGAATGAAGGGCACACAGTACACCCACAAATTTACACAGAAGCACTGCCTTTTTCCTCCATTACTATAGATCAATTTGCTATCTGCAACAAATCAATCCATTAACAAGTATTTATTAAGCACCTGCTGCATGCCAGGTATAAGTGCCAGTGAGATGCTGGGCATACAAGTAGAAAGAATGAAACAATCCCTACCTCCAAGGAACTCACATTCTATAATAGATGGCTAGATTGCCACATAGCACAGTTATACCTTGTTACCAACTTTTCCACAGGTCTTAGCTCCAACTCCTCTTATACCCTGTCATCAGCATGGACATCAATATTTATAGATGTTTTCTCAGAAGAAACACCTACAAATGTGAATGTATGAGCATGAGAATGTATACGAACACTAATAGTGACTCAGTACACTGCTTTATTTGTTATTATGTGGGGGTCTTCAAATTTAATTTGCTAAAATCTAGGTTGGAAGAATATGTCAGAAGAAAATGTTGACTTTCTTCACATAGACATAGCTTCCTAATGCCAGCAAAATGCTAAGAAGTTTTTTGTTGCACTTATAGCTTAAAGTTTTTTTTAAATACAATTCATGTTTTATTGATGCATTTTGATGTTACTGTCATTTCCCAGTAATCCTTCTTTCCCAAAAGAACCCTCTCTTAAAACAAGGAAGGCCAGTTAAGCAAAACAATCATATTGATTATATATGATAGTATAAATCTTCTCATTCAGTTGTTTTTTATCATGTATGATTCTTCATAACCCCACTTGGGATTTTCTTGGCAAAGATACTGGACTGCTTTGCCATTTCCTTCTCCAGCTTATTTTTACAGATGAGGAAACTGAGGCAAACAAGGTTAAGTGACTTGCTCAGGGTCACACAGCTAATAAGTATCTGAGGCCAGATTTTATTTTGGAAAGAGGAGTCTGCCTGACTCCAGACCTGCCGCTCTATCCATTGAGTCACCTAGCTGCCTGAATATACATCTTAGGAGTAACATACATCTGTGGGTCCTAGTGGACAGGATTTTGGACTTGACATTAAGAAGATGGCTCAAATCCTCCCTTAGATACATTCATGCTCCGTGACTCTGGACAAGTCACTTAACCTCTCAGTCTCAGTTTCATCTGAAAAAATGGGGACAATAATAGTACTTGCCACAGTTATTGTGAGGATCAACTAGGATAATACACACAAAGTTCTTTATAATCCTTAGAGCACCATATAAATATTAACTATTATTTATCATTGGTATATTTTATCATCTGTCATCTGATGTCACAATCGATCATTACATTTATCACAGTTTTGATGCCTTTACATTCCTGTGGTTGTTGTGTATATTGTTTTCTTGGTTTTGTTTATTTCACATATATATCTATGTAAGCTTCCCTGAATTCCTGATAATCATGCTATAACAAAATAAACAAAGAAACAAATAAATCTGCTCTATCACAACTTGGTTGATAGACTCTGTTGCCATTTTATACTAGGCATGTTTATCAGTTTATACTTCTGTGGCCATATAACTCCATATAAACTCATGAATGTATATGCTTCTCGGTTTTCTCTTTTTAGAACAAGAAAGGACTAGCCAAGAACCTTCCTAAGTTTGAATGGAAAAATAACACTTTCCTTTTCTCTCCTTGCCTCTCCTTCCCCCCTCACTAACCATCCTAACCTCAGTCAGGAGTATAGCATTTTTAGCTTGAAGCAAGCATGACCAACCAGGTTGCTATTGGCTGTCTGTCTCAGCAAAGGAGAAGAATTAAGGAAAAGATTGCCTTCTCACATTGGGGTGAATCACCTATATTTTCTGAAGAGTCACCTCTGGGCATAAATGTCAGATAACAGGATGGTTGAAGCTAAATTTTGGGCATGGTTCTCAACCAGATTTGGGGTTAAGTATTCTTGAGACTGTGAGGAGGCTGCATTCCTTAGCCAACCTCCACCCTCAATTAATTAAGTCAGTAAACCTACCTCAACTAGGGCACCTAGTCTGTGGCAAAGCTCATACTTGCCATCTTCTCTGCAGAATGCTACTTCTTGTTCCATGTCCCCAAATACTCTGTGTCCTTTTCCCAGAATCCATGTTCCTCAAACCCACAGAATGAAGCACTGTTCAATAAAAATGCCTCTCTCTGTAGGTTGAGGGATGAGATTTGGGGGAAGAGATTGCTGCAAAGTGTCTCTCCCTTTACCACAAATGTGATATATTAGAAGTGGGTAAGAAGCCCAGCATGAATTGTAACAAGAGACCCCTTCATTTAGGGGTGGGCAAGGCTGGTAGGGATTTCAGTGACAGGCCTGAAGAGGGTGTAGATGATTGGGGGAGTGCTGACAAGAGAAGAGTTCAATGAGGGATGAGGCATCTGGCAATGTAGTGGGGCTACCACAGGTGCAGTTGAGTCAGGAAAGGGAACACATGGCACATTCCAACCTCCTCGTGCAGGGGAGTTGTAGAGGCAAGATTGCCCTGGTAGATCACCATGGCAAAAGACCTTGGGGTTGGAAGAGGGACTGGAGGTCATACTGCAAGGTATAAAATAGTGGAAGACCATGAGTCACTGTGATAGCAATGTCTGAAAGGTGTGGTAGAAGAAGTAAGCAACGCTGAAGAAGAAATACACCTCTTGGATGTCAGCTTCCCAGGACAAAGTCCCAATGGCCTTACCTAGTTGCAGCAATTTCCTTAATATACTGAAAGGAAAGTAAGGGTGGATATATGTTAACACCTATTGCTTATGTCTATACTATACAGAATCTAGGTAATAGAGTTTGCATACAAATAACACACAATATGTGGTATTTCTACATGGACATGTAGCATCAGCTTAAAACAATGTTTATTAGAATTTTCAGGGCAATATATAATTCTCATTAATTACAGAGACAAACATGGGGTGACAAAGGGAAACTAGATTATGAATGGATTATATATAGGTACCCTTGTTGAATGAAAATAATAAGTCTATTACATTGCTCACCATCATGTATAATATTTATGCCATGTTAGGGTGGTATGTTTGCAGAGTAAATACACTTTTAGTTTTACATAACTGCTTAGTTATTAATATTGTTGAAGAAATATAAGAAATTATTGCTAGCTGGTTTTCACTCCTTCCTAACTTGATCTAACACAATATTAAATTAGTAAGTAGATTTATAAGATGTTCAATGATAATGTGCCAATTTGGCATCTCTAGTTTTCACTTAAAAACTATTTCTATATACTAAATTTTTAAAAAAGGACAACCCTCTCCCCCCCCCAAAAAAAAACAACAAACCACACAGACAACAAAATAAGAATCCAAGTTTTCCTAACTTAGTGGTTTTGTCCTTGATTCAATACTCAACACTGGCTCATTTTTTCTTTCCAACAGTTGTTGATTTATGAGGAGTTTCTGGTTTAGGTTAATCAATAATGCCTCCTCTTATTCAGAAGAGAGAGGAGGGGAAGCAATTTCTAGTTAGAGGGAATCCTGGGTGAATTAGCTGGGATCAGAATTATGATGTTGCTCTCAAAAATGAGCCTTTTAATTCTTATATGAATCCTTTAGAACAAAGACTGGCTTAAGGAAAAATTGTGAGGTTTGTCTTCAGCAGCTTCTTACCTCAGCTTTTAGGCTACTTTTCTTTATTCTTTCTTGGTCCTTCTAATCCCTTTGCGAACATTGCTTAGGTTTAACTCCCACAGGACAAGCCTTTCAGTTTCCACTCATCTAGTATGTTATAATGGTGGCTAAGATTCCTTTCAACTCTCAAATTGTGTGATTCTGTGATTCTAAGTGACGCAGTAGATAAAGTACCAGCTCTGGAATTAGGAAGACCTGAGTTCAAATCCAGCCTCAGACACATCACTTAAGCACTGTTTGACTCAGTTTCCTAATCTATAAAATGGGGATAATAATAGCACCCACATCCTAGGGTTGTTGTGAGGATCAAATGAGATAATATTTGTAAAGCTCTTTGTAAACTTTAAAATATGATTTGAGTTATTATTGCTATTACTATTGATTATTATTAGCTAATTCCTACAAGGTATTTTGTGAAAAGAAGTTAAGGTGTTACTCCTTACTAGATGTATTTGCATTTTATACAAAAGAGAAAGAACCAACCAATCAAAAACATTTATTAAATGTGCCTCCTATATGCTAGGCTCTGTGTTAAGCCCTGGTCATATAAAGGAAAATTGAAACAGTCCTTGCCTTCAAAGAACTTACAATCTATCTGGGCAGGCAACCTGTGCACATATGTATTTCATAGGATCACAGAAAAGACCTGAGGGGTCATCTGGTCCAACTCTGTCATTTTATAGTGGAAGAAATCAAGAGCCGGGGGGGCTAAGTGATTTGGCTGAGGTCACATATAAAATAAGCATCAGAGCCAGTCTCTTTCCAGTGTATTATTATTACACAGTACATATTATATTACATAGTACATAGTACATATTATATTACATAGCCCATTGAACTTACATAGAGTAATAAAGTCCATTGAAACTAGGAGAAAAGTGGGTGTGGATCTGGTTCTTGAGATTTACATGGTCCTCGTTCAGGGGTAAGTCCTTTAACTGCCCTGAATCCATTTTCTTCAACTATAAAATATGAGTATCTTGAGTACCCCTTTTTAGGGTTGTTGTGAGGATCAAATGAGATCATGCATATAAAACACTATGTAAGGTGTAGCTATTATTAACAGAAAAGCCTTTAGGACCTAGACAGCTGTCAGTCAATAAACATTTATTAACTGATAACTATGTTCCAGGCACTGTGATATGCACTAGAGATATAAAGAAAGGAAGGGGCATCTAGGTGGTGCTAGAGATGCTCCAGCCTTGGAGTCAGGAGGATCTGAGTTGAAATCTGGCCTCAGACACTTGACACTTATTAACTGTGTGACCCTGGGCAAGTCACTTAACCCCGATAACCTCACCAAAAAAAAAGGCAAGAAAAAAATCTCTTACCCTCAAGGAGCTGACAATCTCAAAACTACATACAAACAAGATGTCCACTGAGGGGATGGAAGGTAATCTCTGAATCAAGAAGCCAGTTCTTCATGGTGGAATTCAGAGGCCTTCATGAGTAGGGGTGGTATAGATATTTGGAGGTAAGAATTGCCCACTGTCCCTCAAATCACCATATAAACTCTGTTTGCTCATGATGACAGAAATAACGCAAGAGAATGTTTCTTGGGGGCAGGGGCATCTCCAAATATTTGAAGGGCAGAAGACAGATTAGGTAAAAACTGTGGGCTAGAATCATTAGATGGAAGCCACCATGCCAACTCTCTCCCCACTCATTTATATTTTGTGGGGGACAAAATCTCCCTCTTTTTGATTTATAAGTTGCCTTGATACATGCCTGTATTGTGACAATTGAGGTTGATTAGTTTAGCTATTAGCTTTAAATTAGCTTTTTGTTTCCTTTTGAGCTGTTAACTATTCCAAATGTGCTTGATACTGTGATGAGTTTTACGAAGGAGATTTTCTGTTTAGGGACCTGGGCCCATTTCAACCTCGCTTTTCATTTCACACGACAAAGGCTTGAATAAAGACTGTACTAATAGGAAATGTTGGGAGACCAAAATGCCAATTCAGTTCAGAGGTTCTAAGGCAGTTTTCAGGGTTGCTTGCTGCCTCCTTAGCATCCTCAAGCAATGAGAAAAGACGAAAGATATTTCCAAAGCACAGTGATTTCTCCTAATAGGCGATTATAATTTACAAAGAACTCATCAGACAAAGTTTAATAAGGAAATATGAACTGTTCTTTTTAATCTTGTTTGAGAAATGATGATAGCTTAAGTGAGGTCATTTTCTGCCTTCTAGTAATAGTTATATCCCTTCTTTCCCAGTACAATAGAACAAAGTTGACTACACAGTTATCCCTTTCATATCGCAGGGGTTAGGGGCACAGAACTCCTATGATCTGGAAAATCCAAATAAATTTTTTGGCCCTCCCTTCTTACTAGAGAAGGAGTCTGAATTATTATGGTATTAAAAGATAAAATATGTTGGTAATAATACAATATTGTACATATATTTCATGTACTTCTGAGTTTCTAAACTTTGTGTTGTCTGTTGGCCTTCACAAGTTGTCTGCGACCACCATGAAATTCCCCAAAAAATTCCCATTTAATTTCTTATGCTAACCCGCAATATATTGAAACCATAATAGGGAAAGTTGTGATGTGGAAAGGATAACTGTATACAGTGTCTTGTCATAGAAGAATGGTTAGAAAAAACATCTAAATCTGCAATATGAGTGTAGTAGAAAGAATATTGGATATAGAATCAGAGAACCTAGGTAGAAATCACAGTTCTACTACTCAGGGCCTGTGTGCTTTAGACAAGATATTTTCTTTCTCTTGAATTCATTTTCCTTATTTACAAATTAAGGAGGTTGGATTAGATCATCTCCAAGGTCATACATGGATCTCACAGGAGTTGGAAGGAATTCCAGAAGCCATTTTATACCACCCCCTCATTTTGCATGTAAGGGGGTTGGTCTTTCTCAAACCTAATTAGAGAAAACTAGCTAGGTAACAAGGATTTTAACCTAACTATAACAATGCTGACGTGCCAAGTGATCTTGTTATGTATGCAGATGAGATGCAAATGAGTCCCCTGAGTGAATGTGAGGGAAGTAAATGTGTGAGATGAACAGGCCATGCCTTGAGATGACCATTAGAAGTCCATTCAGTAAATCTGGGAGACAGATTAGAAGAGGAATCCAACTCTAACCAGGAGAAGATGCAAGGAGCTTGGAACCCAAGTCTAGCCAGTAGAAGATGCATAGATTTTGTGCTCCACAAAACACAGATGAGTGGCAAACAGGGTAGAAGACGTACAGCAGAAGAACAGGCAGAGACAACCGATAAAAAGAAAGGGGCCAGGACTCTCAGAGTAAAGTTTGTTGGGCTTCCTGGGAATGTGGTTTGTCGAAACAGAAGATGTGTTATTTCTGCCTCCTGATCTTGCATTCACTAAGACTGTAATCCTGTATCTTTTTTTTCTCCCCTAGAGCTTCTTCTGGGTATCTAAAACCTTGTCCTCTAAGCGTGGGAAAAAATCTATTTACCTTTCATTATTTTAAATGTTTGCTTTATCTTTATCGTGTTAACCTCCAACATTTGATAGTCCAGTGTACTTATTAGTAGTATGTTTGGGAGGAGGCCGCTGCAGAGAAACATTACCAGGGAAAAAAAAGTAGACATAGATCTAACACTGAGATGTTTTGCCAGAAGTGCTGCTTTAGATTGAAGTTTTGAGGTAACAGAAAGATAAAGACAATTACAGTTCCTTTAATACTACTTCCCAAGGATATATAGTAATATATATTGGGAAATTATCTTGGTAGTATATAGAAGTAGTATATATTGGGAAACTTACCACCGTAAAGATTCAATAGTAGGGTCAAGGGGCAAATAGGAGTGATTCAACAAGCCTAATCGTCGCATTACCCCACTCTGCTCTGCTTAGAGAAGGAAACTCATTTTACCAATAGTCTAAGTGTTTGCCCAAGAACACACAAGTAATAAAAGCCAGAGATGGGCTTTGATCCCAGGGTTGCTTATTCCATAAATAATATTCCTTCCATTGTATGATCTAAACTGATAATCCTATGGTTATGGTCACTGTTTTTTTTAATGGCATTTTATTTTTTCCAATTACATGTAAAGATAATTTTAACATTTATTTTTATAAGATTTTGAGTTCCAAATTTTTCTCCCTCCTTCCTAAGACATTAAGCAATCTGACATATGTTATATATGTGCAATCATGGAAAACATATTTCCATATTAGTCCTGTTGTGAAAGAAGAAACAGAAAAAAGGGGGAAAAACTACCAAAAAGTGAAAATAACATGTTTTGTTCTGCATTCAGACTCTATCAGTTCTTTCTCTGGATGTGGATAGCATTTTCTATCATGAGTCTTTTGGAATTGTCTTGTATCTTTGTGTTGCTGAGAAGAGCTAAGTCTATCATAATTGATCATTACACAATGTTGCTGTTACTGGGTACAATGTTCTCCTGGTTTTGCTCACTTCAACTCAGTGTCACTTCATGTAAGTCTTTACAGGTTTTTCTGAAATCTGCCTGCTTATCATTTCTTATAGCACAATAGTATTCCATTACATTCATATACCACAACTTGTTCATCCATTCCCCAATTGATGGGCATCACCTCAATTTCCAATTCTCTGCCATACAGTCACTATTTTTACTTATCCTTATGGTCCTTAATTGGTTGTTAACAAGCCATATCCTGATTTTGTAGGTTAACATTTTGGGCTAAATAATGCAGGATAGTTTGCATAAATCCTTACCTAGTAGAATTCTCCCTTTTAAAAATCCCCCTTGTGCAGGCATAGAAAGATGTAGTTCCAAAAAAGCCATTGATCTATGTATTCTCAATATATTTACAGAGAGAAAAAGAGAGAGGTCTCCAACTGACAACTCCTGCTGTAAGAAATACTCAAATATGATACAGAGTACAATACATTCATTTAAAGTATAAAAGAGTCATTACTGCATAGAGTGCAAGAGGAAGATAGGAAGAGGTTGCTACAATTTAAATTTTGAGACCAAACAAATAGATACAGGTCTACATACCTTTCTGAACTCCATTAAGAGGTTCCACAAAAACACATTAGGTAAAAACAATGCTGCAGGGGATGGTTAGTTCCAGAGGAACAATGTTATAAATATAAGAGATTTACAGTAAAATTTAAATATATTTCAGTGGGGTTTGGTAATATATCAATGTTATTTCAAAATGAGGATGACCAGGACACTTTGTGAGGTATGATTTTATTGTTAATGCTAAGCATAGCCACCAGGGCACAGAGTAAGCTCTTACTAAATGCTTGTTGACTGACTGTTGACTGCCTGAGTATGGTTCCTAGGATAAACTGTATTGTGCACTTCTAACCTTTCCTTAAATAATTTATACTGGTAAAATCAAGTTAGAATGAATAATAATAATTACTACAATTACTCCTTATTTCTGTAGTACTTGCAAGTTCACGAGGCATATTCCTGAAAACAGCCTTATAAAGTAAGTATTCCAAGAATTACCTATTCCTACCTTATGAATGATGAAATAGAAACTCAGAGAGATTAAATGATTTCCCCAAAGTCACCTAATTGGCAAAGGCAGGACAGGAACCTTTGACTCCAAGTTTGGTACATGTTCCATGAAAACAAACATCAAGGGCAGCTTTGAAGGACAAAAGTAGTCACATAACATCTGGGAAGGGGGTTGCATCAAGGAGAGAAGTACTAGTTCTATGGATTTTTATTTATTTGTTTATTTATTACTTGCCACTGGGGTGTATGGGGACTGTTGGAGGACTGTGATGTGATGGCATCTTTCTGGTTGAGCCATCTTTTCCCATCCTCCCCCTCTCTGAGTCATTGGCCAACAAGTTGGTAACAGCAGAGGAATGAGGGACAAATCTCCCGTGCCTGTAGGCAATGCTGATACTGGGATGACCTACTTTAATTCTGAGTAGAAGCTCTTATTGTTATGATGAGACTTCAAGCTGTGACCCTGACTTTCTGGTACATATTGTCAGCTTTATGCTGTTGCTGTTATCAATTAAAAACCCTAGAAGTTAGAAAAGACAGCCTTTTCCTTTCGAGATCCCCTGAAACATTTGTTGGTGTTTTATTGTTGCTGTTGTTTCAGATAAATCATAAAAGTGACTATTTCTTATTACCCATATCTCTGGCACAGTAAGCCTGGATTTTCAGTGCTTTTTTTTCCCGCTCCACCATCTCTGTAACTGTTACAAGTGGTAACCTCCTCCTTGGATAATTACATTTCTTTTAAATGTAGCTCTTTAAAAAGAAAACCAAGTTCAATATAGCAAAAAAAAAATTTGAAATAGTTCAGGGAATGAGAAGATAGGAGACTGGGATTGTTAGAAGTAATTTTTTTTCCCTTTCAAAACCATTGTTGTATCAGTCTTTCTTCTCCCTCCTCCCCCAGCCCTCTGGCCCCACCCCGCCCCAGCAACTATTTGGTTTGCAGGAACTGACTGGTTTAATAAAATTGGCCTTCTTCCTTCTACTAAAAGTTTACCTGCGAGAGCCCCGAACATAATAAAATCAGATTATGAAGGCAATCATATTTACTTGTAATAAATCAAATCTTGCAGACATCAGTTAAGTCTCCCTTACTGCACTGGGACAATATCATGCGTGCATACATCAATACCTGAGGTGTCAGAAATATATTTCATAAGTTCAGAAAAATCGCACACACTCTTGCAGCACCATTATGAGCAGTGAATTTGTAATGCGAACATTATGATGTATAAAGTGGCTTTGTTCCTACATTTAATAAGCATTGCATGTCAAGCCCACAAACATAATGGAATTTGCTGGTGATTTCTTGCCATTAAATGTAGGTTATTGTTTTTAGGGGGTGAGGATAGAACTTCTCTATGTGTTACCTATATTATCCATTTTTGAGGATTCAATCCCCTTCCACATAGCAGCATCCTTCAATTAGGAAATAAATAAATAAAAGTAAAAAAGAAGACCCACTACTAGGACATTAAATTAGGTTGAACTAAAATAATGGGTCAGGGGGCTGGGAGGGACTTGCTTTCAGTCTGGAATTAGCTTACCACTTAAAACAACAACAAAAACCTCTGACTTTCCTTTAATAATTATATGTGCATGTATATTTATGTGTGTGTATGTCTTAGAACATCTATAAAAATCCCCTCTATACTATAGATTCCATAGTGAGGGCCTATAATATAGAACTTTTTAATGAATCAAAGTAACTGAGACTGTTTCCACAAAAGGCTGTTTAAAATCACATAAAAATTAAAAATGCAATAGATGAATGGATCATGGGTCTGAAGATCTTTGTGTGTGTGTGTGTGTGTGTGTAAGGGTGGGGGTAGGGTGTAGATGGGCAGAAGACAGTGAGGGAGTAAAGATTGGTGTTCCTGCTATTTAAAAATATATACATAATTCAAATCATTTGTGGGTTAGTCATCAAAATAAGTTGTGCAAAATCCTTGAATGAGAGGGAGAAGACCAACTCTGCCATATGGCATGGACACAGATAGGATCTGCCATAGGTTGAGACTGAGTTTTGCATGGAATAGGCTGAAGTCTCCCAGGCCAGGGGATGAAGAAAGGACGAGGCTGAAAGTTTCTCATTCAGGAAAGGCCAGAAGCGTCAGATTGGTCTGCAAAAGCAGAGTTGGTTGCCAGGGATACGTGGTGCTGAATTGAAGGGCCAGAGGCAGAAGACAATAGTGACTGGATGAGAAGCAGGAGTTAAGACCAGGATCAAAACAAAGTGCAAAGTGAGGAGATGTGTTCTGGGGGACAGGGGATTAGGGGAGGGGGTCAGGCTATAGGTTTAAAACCAAACAACAGAAGGGTATCTGAATCCCATAAAACATCTGCAGAATTCCCTGCTCTTGGTTTTCTGTAAATTCATGCTTGGTTTTATTCAGGGGGCTACAATATTTGTAGCCCTGTTATCCAGGCTTCCCTAAATTATTTGTAGTTGAATCTCTCTTAATGCATTATTCTCTATACAGTGGTTATTCTTGAAGTTTTTTTTTTTTTTAAAGGGAATCCATGTATGTAGTATTCACTGTATCTGCTATAGTTTGGGGCTTATTTTTAAATGATGTAGGAGGAGTTTGGGATAGTAAAGAGCTCTGAGGATGAAACTGGTAAATGTGGGTCAACAAATGTCATTAGTGAAAGAGATGGTGCATGCATTTTGGTTTGCCTGATGAACTTGGACAAGTAGACTGTTGTGTAGTGTTTATAGTGAAAGTGCATTTCTACATTGTCTTATGGTCCAATACCATGGTACTATAGATTCTACCTTAATAACATTCTTCTCACCCCTTGTCTTCTCTCCATTCACATAGCAACAAATTCCAAGGCCCTCTTAGGCCTCTTACTTAGACTATTGGAATAAATGTTTTTAGACGACTGTTTTCCGTGATAATAGTTCCTTCTCTTTTCTAACCTGTCTGTTATACTACTCTCAATTTCTTCCTAAGGCACCAGTCTTGTCTTGTCACTCCCATACTCAAAAGCAAAAACAAAAACAAAAATGGAAACTTTGGTAACTCTTTATTACCTGTAAAAGAAAATGAGAACCCCTTTGCTTGGCACTCCAAGCCCTCCATAGTCTGGCTTCAATCTTTGTTTCCTGATTTATTTCACCTTACTGCCTTTCACAGACTCTCTATTCTAGCTAAAAGGCACTTCTAGTACTTCTCTGAACTAGATGTTCCATTTCTAGCCTCTTCACGTTGATGCAAGTCTCTCCTCCCCACCCCTACACCCTCATGCATGCTCAGATGCAACTCCTCCTTTAATCTCCTGCTAAAAGTATTCTTTCCTTCCCGAAACCTTCCTAGGGCATTTGAGATCTCTCATTCTTCTTTATAATATATTTCTCAATGTACATGTTGCACATCTTCTGGGAAGAATATATGCTCCTTTTGATCAGGGACAGTATTAGGCCTATACTAGTAAATACTTACCAATCAGCTGGGGGGAGTGGCACATGCCCGCCACATACCTTAAAGTTTAATCTACACTATTAATGAACTGTGTGACCCTGGCAAGTCACTCAACCCTGTTTGCCTCATTTCTCATCTGTAAAATGAGTTGAAGAAGGAAATAGCAAACCACTCCAGTATCTTTGCCAAGAAAACCCTAAAAAGGGTTGTGAAGAGTTGGATATGACAGAAAAATGACTAAATAATGACAATACACAATTGACATTTTCTTAAGTCTAGATAATCAACAATATAATAAATCAAGCCTCAATTTGTAATGCTTCCTGATTTCTGAGGTGTAATTATTTATGTTGAAAATTTAACAGTTGGCCCTCCCAAGCTGGTTTGAGCTGGCTCCTGCACACCCTCGGACAGTGTTATATCTATTGTTATAGTTCCATTACCTATCAGAGTGTGTTACATAGTAGGCAGTTTCTCATTTGTAAGTAAGGGGATTGGACCTGATGACCTCTAAGGTACTTAAGGTTTGTTGAATTGAATTGAATTGAATTTGTTCAATTGAGCTTATACAATTCAATCCTACTTAACAAGTAGGCATACTAGATATATAGCATTGTCATAGGCATTTTAGGAGATCAATTGATTAATCAATATTTATTAAATGCCTACTGTACCAGTCACTGTGCTAATCTTTGGATATAGAATACAGACATAGAAGAAGTTAGGCTAGGATATGGTCCCTGAACTGAGCATCATGTAGAAGAAAGGACATCAACTTTAGGGTAAGATCTGACTTTGAGCCTTATCTCTGATATTAGAGAGCTATGTGATTATTGGCAAGTCATAGTATTTTTCTGAACTTCAGTTATTCTGTCGGTAAAATGGGAAAAATAGTGTCTATGCCATCTACCTCCAGGGTTGTTGTCAGCAAAGAGGCTTATAAACCATGAATACATATATTTGTGCACATTATTACAGTCTAATTGGGAGGAGGGTGACGAAAATACCTGATTGAAACAGTTAAGTAGCAATTCAAGGATGTATAAATAAGTGAAGAGTAGTCCAGAGAATATATTCTTTTACCACAGGAAGGAGATATCAGTTAATTCAAATGAGTGATTTTGGAAAGTTTCATGAAAGAAGAAGAATTTGGAATGGACCTTGAAGGATGAACATACCTTGTTTAGACAGAGAAATAGACCAGAGGAAGAAGAGGCAAGGAAATTATTTGTCTGGCAGAAGCAAATTCATTAACTTTTTTGTTTTGTCATTCAAGCCCTGGCCAAAGAAATTTCAGGCATCTTTCAAAAAGAGCTCTGAATTTTGCTTGTCTCAGTGTATTTTCAAATGGACCATTTCTCTGCTTTTTCAATATCTAAGATATGAAATTCCTGTCTACAACCTTTATCAAAGTTGCTATTTAAAGCATTTTTAATATGATACCTCCACAAATGTCTGACTCTGATAACTCATCATGGTGTGGAGGTCACCCTGGATTCCCAAAAGCTATGCCAGTGGTGGTGCTAAATCTGGCACATTCCTTTGTGCTGGAAAGGTTTTAGGTAGGATCTGGGCACCAGATGTACATACCCTGCTGGCCCAAGATCAGCCTAACTAAACGCGGAGAACAGTAAGCTGATTCTGGAAAGCAATTTGGAACTATGCCCCAAAGTCACTAAGCTAAGAATGCCCTTTGACCCAGACCTACAATGAATATGCATATACCTCAAAGAGATCATAGAAAGAAAAAAAGGACCCACAGTACAAAAAAGATTTATAGCAGCTCTTTTTGCAATAACCCCAAACTAGAAACTAAGGGGATGTCTATTTATTTGGCCAATGGTTGAACAAATTATGGTCAATGAATGGTTATGAGCTCCTTGAGAGTAGGAACATTTTTTTGGTCTTTCTTTGTATCCTTTACATTTAACATAGTTCTTAGTATGTAGAAGATACTTAACAAACACTTATTAGCTTGACCTATGTCTCCATAAAAAATGATAAATGGCATGGTTTCAGAGAAATCTGGAAAAACTCATATGAACTTAGAAATGGAGAGCAACAGGACATCAATAACTACTAACTCATAAACTACTTTGCCATCCCTACAAAATCATCATGAAGAGAACCCAGAGAAATATTGAGAGTATCCTCGACGAAAATAGGAGAAAAGAATGAATACGTTCTCAGAAATGATAGTCTCTAGCATACTACATTTTTACAGTTAAACAATTGACTGAAAGGTGCAAAGAATACAAAATCCTAAGGTTTAATTTAATACTTAATAATAGCACTTGTATAGTGCTTTAAGCATTATAAATTGCATTTGCAAAATGCTTTGCAAATATTAACTCATTTTATCTTCACAACAGCCCTGGAAATAGATGCTCTTATTACTCCCATTTTACAGATTAGAAAACTGAGACAGACAGGGGTTAAGTGACTTTCCCAGAGTCACTTAATCTTAAGATCAGATTTGAACTCATCTTTCTGACTCCAAGTCCAATGTTTTATCTATTGTACCACCTAGTTGCTTGAATTTGTCCATTTGACTATAAAACCCATTTGATTTGGTAGAGCAAAACGTGACCTTAAAAAGATCTCTTCCATTAATTTGTCTCTCATGCACATGTTAAGATCATATATGATTCCTTGATAGATGAAATGACAGAAATGTGTTTAATGATTCAATGATTCATGTCAAGTGAGGTATAAAACAAAGATATGCACGCAGAACCCAGGTGTTTGCCACCACAGTCAAGGATGCCCAGCATAAATAGAAGGATTACTATAGGTGGTAAGGCCTTCCAGATAGTCCTATTTATGCATGACCTTGTGTTAATTTCATCAATCCTTCAAACACAGAAGAGCCTCCTACATTAGTTTTACACTAAAAAAAGCAACACACACACACACACACACACACACACACAGCCTCCCCCCCCCAAAAAACAATAACCCAGTAACAACTAAGTCTAACAATCTACACAGGAAAAGCATATGGATGAAAAAAAAACCAGTTGTACAGACACTGACTTACATTTATAGTGACAGTCTATGGATCTAGTCCATCAGTACATATATCTTGCTTGAATGGACACTGGAAATGGACAATGAGCTGGGCCCAGACTTTATTAGGAGGAAAACCAAGGGCTAGATTGCATTTTGGAAATTGTGAAGTGGTCTTAATGATGCAAAACTTCTCCTTGAAGCAAGTGTCCATTTTTTTTTTTACATCATCATTGTTCTAGTGATGTTATACAGTTGTGAATCATGGAATAGTACAACATACGAAGGATCAAAATAGCAGATCACCCAGAAGTCAATGGAGAGACTTATGATTCAGAACTGAAAGGAAGTCTGGGTAATCTAGTCCAGTGGTATCAAACTCAAATAGAAATGGATCCCCATAGGCCAAATATTGTCTTTGAAAACCACAAATTAACATTAACTGTTTTATTATATGTTTTATTTATTTTGTTAAATATTTCTCAATTACATTTTCGTCTGGTTTGAGTCACCAAGTTTGATACCTCTGATATAATACAAACTTCTCATTTTGCAGATGAGGAAAGGCCCAGAAAAGTGAAATAAATTCCTCCAGCTATACAATCAATCAGTCAAGCAAGCAAGAAACATTTATTAAGCACCTACTATGTACCAGGTGGTGTGCTAAGCTCTGGGAATAGCAAAAGAGGCAAAAGTCAGTCTCTACCCTCTAGGACCTTAGACTCTAATGAGACAGACAATATACACACAAATATATACAAAATAAACTTCATACAGGATAAATAAGAAATAATTAACAGAGGCAAAGAACTAGAATTAAAAGGGGTTAGGGAAGAAATAGAGCCAGGATTCACACTCAAGACCTCTGATATCAAATACAAAGTTTTTCTCAATGCATTATGTTGTAGGTTTAAATAGGCTTTCCACATTATTAACAAAGATGAATGGTAAACAAGAAATGGCATAATAGATTTCATCTGTGATGTGTAACTTGAAAAGGTGATGGGCTAGGTATTCAAGAAGAGAAATGGATAATAGATGCTATAGTCATGTAAAGTTATATTATCTTGAGGAAGGTCCCCAATGAAGGATCTCTAATGGAATATGGTGTATGACAGGACATGGGTAAGAATTATGTAGTATGAGAAGACATAGGTGGGTTGTGGAGGTTATGCCTACATTTCCTGTCACTCTCCTGGATTCCTCCTTTAAACCTTTTTTCACAGGTCCCCCGGGGAACAAAATGGGCCTTCCCTTTTGGAAGTCCTTAGGTGATTAGCTTTCTCAATACGTCTTTCTGGGCCTCTCACACAGAGACTGGACATAGTTCAAAGATGTGTTTTGGGATCCCCACCTTATTTATTTTGTTTCAAATGAGCACTGATGTGTTTGGGCTAAGGAGTCTTCTACCTAGGGTTGATCTGTGAGGTCAAGAGATACATTAATTCAGGGTTTCTGCAAACTGTGGGAAGAAATAACTTGGAAAAATAAAGCCATTCCAAAGGAAAAAAAAATTAGACGAGTCTTCTAATCAAGCCAGATCACCCACTAACCCCTGTTCTTAATCTTTACCTTATGCTTCTTTGCCTTTGCTCACGTATTATACCATATCTAGAATGAATGCCTTCTTCCTAACTTATCCTACTAAAATATTTCCTGTACTTCACCCTGACTAATCCCTTTCTTCCCTGCCCCTACTGTCTCTGCTGAAATTATCTTTCCCTTCCCAACTTTCTTATAATACTTTCCCTCCCAGATCTCTCTCTCTTTTTTAAATTTATCACATTCTGCCTTGTATCATCATTATCAGTGAACACATCCTCTATCCTCCTGATTGGATTATAAACTCCACTCCAAGAATGTCTGAATTATTTCAATGTTTGCTTATTAGCATGCCTTTTACTTATTAGGCACTTAACTTCTCCCCCCTCCCCACATTTTAATTGACCTGTTTATAACTCTTAGTTCAGTTCTACATTAGTTGCGTGAACTGATTGACCTCATAAAATGGAGTCAACTTGGCCTACAGGGGCCCATTCATTCCTGAGATTTGTACCTGGAAAAGACCTTAGAGAACACCTTCATAGTTAGAGCCCCTCAACTTCCAGATGAGGAAACTGTATTTGGGCAAATCACAATCTCTCTGGGACTATTGCATCATTATAAAGATAAAAGAATTTGATTAGAGGATACTTAAGGTCCCTCCTATGAAATGCCTACTTAATGGCAGATCTTAGTCTGGAACCTTGATCTTCTGCTTACTAGTTCAGTGTTCTCTATGCTGCCACCTGGTGGAGCTGTCCAATAGGGAACCAATAATTCTAGGTTCCTAGGGGTTATGGAGGTGGTAATGGTTACAGGGTAAGAAGAAACAATCTATATTTAACTGAGGCATGTACATACAGGGCAACTAGATGGTGCATGGGTAAAGAACTGGATTTGGAATCAGGAAGACTAATTTTCATGAGTTCAAATAGGGCCTCAGACGCTTACTAGCTGTGTGACCTGGGCAAGTCACTTGACCTTGTTTGCCTGAGTTTCTTCATCTGTAAAACGAGCTGGAGAAATAAATGGCAAATCACTCCACTATCTTTGTCAAGAAAACCCCAAATAGGGTCATGAAGAACCAGATGTGATTGAAACAACTCAACAACAACAAACATGCAAATACAAGATCATATTCATAAAGCAGTTAGAAAAGGATCCTGAGACATGCTCTGGTTTATCATTTGTACCTATAATCTTGATTATTCTTGGAGAAATGTGTGTGTGTGTGTGTGTGTGTGTGTGTGTGAGTGTGTATGTGTGAGAGAGAGAAGATTTAATCATCAATTAGTTCCAATGCAAATTTATTGAGTCTTACATAATTAACGTACATAATACCACTACATGTTTTATATGAAAAAGCATGTCCCTTGGAAATTAAAAGCCCAAATCCATGTAGGAGGAGTCTATGGGAAAAAATGGAGATGAATGGCTGGTTTCCCAGATCATATCCCTATTATTAAAAAAAAAATTATCCACTTTCAACCAACATTTGAGCAAAGTCTATCTATATGGCAAGGATCCCATTTGTTTGAAGTATAACTTGGGTCCCAAAACCCATTGGAATGGGACTCTCTCCTCATTGATGGAGACTAATGCCCTATGCCCATGTGAGGGGCAGGGTGGAGTTGGCAAGAGCCAGAGAGAGAAGAGGTTTGGTGCCTTCAGTCTCTGGAAGTCTGTTTAGTCTCTGCAGTTGCTTTGGGTGCTTCTGGCTTCCAACTTCATGTGAAAAGATGTACAATGCCAACCCCACTTCAGATTGCTAAAGGGAGAATAAGGCTCTGGGAAGAAGCCAACATGAGAAGAGCTGGCAGTCTCCATTCTGTCCCTATCCCCAACCTGCTACGGTAGAGAATCCAGGAAATTTCCCTTTGGGTAATATCTGGGACTCTTATGGTTGAGCTGAGTTACTTCACTCAAATGGGAGAGCTCCTTCACTTTGTATTGTCTGGTACATATTATTCTATGTATACTTTCTCTGATTTCTGTTTTGCTATGAGCTTAGATAAAGTGGTTTCTTTGCTGCTTGCCATGTGTGTTCTTTGTGGAAGTGGCATTTGTTGGAAAGAAGTCAAACCTTGGCTATAGATATTAAGGTCCTCCTTTCCTCATTAAGAAATAGTGATAAGAAGTTTAGCTTGAACCTGAAAACTAGACTCTCTAGGTTAGTAATATTTATGGGAGCAGACAGGCGTAATTCTAGCCTGGTATCCCTCATTCTGAGGCAAGCAAAGTGGCTAAGCTTCTGGACCTGACCTCTTGCTTCCCAGCTGGAAAGGAATTAAAGTCTCTTTGGAAATGAGTCAGGCTAGAATAGACTAGAAACATCTATTTTGCTTCCTTTCAAGTCACAAAACAATACCCCTGGGCTACATGGGGGGAGGAGGGCAGCCTCAGTACAGAAGTAACCTGCTTAGCACCTCTCATGGCACTGACCATTGCCATGTTATCAAAGAGGAAAAGGATGAATAAAATCATAAATGAGATAAACCAGAGCCTTAGTCCCTGTTGGGCTAATGGTTTATTTCAAAGTTTGTTCAAGTTTAATTCTTTGGCTACAGTATTAAACAGGATGGTCCATTGATGTTGACATTGCCAACTAAATCACTTAGTTAGAGCTGCCTATGTTTCCTTCTCTCAAGATAATGACTGCAAACTTCCCCCTTCCATTTGGTGAGCTTCTTGAAGAGAAGTTGGTTCCTTTAATACTGTGTGAGTGTGTGTGTGCATGTGTGTGTGTGTGTGTGT
>NW_020954610.1:71479682-71555244 GCF_900497805.2 Vombatus ursinus
CCCCCCCCACTTAACACAATGCCTGGCACATAGTAGGTGCTTAATAAATGTTTATTGGATTGAATTGGAGGTAGAACTTGAACCCAGGTCTTCGTGATTCTGAGGCCAGCTTTCTATCCACTGTACCACTTCACCTTTTAAAATCTTTGTTAAAAAGAATGGCTGGCTGGGGAGGGGAGAAAGGAAAAATACATTCAGAAATAATGGTAATGTAAAAACAAAAATATACATTTCATATATATACATATATGTAATATGATTATTAAAAAAAACAAGTAATAGAAACTCATTTTCTTTTTGAACAAGGTCACTAAATGGGTAGATCCTGAAATGTCATAGGTATAATATACTTTGTATTTCAGCAAGACTTTTGACTAACAGTACTTTTGTGGGTAACACGGAGAGACCTATCCTAGATGACAATGCATTGGGTGAAGTACAAAATAATTGGAAAAGAGAAAGCAAAAAAAAAAAAATTAATGAATTGAAGTCACTGACGTGAAGATAATGCACATAAATATAATGACCTAAGATCCATAAAGTGTTTTCCTACAAGTCTGTGCAGGTATTATACCCATCTGGTAGATAAGAAAATAGAGATTCAGCGAGCTTGCCTATCATCACTTATAATCACAAAGTGTGAATTTGAACCCAGGTATCATGACTCCAAGCTCAGTGTTCCTTCTGTTATCTACAAACTGTTCGCCTCTTCCTTCTTTATTCTCCCTAAGAGAAGCTATTGTCTTCCATACTGGCCTTTTGTTCTTGCTATATGGTGTAATGCAGGATTTGGATTTTTAAAAACCTGAATTCAAATCCTGCCTCAAACACCTACTTGCTATGCGACACTGGGCAAATCAACTAACCTCTCTCAGTCTCAGGTTACTCATTTGTAAAATGGTGATAATAATAGTATCTATTTCACGAGGTTGTTGTGAAGAGTAAATGAGATTATGCACATGTAAATATATTATATGTTATCTTTATAAACATATATGTATACAAACATAGGTATATTAATTATGTACACATGTGGCATACACACGTATATGAAGTTGTATATTGTATCTCTATGTATATATGTAAAGTGCTTTATAAACTTTATATAAATATGATTTATGATTATTAACTATATTTAACTTTTAAAATCATTTATTGTGGCCACATTTACAATGTTTTCCTTCCATTTTATATGTCTTGACTTCATTCTGTATCTTTTCAGTCATTTTCCAGTCTTGTTTCTTTCCCCCACCCCCCCATAGAAACGTCTTCCTTCCCCTTGATTAGTTGTTGTGCTTTCTCTTTCATTCATATTGCTGTTCCTGTTATTCAAATACTTAATGGACAAATGAATCTGTGATCACATCGATGCCTTCAGGTTATGCAGATCATAGCCTATCCATACCTGTTCATCCTGTGTAAGTATTCTCCATACCCTCCCCTAAGTTTATCACAGCATATTTGCCTAACTTTCTTGGAGCCTTCCTCTATGTCCCTTGACAGTGAGTGGAGTACATAGGCTGTCCATTGATTATCCCTCATTCTTGCCATGTGAACAGTTCATCTTCTTTATCCTTCACATATTTCTCTGATGACATCCTTCCTTCACATTACTTCTCCATCCTGGTTTCATGTTTATAGCCTGCTTCTCTATCGCCTTTGGGTAATCCTCAATGTCAATTCTTTGGAGACTGTAGTGTTCTGTGACTTATGGCTAGATAACAATATCATTGTTCCCATTACACCAATGTTATTCACAGGCTTGTAAGTGGCATAAGTTTGTTGAACATTGTTCCATATTCCTAGTCTTCCCTCAAAACATTTCTTACATAATGATTCTGATATTAGATTTCAAGCTACGATGGGATGCTTGTTATATAACTTGGATTGTCAGTCCCCACAGTATAGGAAATATCTCTTCAGAGCCTCATACAGCACTGAGCATGTTTTTTTGAAGCTCAAACCATACTTTTTATCAGACAGAAAAAAAGCAGTTACTAGGAGAGTAGGGTACTGCAGGCAGGCACATTCTTTCTTTTAAAAGGAATTTTGAGTAGTTTTAATAAGAAATCATTCTGGGTCATTCCTATTGTGTTGAGAGGTACCTATGTCCCTCACTTCTACAGTTTGTGGCATAAAACAGTGTAACTTGAATTCAATCAAGTGCAGTCCCTATGATTACTTTGATTTCTGGGACAGATTTTCAAAAGCAACTTCTAATTTTAGGTATGGAAGCTCTTTCTCTCTTTCTATATTCCCCTCATCTGTGTGCTTGAACTTCCCTTTAAAGGAGAGGAAATTAGGCATCAATGTGTGAAAGGAGGAAGTCAGAATGGGGTGGGAAGGCGAGGTAGATTAAGTTTTTGGATAGATTTGATATTACTCAGAGCCAATTCCATGAATTCCATTTTGATACCTAGTTTTCTGAGGACCAGAATGAAGCTTGAAGTTGTTTGAATCATTTTGTGATCCAATTATATTTCTGTTTTGTAAGAGGCAGTGCGCCATGGCAGATAGAGAGCCTGTCCTAAAGACAGGAAGCCTTAGGTTCAAGTCCAGCCTCGGACACATACTGTGGCTACATGACCTTGGGTAGACAAAATGTCTTGGTGCTCTAGACGCCTCTCCAAAACTCAAGGTTGAGGAGAAGGAGCTATCCTGCCTTGGTAAAAAGAGTTTCCTTACCCAGGAGTTTGCATACCTGAAAACAAAGGTCCAATGCTTATCATCTATCTGCTCCAAATATAAAAATTAATTCAAACCTTTATCTTGTTCATCGCGTATATTTTCTATTCCATAGGCACAAGGATAGGGAGCTAGTCCTGTTATTTTGTTGTTATGGAGAACTCCTGGGTAAGAAAATTCCCTTGAACCATGTAGGGTAGTGCCTTGTTAATGGTTTTTAGTCTTAGAGTGGCTCAGAGCACCAGGAGAGTAAATAACTTGCCCAGGGTCACATGATTAGTATGTGCCAGAGATGGGATATGAACACAGGTTTTCCTGATTCTGAGGCTGGACTTTATCTGCTATACCATGCTCATCCTATTATATGCATATGTACATATTCATATATGTTCTAAATGTATAGTCAGTTGGTTTTCCCTCCTTTATCCTACATCATATATGTGCATACACATACACACACATGCACAGACTTACTAAATACAAGAACAGACATAGATACCCGAATGTGTGTCTGCACAAAAGAGAAATACCTATTATTATTAAATGTTACTTAATGGACATGGAAAATCAAATAGAGAGATGAAGAAAAACACACTGTTGTCTTGAAGCAATACTATTTATGTTATTTTCAATCAAACTGATTTCTCCATTTCCTGGAATGAGTGGACTTCAGTGACTTATTTGAAAATAAATACCCATATCCCTGATTATAAACAGAGATCAGGAAAATTGCAACAAAACAAGTGAATTCAATTCACATTTATGAAGCTTACAAAGTTAAATAAACTGTGCTGGGGAAACAAATAAAGTATGATATGGTCCTTACTTTAAACAAGCTTCCAATCTATTGGGGGGAAGGGGGGAGGGAAGAGATAGACATAACAAACATAGTGAAACAGTCTTTGGTGATCTGAGGGGAGGACATACATAAGATTCTCACAGGATGGACAAGCATGGATGGGTGTTGACCTTTGTCACTCAAAGGAATAGACACACTGATGTGATGACAGATCCATTTGAGTCTTATTAGATAATTTGATTATGGCAAAGGCTCATAGGATCATATTTTACATTTGAGGAAATAGGGTCAGAGAAGTTGTGACTTTCCCAAGGTCACATGGGAAATAAGCAGCAGAGCTGGGGTTTGAATTTGTGTCTTCTGTTTCCAAATCCAGAGCTCTTTCTCACTACCTACAAGAAAGGGAGCTTTCTATCACTAATGTGCCACTCCTTTGTAGTAGAGCATCAAGCAGTAGTGATACATTCAGTACGAGAATGAACTATAGCAATCAATAAACTCTCAGGACAGTACCACTTTTCATGGGCCACCTGAATTGGACTCCCATTTGACTCATCAAGTGGCTTATCTTAGTTACAATTCCAACTTTTCCTTCACTGTTGTCTGTTGGACCACAGTCCTGTGTGGAACATTAGACTTTCCTAGATTAAAAAGTGATATATAAGTGGAAAGGAAAAAGAATAAAGTATGTTCTTCTCTATAGTCATCTTACATTTACAACTATATTACTTCAAAGGCTTCCTTCACATGTCAAGACCATTCACCTCATGCCTCAGTCAAGTTTTCCTGGTTTTCTTAGACAAATTTTTCAAATTTGAATAGACAATTTAAAAACTTTCCTTACATGACCTTCCTACTACTCTCTAGAGTTCTTGGCTCTCTGTCTTGGGACTGTTTTTCCCCCCTCACAATCATTTTCCTTTTTACCTCTAGGCCTTATGTTTTCAGTTTCTTCACTGAGCAATATTTCCTCCATCTCTGCTCGCTGCCTGTGCCATCCCATCTTGCTACTGGCGCTGGGGACTCTTGCCATATGCCTGCCTCAGCTCTTCCCACTAGCTTATACACAGCTTCATTTTTATCAGCCAGGCTCTCCAAGACCCTTCTGGTATGTGAATCCTCCCCACCCATGAAGAGCCTTGTGCAATATGTCTCAAGTGCCTCCCGGAACTGGAAACCTTTTCTGCACCAATATTTTGAAGTCACACATTGAGGGTTTCAAATCTGTCACTTATGTGGGCCTTGGTGTGTTACAATTTGTGTTTTGATTTTTTGGTGTTGTGAGTCTCAATTGCCAGGAACTAAAATAGAAATGGGAAATGGGGACTTTTTCTCATAATTTGCCATTCACATCAAAACTCCCCCTCCACTCCCTCATGCAGTGCGAATACCAGCGCTTGCATTGAACACTAGAAGTAATGTTGGAAATGTACTGAACAGACTCCCTTATATTCTCTTCCAGTTGCTCCAAGCCTGTATGCTCAGTCCTGGCCAAGCTCCTTCTGTCCTAGCATTTGGGAGCTGGTAGATGTTTGTTTTTCCACCTTCCAAAGCCCAAAGGAAGATTCCAAAATATTGGGAATGCGGACACTAGCTATGTGGGAATTCCAAGTGCGATACAATTTATGTTGTGGTGACTTAAGGTTTCCTGCAGTCATAACACTTTGGGCAATATGTTTTCCAGGTTTCAGAGGCAAAAGTAAAACTAGGCCAGGCCTAGTTACAGTTAAATAAGGCCTTTGAAGAGAATCCCACACAGGATAAAGAAAGGATATCCTTAACTAATAAAATACTGATTCAGGCCAATCTCCTTTTTGCAGATGTCTCAGTTAGGATTAGGTAAGACTGACCCCTGCTGGTGAGCTGAGAAGATACTTCCCAGGATAACCACCTCTTCCAAGATAATTCTAGTAGGGTTCAAGAAACCAGTCTTCACACTTAACTCCAGTGAGTTTTACTACCTAAGAATAATATTACATAGAAGTGAGATAGTATCAATCAATCAACAATAAGCATTTATCAAGTGCCTGCTGTATTCAAGGCACTATATTGAGCACTGAGAAACAAGGACAAAAGTGAAATAGTTCCTGTCTTCAAAGAACCTACATTCTAGCAGAGGACACAAAATGCACATATATAAGTACATGTGGAATACAAACAACTGAATACAGAGTAATTTTGGAGGGGAGGACACTAGAAACTGGGGAATCAGCAAATGCTACAGGTAGAAGGTAAAATGCTTGAGCTTAATTTTTAAGGAAACCAGATATTCCAAAAGGTAAAGGTGAGGAGAGAATGTTTTCCCCTGCATGGGTGAGTGCCAGGGCAAAGATACAAAGATGGGAATTGGAGGGTCATATGTGAGGAACACCAAATAGTCCAATATCACTCATTTTAGAGTGAGTGGAGGAGAACAATATGTAAATAGACTGGTAGGGATCAGGTTGTGAGAAATTTTAAATATCAAACAGAATATTTTACATTTGACCTAGAGGAGGAGGGAAGTTACCTTGTGAAACCTGTACCAGTTAGGAGAGACCAATTGGCAAGCTATTGAAATATTCCAGGTGAGAAATGATAAGGACCTGAACTGGAATTTTGGTTTTGTGAGTGGAAAGAAGGGGGAATATGAGACAGATATGGAAAAATAAATAATATTTGGCAACTAATTGGCTATGGGAGTGTGGTGGTAATTGGACTCATGGAAGCTGATTAGGTCATCAATTGAGAGTATATAAAGAGGAAGAAAAGGGACCAAAATAAAGCCTTGAGACTCACCCAGGATGAACGATAATGAGGAGTCATGGAAGACAACAGTGTTATGAACCTGGATGAGTGGAAAGATGATTGTGCTCTTGTAATTAAAAGGAAAATTTACCTTTTAAAATATCTGGTTTCCTTAAAAATAAAGATCAAGCATTACCTTCTACCTGAAGGGATTTTTTTGGGGTAATCAGTTTATGGGATTGGAGCTTAGGAGAGAGATGAGGGCAAAATGAATAGATCTAAGAGTCATATGCACAGAGATGATAATATAATTCATGGGAGCTAATTAGGAATCTAAAGAGAGACTGAGACAGAGCCACAGTTAGTGGGCATGTCATAGATGATCCAGCCACAGAGACTGAGGTATGGTTAGACAGACAGGAGAAAGTAGTGTCTTGCAAACAGAGAGTGAATCCAGGAGGACAGTGTTGTCAGTAGTGTGTACTCAGAGAGGTCAAGAAAGGATGAGTAATGAGAAGAAGCAAATGGATGACAATTCAGAGATTACTGGTAGCTCTGTGGAAAGAAACTTCATTTGAGTATGAGATCAGAAGCCAGATTAGAAATGGTTGAGGAGTAATTGAGAAATAGAAGAGTGAGCACATACAGAGATTTTTAGGAGTTTGTCTAAGTAAGAAAGGAGAGATAGAGTACAAGACAAGGCAGGAATGGTAGGATCTATTGAGGGTCTTTTAAGAATGAGAAAGACTTGGAAATGAGGAGTCCGATGGGGGAAAAGGAAGATGAGAGAAAGGTGACAGTAACAGCAATCTGCTGGAGAAGAAGAAAGGGAATGGGATCCAGGCTACAAGTTGAAGGGAAAGCCTTGAAGAAGAGAAAGGCTATCTTTTCATCAAGGATTAAAGGAGGAGATCATAAGCAATGATGTCAAAAGGTTATGAAATGATGATGATGATGATGATGATGATGATGAAAAAAGGAGAAGGGAGAACAAGGAATTTGTGTTAAATGGCCTTTATTTTCCTGGTATGAGGTCAGACTCCCAACTTAAGTGGTGGGGGTGGTGCTTTGGTAAGCTTGAATAGAGAATTTAAAGTTTGGAAAAGCCATTGTGGTTAGTGGAATAGTGAATCAATTAGGAAGGAATAAAAAGAGTGTTTCCTATAGCAAATGCATAGTTGAGATTAAATAACACAAATTTATAATGGATATCATCAGAATTGGTTGTATGTCTTCTTCTACCTTTGCTCAGCAGCACATCACTGAGGTTGAAGGAAGCAGATGGTTGGAGTAATCCAGGTTTAGAGTTGGCAAGGTATGAGTAGCAATAGGCTGTGAGAGCAAGGGATATATTTGAAGATAGTGTAGAGTTGAACTGATTTACTAAAGGATTGAAATTGGGAAAAAGATGAAACTGTAACCTGAAAAATGTTAATGGCCTGAGAAAGTACAGAGGCATGGGATTGAAGGTAAGAACAAAGAACAGATTTGGGAAGAGTAAAGTAAAAGGAAAGAATAACTGACAAAAAAAATGTAATCAGATAAAGAACTTTCAGAGTTCTTGAGCAATGAATACTTGTGGATGATGCCAAGATAAAGTGTGACTATCCTTGTTAGCTGAGATAGAGGGGAAGAGTAAGTCATACAAACTAGATTAAGGAACAGGGAAATTAAGATATTTAAAGGAACAATATATGTGTTAAAATAACTTAATATGAGACCAAG
The DNA here is from genome assembly GCF_900497805.2 of Vombatus ursinus. Classification (NCBI taxonomy): domain Eukaryota; kingdom Metazoa; phylum Chordata; class Mammalia; order Diprotodontia; family Vombatidae; genus Vombatus; species Vombatus ursinus. The sequence continues at coordinate 71,487,619 of NW_020954610.1, forward strand.
AATTGAGGTAGAGAGAGACAGGGTGATCCAGGCAATGAATTCACTGAGAAAAGAAGAAGAATATCCAGGAGATTAGAAAAAAAAAATAGTCATGAGGATCTGAATTAGAGGTAAATTCTGGAAATGACAAAGGAGACAAATAGTATTCTAACACCCTTCTTGGACAAATAATTTAGTGGGTGTAGAAAAAAAAGAGGACTCAGAATGTAGGACCCTCAATTGGGGCAAGTGGGAGAGCAAGGTCACAATGGAAGCCAGAACATGGAAGGATCATGTGATAAAATGGTCTAAAATGAAAGGAAATTTGTTAATTATAGAGCAGGAGTTCCAGAAGGCACAAGGAAAATTTGGGTCTATAAGAAATTAAAGATTGTGGAGGCAGGATTGAGTTGGATTGAGATGAGAAAGTGGGTACCACATGCTAAGGAAGGGTATTTGCTATTTCAAAGTTTGGGGATCCCCAGAACAGTGTCTGAAGAAGAAGAAGCCTTGGGAGTTCAATAACCTTTGGGAAATTAGTCCAGACAGACTATCCACTAGTTGGGAGATAATCTAGTAGTTAAATCAGGTGAATAGCATGTTCAAAATCATTTAACTAAATTCTTTGTGGTAAATTATCTCTGCCACAGCTTTCCTATGTTTGCAGAATAAATTGAGAGCTATATTTCATCTCTATTATTCCTTCTAGCTTCCAATTCTATGAATTCCTATTTATGTATGAGGTGTGGCTATGAAATATAGTAATCACTTTTTCTTTTAAAGATATATAGACATGTTCTGTCCAAATCAGTTATTCCTCTAAAATAGTCCCCTTAGAAGATGCTAGACTTATTCTAATATTTCTGCCTTTGTTCTAAGTAAAACTATAACGAGAATAGGCAACCAGGGCTTTCCTCCAAGGTGCCAAAATTCTAAAAGTGTTGACTATACAGCAGCCTTTAGCAGCAGAGAAACAACTAAGCCAAGTGTCTAGGTGACAAGAGTAGTTAAAATAGCAACTCTTAGGTGATTCAGGGGTGGCCATATATTAAGTGAATTCTTCTCTGGCCTATTGGTCTTCTGTTTCCCTTTGCCTCCAAAATTCCCCAGCCAAGCAGTGTCTGACGTTATGTCTATGCCTAATCTCAGCACAAAAATTGCTAGTTATGGTTCTGGAATTGCCTCCAGAGGGTATCAGTCACACAGTATCTTGAATAACCTCAGTGCTGGCAATTCTTTATTCTTTGATGATGGGTCTGTTATTGGAAATACTCAAAAATCACTCAGAGCTTAGCTTGGAGATATGTCTAGGAGTTTATGAAACATAAAAAAATAGCAAGTTTTTGATTCTCTTCAGAGCATGCTTTTCCAGAAGGAATCACTGACATGCCTTGCTTAGAACCTCAGGGTTTTGTGAAATGCAGTTTGAAAGGACCTCACTAAGAAACATATACCCAGGACCCTTTCATATCCTCAAATTGATGATATTTGTCCTAGAAACAATGTTAGACACCATGGAAAACATTTCTCTGGGCCCTGAGCCCTTAGAAGTTAAATCCCTAGAACATCAAATGTGAAATTAAAGAGTCTGTATTAACATATTATCTTGTCTGTCCTCTACAATTGTATCATTGTGCAGAATACTCCCATTAAAATTTACCATTTAGACTGATAAAATTTCATCCAGAATTACATTCTGTCTTCAAGAATATTTTAGTGCATGCTTGGAAAACAAAGTCATCTTTGGAGAGGTATGTTTGGTTCAGAAACAAAACTAAACAACAAAAAACAATGATTGCTTTCTATGAATTCAAATTAGGTGCTGAGTCAGATCTCTTCTAAAAGTTGTGGTGTATGTATATGTATGGAATGGGGGAATGTTTCAAAGTCAACTGTTTTTACTATACCTTACCAGTAAATCCCCTTTCTTAAAGTGGGACAGACAGAAACAGAAAGAGAGAGAAAGAGAGAAAGATACAGAGAGACAGAGAGACAGAGAGAGACAGAGAGAAACAGAGAGACAGAGACAGAGAGAAACAGAGAGACAGAGAGAGACAGAGAGACAGAGACAGAGAGACAGAGACACCAAGACACACACACATACAGAATTAATTTCCTTTCCTTTCTCCAGCTGACCAAGGCACAAGCTAGAGAATTTTTTAAATATGGTTTTTTTTTGTTTTTTGTTTTTACATCACCTTCATTACCAAACAGATCCTTCTGCCTTCCCTACCTCACAAGTCATTTGTTGTGACAAAGAATAAAAAAAAGAGAGAGAAAGAGAAGCTCATCAAAACCAACCAACACATTAATTGATTTTGTCAATGTATGGTATATTTCATGCCCATAGGCACTTTCCCATCTTTGTAATGCAGGGAATGAAGTACATTTTCTTATGTCCTCTCCTGGACCAAGTCTCTTGATCATTAAAGCTTTTTTTATTCAACTTTTTGTCTTTCCTTTATTTCCTTTTCCTGGTTGAGCTTACTGTAGTCTGCATCAATTTAACAAACCAGAGGAATTGGACTATTAGAATTCAAAGCTTCTCTAACCATGGGGGTTAGGTTTGGTAGCACGATAGCTCTTGAAGACGCTGCACTCATAGTGGACACTGTATGACAAATGTGTTGCTACTTCTTTTATTCTTAGGTGTTATGTAGAGAAATGACACCACTGGAAATGTTTTTCAGTGGCCTCTCAACCAAATCAAGTTGGTGGTCAGTTAAATGGTAGAGGAAAAAAGAAATAACAAAATGAAACAAAAACAACCTCCTTTTATAAATCTGCCTCTTTTTGTCTAACAATAGGAATGAATGAATATTTTCATTTTGTTGATTTCATCATTAGCACCAAAAAGTATTTATTTAGCAATACTCTATGTATAATGGAGCACCAAGTGATAGCAGAACAATCACACTCTGCTTTGTGAGGGCTTCCATTCTGAGGATAACTAAGATATGTATAAAGGAAGTATAGGAATTAACTAGATAAAAATCATGTCATTCACAAGAGACACAAGAGGACACAGTAATGAGGGTTACTAAGCAGAGACTCAAATGCTATGTCTTTCCATGTCATTATTTATTTTTCTAGAAAAAAAAGATCCTTGGTAAAAATCCCCCTTTAGAGATATAATGTGAAAATGGGAATTAATTGGAAATAAATGGACAAATTATAGATTTAAAGATGATGAATGGTAAATATAATTTAGGGCAATGGAAATAATGGAGGACAGATTCTTGAAGGGAAGCGTCCATAATATTTGAGTTTCCTTTGAGAAGAGTAACTCTCTTAAGCTGGACCAAACTGGGGCAGAGTGAAGGTGGCAGAGTAGGAATAACAATTTTGCTTTAGCTCCTTCATAACCTCTTCTGCAATGACCTAGGAAGCTCATGAAACTGAATTCTGATTGAGAAAATCTAGACAAAAAGTCACAGTGAGTTGTTTTTCCAGCCCAGGGCAGCTTAGGAAGGCAGAGAAGTCTGTGGACACTAGGGTGGGAACTAGTCAGAAGGGCAGCCCAGTAATAGCAAAGGGCCAAGGCAGAGTGGTGTGTAGCAGCAGTGGGGAGTGTCCCAGAGCCCAAGGATGGTAAAGGGACTGAATACCTGAGCAGCAAGAGATCCCAGGGAACCTCCATATGAGCACTGGGCACAAGAATGGGTCCCATCTAACAGTTCTGTAACCTCTCTATACACAGTCTTCAATCATAGTTCCAGGGTAGAAAGGAGTGGTCTTGGTCATAAGCAAGTAGGGGTCCTATTTGTGTAAGGAGCAAAGAACAAGTTCCAGAAACATAGCTATGTGATTTTGAGCCCGAGGGCAAGGTGAGAACTCAGCTCTAACCTTTAGCCCCACAGATAAACCTGCAATACGATAAAACAGGGCAAGAGAACAAAATCAAAGGGGAGCCAGCCAGCCATTCAGTTACTCTGAACTTGCAGAGCCTCCCAGTGGGCTAACGGTAACTGAGTCCAACAGTAATCTATGGAAAGTCAACCACACACAAGCCAATAGACTCAACACTGGGGTAGAAATTTACAGTATGCAAACCAGGAGGGCAGTGAATGGACCTCTCCCTGAATCATTCCATTTTGGAAGCATTATAAACTTACGAGTCCCCAGACTGAGATGTGAAAGCAACAGGACATAAAAGACAGAAATTCAGGCCAGGGGGCAGGTAGGTGGTGCAGTAGATAGAGCACCAGCACTGGAGTAAGGACGACCTGAGTTCAAATCCGATCTCAGAGAAGACACTTGACACTTACTAGCTGTGACCCTGGGCAAGTCACTTAACCCCAATCGCCACACACACACACACACACACACACACACACACACACACACACACACTCACACACACAAAAGAAGAAGAAAAGAAGTTCAGGCCAGACATTGTTCCCTACCCCACCCAGAGGTGAGCAGAGCCCAACATGACATGAAGTAAAAAACCAAGAATTAGACTAGAATAATGAGCAAACAACAACAACAACAACAACAAAAAGAACCTAGCCATGAAAAGTTATTATGGTGACAGGGAAGCTCAAGACACAAACACAGAAGACAATGGCTTGAAAATATCCACACACAAAGCCTCAAAGAAAAATGCAGACTGGACATAAGCCCAACAAGTATTCCAAGAAGAATTAAAGAAGACATTTTAAAGTAGCAAAAAAAAAAAATTAAAAAATAAAAATCAGAGCGGTAGGGGACAAGTTGGGAAAAGAAATAAGAGCTATGCAAGACAATTATGAAAAGAGAATTAACAGCTTGGTAAAAGAGGCACCAAAAAAGAAGTACTGAAGGAAAATAACTCCTTAAAAATCAAAAGTGGTTGAATGGTAAAAAGAGGCACTTCTTAAAAATTAGTTACTTCTTAAAAATTAGAAATGGCCACGTAGAAGCTAATGACTTTATGAGACATCAAGAAATGATGAACTGGACCACCCATATCCAGCCTCACGCTTCTTATCAATATTTTGTTCAAATGGATTATTGTAGTTTTCTAGTCTAATCATCTCATTTTACAAATTAGGAAACTGAGGCCCAAAGGAGTTAAGTGGCTTGCCTAGAATTCCACAGTTAGTAAATGACAGAGGCAAAACTCAAACCCAGGTTCCCTGACTCCAAATCTAGCACTCTTGCCACTGCACCATAATATTTCTAAGCACAATGTTTTGAGTGGAGTTTCTCAACTCTTCCACAGATCCCTACAATTCTCTGAAATGGTCCAGGGGGTGCTGAGAAGGAATATTTGCAGCACTAGGCAGGTACACATGGCTGGTCCCATTATCTTTGTAATCTATATTTATTGCACACAGAATAAGTGTTTTGCACCATGTGTTTTATTGATTCTACAGTGGTACATCCTCTCTCCACTTAGACTGGAGATTCCTTCAAGGGTGGGATCTGGGTCACCCCCCTCAGACCAGAGACTCTTCAGAAGGACAGTTAAAGTCTCCTGCTTTAGACTGAAGAGTTCCTAGGGGTAGAGCCTGAGTCTCCCCTCTTCAAACCAGAGGTTGCCAGAGGGGAATGTTTGATTCTTCTGCTTCAGGCTAGGGACTTCCCAAGGGCAGGCCTTGGGTTCCTTAGACTGAAGCTTCTCTGAGGGCAGGCCTGAGTCTTCCCCCTCAAACCAGAGGCTCCTGGATAGCAAGCCTTCATGCTTCCCATCATATCAGAGGCTCCTTCAGTGCTCAGCCCTGGATGGATGCTTGTGGATAACTAGGTAAAATCAGGAAGTTTTAAATAAAGCAAACAGGAGAGACAAACTGACAAGTACATAGAGTTCTGGGTTTGTAACCAGGAATACCTGGGCTAGAATCCTTCCTCTGACAAGTGATACCTTCTGTGTGCCTCAAGACCTAGGTCTCACACACTAAGTCTTTTGATCTGGATTGTTGAGGGAAGTTTCCACACAAGGAGTTTTCTATACTGATAAAATCAAAGATTCTTTGAATATTTGTACATTGAGGAAACAAGAAAGCTAAAATACAAATAATCAAGGCTCATCAAAGAAATAATGTAGTTAGAGTACTGAACCCCAATTACAGAAGGGAACAAATATTTATTAAGCACCTACTATATGCCAGGCACTGTGCTAAGCTTTTTTTTACAAATATTATCTCATTTGATCCTCACAACAACCCTGGAAAGAAGGTGCAATTATTATGTCCGTTTTACAGAGAAAAAACTGAGACAGACTCAGGCAGCTAGTAAGTTTCTGAGGCTGGATTTGAACACAGGTCTTTCTGCCTCCAGGTCCAGTGCTCTATCTATTGAGCTAATAAATGCAAATATGACAATAGTTAGTTCTGCTCTGGGGCTGCTTCTGATGGTCCTGATACATCACATCTGAGGCCCAGTGATTTGGAGCTTTCCTCAGGTTCAGCAAGAGCAGTCGCAGAGGCAACAGAAATTATTGTTTCTCTGAAGACTGTTTTGATCTACTGCCTTCTGCCACATTTCTATAAAAGGACTCTATAATGAGGCATTAATTTGCATAATTAGCACATGGGCAATAACACATGCCCTGACAGGCCTTCTCTATAGATGTCAGATCCACAGACAAAATATTTTGTAGAAGTTGGTGGAGGAAGGAGAGAGAGAGAGAGGGAGAGAGAGAGGGAGGGGGAGAAAGAGAAAGAGAGAGAGATTCGTCTGACTTAAAAGATAGCAGGACTAAACTATAGAATGGAGACATAGTGGGTGACTTTGAACAAGTTCCCCATCCTTTGTGTGCCTTAGTTTCTTCATCTGTAAAATGAAGGTAACAAAAGAATCTGTCTGATAAAGAATCCCAAAGGATTAGTAGGAAAACTGCAGAACCATAGTGCCCTATAAATGTTAAATCACTACTGTCAAGTGTATTTAGAACCCCCAAACCAATTGGTAAATGATTCAACTCCAAAGATGTTATCTGTCCTGAAGGAGAATAAAAAACATGCAAGATAGAGTGATAATCAATACAAATGAGGAAATTTTCTTCTTGGTTCCAAATAAACAGAAGATGGTATTGTTGGTTATAAGCAATAGCTCTATTGACTATGGAGGTCAACCACATGTGTTGTCTGGCTGCGAGCATTGAGAAAGAGTGGCCATGAAGACCATGAACAGTGGCCAAAGAAGAACTTTAGACATGTGGGGCAGCAGTCTTCGATTTGATTATCAAGATGAATGAGGTCACCTGGATGTTGTTTAGACAACTGTAAAGCAGAGCAATATGACCCAGGGCTGGTGTCAGATCTCAATACAACTGCAGGGCCAGGGCCAGCTGGAAACTCTTAAGCACTAAAAACAAAATAAAAAGTAATGCTGACATCAAAAGGCTCAGTTTGACATGTGAAAATCAGAGTGGATGAACTATAATAACAGCTGGATGTGATGCGTCCTGGGGGGGGGACAATTTACTGGCATCAGCCATACCTCCCAAGATGCATGTAATACATGGTTTACAGTTTTCTTATCTTATTCAAAACAAGGAGGATAAAGAGTAAAATAAATAAGCCACAACATGACCCTTGCACTTCACCTAAATACTATTTTTGCCAGAAATTTTATTTTTATTTTTTAGAGCCATACTTGGGTGTTGTTGTTTTTTAAGTGTATGGAGATTCCTACACTAAAGTCCTGTTTTCTTTGGTCCTGATGTAACCATATTCAAGCATGGAGATATATTTGGGGAATGGAGTAGTCATTTTATGGACTCAAAAATACTTGAAGTATTAAAATGAATATATGAAATTAAGGATAAGAATCGCTGTGGAGGAAGTGGAGAAATTGATGTGATTGGTTCAGATAAAGGAGTATTCCTGGCTGATAGAGCTCTTTCTTTTGAACCTCTCTGAGCTGAACAGGGTATTCTAAATAAACCATTCAATGATGAGAATCATAAAATTTCAGAGCAAGGAAGGTTCTTAAGTTCAACTTTAGTTATTTTACATATTAAAAAAACTGAAAACCAAAACTGAGGTCCACTGAGTTCAAGTAAATAACCTAAGTTTACATTATTTAGTTTTTAGCAGAAAAGAGATTAAGCTAAGGTATTCTGCCCTTTAATATAATGATTTTTTTTCCCTGTTGGGTGAAACTATTGCATTGATTGGATTTGTTTGGGTTTTTTTGCATAAGTAATGAAAATGATAGGAAAATTTGCTTTTTAGGGTATATTTGCTGGAAGATAGATAAAATACTGGATAGAATGCCAAACTTGGAGTCAAGAAGAACTGAGACCAAATCCCATCTTTGACACTTATTAGCTGTGTGACCATGGGTGAATCAAAACCTCTCTCAGCTTCAGGCAATTCTCTAAAACTTAATCCATTAAATTATAGGAAGGGTGTGATCAATTAACAATCAGCAAGAATTTATTTGCTGAATTGGAAGTCAAAGGACCTGGCTTCAAATACCATCTCTGAGACGTTATTTATGTGACCTTGAGCAAACTATTTAGTATCTCTGTCCTCAGTTTCCTCATCTATTGAAATGAGGGTATAAAGTAGGTGACCTTTGAGGTCCCTTATAACTCCAAATATATAATCCTACATGCCAGGCTGATTTCCACATTTGGTATTATCAATATAAACTGCATAGTAATGCCAGGTTTGGATTATCTGCTGCATCATTTTGCCAATGGGCTATAGAGTAAGAAGTAGTTTCCTAATGGGGAGAAGAACAAATATGTATTTTTTAATTAATTTATTTTGATTTATCAATAATCACTTCCGTATCCTTTTGAGTTTAAAATTTTTCTCCCCCTTCCTCCCCACCACCCTCCCCAAGATAGTGCCCAATCTGATATAGGCTATACATTTACATTCCTATTAAACATATTTTCACATTAATGATGTTGTAAGTAGAAATTAAATCCAATAGGAGGAACCACCAGAAAGAGGAAACAAAACTCAACAGAAGAGAAAAAAAATAGCAACTCAACTTCCATAGTTTTTTATTGGGATGTGGATAGCATTTTCCATAACAAGGCCTCTGGAGATGTCTTAGATCCTTGCATTGCTGGGAAGGGTTAAGTTTATCAATATTAGTCATCACACAACATAGCTGTTATTGTGTACAATGAAGAACAAATATTTATTAAGTACCTACTATGTGCCATATACTGTGCCAAGTGCTTTACAAATATTATTTGATCCTCACAACTCTTCGAAGTAGGTGCTATGCTACTGTTATTGCCATTTTACAATTGAGAAAGCTGAGGCAGACAGAGGTTTAAGTGATTTGTCCAGAGTTACATAGTAAGTATGTGAGGCTATATTTGAACTCAAATCTTCCTAACTCCAGGGCCAGCACTCTATCCTCAGTGTAACCTAGCTGCCTACACTCTTGAGGAGAACAAAAGTGTCTAGCCTTTCACAACAATCCAACTAAAGTTTGGCTATGGTAGTAGTCCTTATGGAGTTGAAAATCTGCTATCAATTATCAAGTCAAAGGGATTAAAGGTGGTGAAAGTCCAAACACCCTATCATTTATAAATAATCCTATCAATGGGCATAGGTAGATATCAGCACAGAGGCAGAGATAAGACTCTCTATGTTTCAGTGGGGGTTTTTTCAAGCACGTCTATTATCACCAGACTCCACATCTTTAGGATTGAATTCAAAGTCTCTAATCTAAAGCCAGGATTAACTTCAGGGTGAGAACAAGGAAAATCAGGAAAAGAAAAGTCAGTTTGGTTTGAGGATCTTTCAAAAGGATCTCTTTGTCTAATTTCAGAATAGAAGAGAGGATGTCTAAGCAGCATGCGGGGGACTTTAAATTAATAAATCGGTTATTATGATATAGGGTGGGGTAGGAAGGTTCACAGAATGGTTTCACTGACCTGAAGCTTTGCTCTTTTCCGTGCTTTTTCTTGATGATGCCATTGATATACCAAAGAAAAGCCCACAGGCAAGAGTACCCATTGGTACTGCCCATCCTAAGTTGACTTTCTTTTCCATTTACTACAAGAAACTCCTGCTGGTTTCAAGTATTCAGTTTCTTATTCATGGTATGTTTTGTTGACATAATAAATTATTCAGGGCCAAACCCAAGACAAGGCTAAAGTTTTCCAGCAAAACATGGTAATTCACTAACTCTTGCAAATCAGATAAACGAGTCAATGAATGGTCATTTGCAACCCCAGAGGCCTGTCTGCAACTAGCTAACATCAAAAAAAGCCTTGGAAACAAAAATTTTGAGATTTTTTTATGGCATGCGCACTTATGCCAAATTTGAGGTCCAGTCTAGGAACATTTATTGTCTCTAATCTAAGGAATCTCTAATTACTTGAGTATATGTTTATTGTGGGTGGGAAAGATAAAAATTGTTCATTTTCCCTGGATGATTAATTATTTATAAGATAGTTGGAGAAGAATAATATATGTGTGTGTTTGTTATTAGGGTTAGAAGTTTGGAAATGAGTTAAACTAATCTCACCATTAAACAGAATGACTGCTATTGAACTCCAAAAAGAGAAAAGATGTTTTCATGTATTAGACAAATGATATTAGTGTTAATAAGGAGATTGATGTCACCATTATCAAATTAAACACAGATGTGCTGATTTCCTAAATGTGCTGGACATTTGCTGACATGTGCTGATAATGATAATGTCAACCTCAGCCATATGATCTTAATGCGATAATGCATGATCCAATCAAATAACTTTGATGTTAGAGCTAAATTGGTCTACATGTACATTCTGAAAACTATTTTAAGGAACTTTGGTCCCACAAAGATTTTAATCTGTCCACAGACTTTGGCATCCATGTTTATTAAAATGTGTTTGCTCCTGAGAAGAATATGTTAATGTTACTGAGATTTTTACTAAGAACATTCCAGAAGCTTATACAGCTTGTGCCAAATTTCCTCAAGTGTGCAGATTTGAACTTGCCTTGTGTCATTATCAGTTCTGTGTCCAGCTGGCCTGGGGGAGGGGGGAATCAAAGCCTATTCAAATATTCCCATACCCTTCTTCAACACTGTGTGGCAAATGTATTTTTTTCCATTAGTTCAAAGAAGGCATTTAGAAAGCTGGCTGAGCCCTACACAAAGACTGGTTTTGAACTATAGAGTGGTACTAAAGCGGAAAAGCTCAACATTAGACTTTACACTGATGGTGAAAAAGGAAAACAAACAAAAAAAAGGGGGAAAGAAAATTCCACAATAGCAAGGGACGGGAAATCACCTACAGAAGCAGCACCAGTCATTTGTGGGTCATCTCGACTTTGCGGGAAGGGTTATCTCAGCAGTTAGGGGTTTTCTAGGTGGTTAGCAATAGGAGCCAGTGAGGTTAAAACAGCTCATCACTTTATCAGGATTATTGAGGGTATGAGAGAGGACTTAATAGTCTGGCAGTCCTTTTTGTCACAATTTAATGGCATATCGATCGTGCAGAGTGAACAATCATGACCTTCAACTGTTTACAGATGCTTCATAGGGAAAAGGCTTAAAAAGCTTATTCCAGGGGAGCTGGGAAGGTTCAGTCCTGACCAGTCAAGTTGGGTATCATCAAACTGAAGTCAAGACGTCTCAGTTTAAGAATCCTTATACATTGAAGTGGCCCTTACAGCTGGCAAGATCTCAAGTGGTTCAGGAAAAGTCAGTACAGGACAATCAGTAAATAAGCACTGAGAGGGTAATCAGTGCATTAAGATCAGTGGATCAGCAATAAGAAATATTAAGGAATAAAAAGGGAGCAGAATCTCTTTAAACTGCAGTAGTTATGAACCTTTGGTTGGGACCCCTGGGGAAGGATTCCTTTAGGAGTGACCCATGGCCTGGGGTACCCCAAAGTTTCACATGGACCAGGTTTTATCCTGAGGGTTTGACCTAAAATGGTTAATCTTTCTTCATTTGCCACCACCTGAATTAATCCAATAAAGTAAGATGAGACTTAATTATTTTTCTTGTTGTCGAGTCTTTCAGTCATGTCTGATTCTTCATGACCCCATCTTGGGGTTTCCCCGGCAAAGAGTGACTTGCCAGTTCCTTCTCCAGCTCATTTTACAGATGAGGAACTGAGGCAAACAGGGTTAAGTGACTCACCCAGGGTCACATGGCTAGTAAGTATCTGAGACTGGATTTGAACTCATGAAGATGAATCCTCCTGATTTCAAAAACCAGTGCTCTATCCACTGTACCACTTAGATGCCATGTCAAAGATGTCCCCAAATGTGAGTGGCAGGGTCTCCAAATCATGTACAAGCACCCAACATAAAATATCACATTTTTGAGTATGGGATAGACCTCATTTCACATCCAAGGAAATGAGCAAAGATTCACAAAAACCCAAGAACAAATACAGAAGACTAAGCAAATAGCCCATTAACTACACCCAAGAAGAGAGCTAAACTTAAGATTGGTGTTGGGACAACCTACTGTCCTTCTGGTGAATCCCTGTTCCCAAGAGAGTCCTATACAGTCTCTTTAAGACTTGTATTAATACGATTCTATGTTTAGACTCCCCCTAAAAGTAAGCATGCTTTGTAGCTTACTGAAGACCCCCTTCTCAATAGAATTGAAATATCTGAATTGTTCACTGATTTTTGGTCCAAATATGTTCTTGCACAAGAACGTTGCCAACTGTCTTATTCCTTCTCCAAGGATAAGGATGCATCAAGGAATATTCTTTCGATATAAAGTTTAAGACTCTGGAACTCAGGGACATTGACCAAGACAATTCTGAAAGTTGTTACTACCCAGGAAACCTTCTCTGTTTGAAGGCCAGATTCTGAGATCATGCTTAAGACATTCAAAATCTTCTGTCCTCTACACACAAGAAGCTGGTATTAAGGAACAATGTCCTTGAACCCCCTCCTCTCAGATGCGCTTCGACTATGTTACCATTATTGCTTTTAATAGAAGTAGTACTGGAAGGAAGAAATCCTCTCCCTCATCTCTTTCTTCCTGCCTCCCTCTTTTGTGAACACACACACACACACATACATTTTGGAAGAAATCACAAATGAAGAGGAAAATTTTTAAGAGTTAAGAACTCCAGATAGTGATCAGTTTGATTTTTAGGCCAGAAGAATATTCTCAGTCAGCCAAAAAGTAAGAATTCCTTATGTCCTGTCAGTTTGATTGGCAAGCTCTTCAATTTTATCAGAGACTTCCTTAGTCCAACTCCCAACATAAGTTATTGTGAGACTTGGGATGTTGGGATCATTGGGACATTAGCCATGGTGCAAAATATACACATTCCATGTGGTAAAATCTGAGCAAAGAAGATTTTTTTTTCTTTGAATGCTCTTATTCTTTAGGTTTGGAAGGTATTTTTAAAATTAAGTTCAACATCATCAAATTAAGTACCTGTTATATGCCAGACATGGTTGTAGGTGCTTGGGAATAGAAGACAATACAACTGCCCTCCAGAAGCATCCATTCTATTGAGATGAAACAATATATGCCTGTATAAGAAAATACAAAATACATAAAAAATAAATTCAAGGTAATTACAGGGATTGTGGTAGGTGATGGAGAGTATTGGATCTTGGGGGAATCAGAAAAGACATTTTATAGGGGATAGCACTATGAATTGAGATTTGAAAGGACGTAGGGATTCCAAGAACTGGAGGTTAATAAAGTGAGCATTTTAGACATGGAGTGCAGACTACACAAAGACACAGAAGTGGGAAATGGAATGTCATCCAGGGGGAATGATGAGTAGGTCAGTTTGACTAGAACAAAGAATACATGAAGTGGAATAATGTGTAATCAACCTGGAAAGAGAGGTTGGAGGCAAACTGTGAAGGAGTTCCAATGCCAAATAGAAGAGTTTCTATTTTATCTTAAAGGCAATAGAGAATAGCTAAAGCTTTTTGAACAAGGAAGTGATGTGATCAGGCCTGTGCTTCAGAAAACTGCTTTGGAAGCTGTGTGGAGGATGGATTGGAGAGGGGAAAAACTCATAACAGGGAGACTGATTAGGGAGCAATCACAATAATCTAGATGCCAGATGATGAAGACCTGAATTTTGTTGTTGCAGTGTGAGTAAAGAGAAGATGAAAGTGAGAGATGTCTTAGCGATAGAATCGACCAGAGGTGGCAACTAATTGGATATGGGGAGAAGGAAGAGTTGGGGAGAACTACAAGGCTGTGAACCTAGGCATCCAGAAAAATGGTGGATTCCCCAACAGAAATAAGAAAGTTACGAGGAGGACTGAATTTAATGGGAAAGATAAATAATTTTGTCCTAGATGTGTTATATAGGAGATGTCTTGAAGGTAATTGAAGATATGAGATTGCACAGAAAGCTAAGACCTGGATAAGAAGATTTGGGTGCCATAGGCATAGAAAATGGCTGAACTCATAGAACATGAGATTGCTGAAAAGAGTGTTGAGTAAGAAGTGGGCCAAGGACAGAGCCCAGAAGTAGGTAAGTTTTAGAAGGCAGGCAATGGATGATGACCCGGTAAAGGATACTGAGAAGGATTGATTAGTCAGGTAGGAGGAGAACTAGGAGAGAGAAGTGCTACAAAAACTCAAAGAGATGAGAATATTCAGAAAGAATGGGTAATCAACAATGTTAAACACTGCAGAAAGGTCCTAAAGGATGAAGGCTGGGGAAAAGCCAGTATATTTAGTAATAAAGACAGCACTAGTGACTGTGGAGAGAATTGCTTAAGTCACGTGATGGATATTACATCCAGATTGCAAGCAGTTGAGAAAGTAGAGTCAGTGTATAGATAGCTTTTTCTGAGTTTAGCTGAAAGCAAGTAGAAATATAGGATGATAGCTTAAGGAAATAGAAGAATAATTTTTTTTTCTGATTGTATAAAGTCATATGCACAATAGAAACCTGCTATTAATAATCACATAATTATGTTGAAATGTGTAGGCTGGGGGTAGTCATGGCTTTATCCCAACTACCTGTATCTAGGGGGCATGTTTATTCCTTGCAACAATCTGTAGACTGCCATTTTCATACCTTATAATCTTCCTTGAGCTTATAGCCTGATGGCAGTTGAGAGGTTTAGGGGATAAGGAGTACATGATCTGGAATTAGGCGAGAAAGCAGACTTGTGGACTGGCAAAGATCAGGGGAAAGAGGTGGTGGCTTCCCACCTCTACTATCATGATTAACTGTAGTCT
This sequence comes from Vombatus ursinus, assembly GCF_900497805.2. Classification (NCBI taxonomy): domain Eukaryota; kingdom Metazoa; phylum Chordata; class Mammalia; order Diprotodontia; family Vombatidae; genus Vombatus; species Vombatus ursinus. The sequence goes on from NW_020954610.1 coordinate 71,502,691, forward strand.
ATGTCTTTGTCTCTGTGTCAGTGACTGTGTCTCTGTTTCTGTCTTCTGTCTTTGTCTCTATGTCTTTATTTTTCTGTCTTTGACTCTGTCTCTATCTCTGTCTCTGTCTGTCTCTGTGTCTGTCTCTCTCTGTCTCTCTGTCTCTGTGTCTGTATCTCTGTCTCTGTTTCCCTGTCTCTCTGTCTCTCTGTCTCTGTCTCTTTCTTTGTCTGTCTGTCTGTCTCTCTGGAAGTCTGAGTGTTGCTCCCCTTAGTCTTGTTCAACTGAATTGCCTCAGGTGCCCAGGACACTAGTTACAACTCTTTCCTTAGGCAGCCATTTAATGGAATATTTATTGAAGGCCTATTATCTGCCTTGAAATGTTGCCAACATCTATGGAAGAACAAAAAGACACAGTCCCTGCCTTAGTTTGAGCAATATCATAGTAACGCAAACTCATTAGAGAATATTATTGATCCCAGAAGGTCAGAGCTCCAAGGTCTTGGAGAGATCATTTTGTCATAGTCCTAGATCTGAGCTGGAAGAGATATTAGAGACAAACAAGCCATAACTACCATTTTCAGTGCCTGGGTAAGCTGTAGGACTAGCTGAGGCAAGAAGCATGAACTGTGCCCTCTAATCAACTTTATAATTGATGAGGAATAAAACTAGAAATAAGTAAGAGGAGAGAATTTGTCAGTATAATGGCTTAAAGAACAGAATTTCAGAGATGGAAGGAGATCATCGAGACCAGAGAGGTCAAGCAAGGTCACAGCACTGTGGAGTAGCTGGGAATAAAATATAATTGGGAAATATTTAACAAAATAAATACAAATACAATAGAATATGGATAATGTTAATATGTGGTTTTCTAAGTCAATCTGCATGAACTTATTGTATGGTTTAGTGGCCCCCATTTCTATTTAAGTTTGACACCACTGATAGTCTGACCTTTCAAGGTACCGCTGGGATTACTTCTTACCCTTCCTAGGGGAAATGTTTGCAAAGGCAAGTCAGGAGAGAGGCTGTTCTTCCTGGAAGGAGGGAGAAAAGGGGGAAGCCCTGGAGAGAGGATGATGTGGAACAAGTTGGGAGATTTCTTTTTTTCAGTGGAGAGGGAAACAATCAGGGTTAAGTGGTTTACCCAGGCCCAGGTAGCAAGTATCTGAGGTCACATTTGAATTCTGGTCCTTCTGACTCTAGGGTTGGTGGTCTGTCCACTGCACCACCTAGCTGCCCTGCGGATTTCTTTATGGGTCACAGGGAATAAGGGAGAGAGAAAACAGGTTGTAGTCCTCTTTTCCGACAGCTACCTGAAGTAAACCGTCTCATCTCTATTACTCAGGCAATATCAGCCCGTAGGCTCTCTTCACCTCCATCCTGCGGGGAATGTATTGGATAAAATACTGAATTCAAAGTCAGGAAAACTGGAGTTTGAATCCTGCCTCAGACACTTTGTAGCTACATAATTCTGGGTAAGTCACTTAACCTCCCATGGCCCCACTTTCCTCATCTAGCAAGTGAGAGGGTTAGGCTAGATAGTCTTGGAGATAATTCATGGCTTGAATCTACTCTCCCTTTGTCTCTGCTGAAGGAGTACATGTGTTAAATTTCTGTGCTCTCTGTATCTTCTATCCTGTGCCTTAGAGATTATCAGGTCCAATCCTCTCTTTTTCCAGATGGGAAAACTGAGGCCAAGAAAAGGGTTAAGCTGCTTGGCCAACATAACAGGCAGTGAGTAGAAGAGCTGGGATCTGAACCATGGGACCTTAGATTTAGAACTGTTAAGGGACCTTCGAGGTAGTATTCGAGTTCAATACTCTCATTTTATAGATGGATAAACTGAAGTATAGAGAGTTTAAGTGACTTGATGAGGGTCACACATCTAGCAAGGGTCTGAGGCAGGATTCAGTCCAGGTCTTTTGAATTTCAAGTCCATTGTTGTATGCACTATGTCGCTACTTGCTCAGGTCCTCTGACTCTAACCCCAGTGTCTTTTTCCATAGCATCACCCCATATTTTATTAGGTAAGAACCTGAGGCACAGAAAAGTTCAGTGGTTTGCCCTAAGTCACACAGTTTTGGAGTTGGGGTTAGATCCTATGAATCTTGGCTCTCAGCATAGTGCTTACACTACCAAATCATACTGTTAGTCTCCCTTAGTACTTCTGCTGTTTTGTTCATTCCTTCCCGAGCAATTAGAACACTCCCTCCCAATTCTTGCTGAGATCATTTTAGGAGCCCAGTGGCCTCAATCTTCATTGATGAAACTTATACTTTTAACTTTGACAGGTTGTAATAATGCACACTGAGTGCTAGAGTATCCTATTCTGTATACAACACATTACTGTTATTTTACTGTAATAGCACTAATAATAACAATAATAATGATAAATATGAACTATTATTGCATACCTAGTACTGCAGAAAGTATAAGATACATGAGGTTTAAGGAGATTTAAGGCTTTTACACAGATGGATAAAAGGTTTAATATTTCATCTGTAATGAATGAAGGGAAATAGAAGCTAGAAAGGAACAGGCAGACAGAGACAGAGAAAGGGTGAAGAAGAAGGGAGGGAAGGAGGTAAAGGGGGAGAAAAAGAGACAGAAAAAATGAGGGAGGGAGAATATCTAGAATTATAATACCCACAAACATTCTGGGAGGAAAATATTTAAGTTCTAAAGACATATTTACTGTATTCAGGTGAGTACAAGAGAATTTTTATCTTATGCAAATGCAGATAAAGCTGTTGCCTCAAATGAGCTACTTGAAGCCTAATTTTTTTCAACAACCCAAACGAATCATTGGCTTTCCCCATGCTGTGGCAGCTTACTAGCTTTTCCAAATAAACACTAGCTAGATTTTACCCTTAATGACCCTCTGTATCTAAGAACCCTCCTTATAGCACTCTCAGGGGTGGGGAGGGACTGTGCAAAATGAAACATAATATGATTTAATGTTATAACATCCAAAGTAAGTCACTGCCAGCTCTAGAGAAGGGTGGATACTATGGAAGCCTGGATGCTACCTGGCATTTCATGGGCCAGTGGTCATAACATTTTCATTTCTTGGAGATAGGGTAAAAAAGAAAGTGGGGGAAAGAAAGTCCTTCCCCTAGCAAGGTTTTAGTTCATGGTGTCCTCACTGTGGATGACCTAGGATCTTCACTCTCTGGATGCATCAGATAAAAGGAAAACAAAATTGTAGATGACAGAAGAGTGCAGCTGAGAAAGGAGTGAATAGCTCAGTTTCACCAGTTTTAAAGATGTAAGCAGCCAATCAAAGAAGGCTACCCCCACCCCCCCCCCACACACAGGAGGAGATGCATTGGCACTATGTCTGGCAAACTGGGCAAACTCAAAAGGTTCCTCAAGGATAGCTCCATGTTAGAATTAGACATGCCCAGAGAAGCACAGGGTATATATACAATGGGAGGTTCCTAAACGCTTGACAAATGTGGAATACTTTGCCCCCCTGTGGTAATGATATACAAGAGTAATGCACACGAATGTGATGCACAGATAGTCCTAACCTACTTACTCAACACATGCCCAGATCTTATCTAGCACTTGAGGAGGCATCATGGTAAAAGGGAATGAGCTGTGTGTGGTCTGAAGTCAGGATCTGAGTTCAGAGTCTGGTTCTTATACTTGCAATGAGCCTGAAAAAAATTATCTCTCTAGGCCTTGGTTTCCTCATTAGTATGATAATGGGTTTGGACTTGATAACCTTTGAAGTCTCAATTTCCTTACCTCTCCTTGCCTTCCCTTTCCATCTCCTTATGTCATCCAGACCAGAAGCACAGTAGCCACCCCTAGGCCCTACACTGCTGCTAATTGGCCCAAAGTTTTGACTTGCTCCATTTTTGACCTGAAATGGTATTCCCTCATTAGTCAACCTGCTGGTTTGCTGTTCCTAGGGGCTTATAGCATTGCTGTGGGACTTAGTGCAAACACTGGATTGGCTTTAACCCTATGGCAGCTCAGAACTTCCAAATTCAAGGGATCCACCAGATTCAGCCTCTCCAAAATCAGTAACTACAGACATGTATTACTCTGCTCAGATATACGTTTCTTTTGCCACTAAAAAATGTTATTCAGTGAAGTAGAAAGAGCACTGAATTGTACATCCCAGCTCTGCTACTTTCTCCCTCTATGACCTGAGGAAGTTGTTTAATCTTTTTCCTCATCTATAAAAGAGAGAGTTGGAGTATCTGGCCTCTAACACCCCTTCCAACTCTAAATCTGTGATCCTAACCTACTACACATTTGCTAAATATTTGCTCGGTAGCTATTTCACCCATTACTTCCAACTTCCTCCCCTGTTTTTAAGATCTACTAGCAAGTAATGAAAGTTTAGAATTGATTTAATTTCCATCTCTCATCCTCTGTAGGAAGCATAATACTTCTTATTTGAAAGATTTGTCTTTTCATAGGTGTAGGTACTCTCTCTGTGCCAACCACCTGGTGATGAACTTAGGTTCATTTGGTCTTCAGATGAATCATAAGCAATATGTCACTTGGTCCACATTCAAAGTCCTAGCTTTTAGCTTGTTAAGATCAGACAGAGCTTGCACTATGTTAGCATAACCATCCAGAATCCAAGGTTACTCTTCTATGCCATCTTAAGTAGAGTGGAGGGAAAAGCATCTATCTATAGAGACAGATATATAGATCTAGATAGATGGATATAGATATAGATATAAATATAGATACAGATATAGATATAGATATGTGGATAGATAGTTGAATTTTGAAGTGGTAGAAGTGGACATCAAAAGGAAGGGAAGAGAAGCAAAGTGTGGAAAGAATGAATCATCAGGATGAGGCAAGGTAGTGTAGTGGAAAGGGCTCTAAATCTGGATCTGGGTTCAAATTCTGACTGATGTTGATACAATTACTTAACCTCTTTGGGTCTTTGTTTCCTCATTTATAAAATGAAGCAGCTGGACCAAATGATGTGTGAGGCTCCTTCCAACTCTAAATCCTCTAAGGGCCAGCAGACTTAAATGTCGGAATAGTGGGAAAACACAGGATTGAATATTTCTAAGTTTAGCATTTGTCCACCAAGGAAGGGGGAGAATCTGCTCTGTTTGCTTTCTCCTAACACTAGTGATATTTTTCTACTGTACTTAATCTCTTTAGTAGCAAAGAAGTTCAGCTGAGTGAATGATTGGCAGGCAGGCCTTTAGAAACATACCATTTGCTCCTGAGAAAGGTACAAAGCAGTTCTAAAGTAGGGTGAAAGCAGAGAAAGGCTTAATATTTAATTATTATGATGGTTGGACTTTCAAATCCCAAAGTCTTGGTTGATTGGGCTGGCACTTGAAATGATATTTAACGTTCAACATTGCTTTGAGTTAAAATGAGTTCAAATGAACTAAGGAGAACTTTAATGACCTTTAAAAAACTTTATTGAATAAAATAGAAGGGGATTGGTATGGCACAGAAGATTCACACTGAAAATGTTTTACAGGGGGAAAAAAAAGAGATTTGCCTGAAATCAAGTAAATAGCCAATAAAAATTCACCTTGTCTGTATATTGTCCTAGGAGACACAATCTCATTTACATTTATTAGAAGTAATGATGTAGTGTCCTGCAGATAATTAACACAATAAAATGCTGCTAATTTCACAGTGTCATTATAAAATTTGCCAGTTCAAATTAGAAAGTGATTAACCCTCTGAGTGAGGCAATGACATTTCCATTCCCTGTCTGTGAATTAAATTTGCAAAGGATTTCCACCCCCAAATCCCACCCCCTGCAAGAGTTCATCTCTACAACCAGTATTCCTGCCAATGTCCTTTACCTTCCCCACCTAACTTACTGAAAGGTGCATCTTCTCCACTGAATTAGCAAAATTCATGAACATTTTATACATGGCACCAGGAGCTTTCAATATAAACTTGAATGTATCTGGCAAGGAGGGAATAAAGTCATCTTTTAGGGAAAAAAATTAAAGAAAGCCATAGTAATCTGAGATAAGTAGAAGTTCATTGGGTAATGAACTTCTTGTTGGTGCATGCAAGGGAAGAAGATTTCCATTAATAAGGTGCCTTTAGAATGAGCTTCATTTCATTTAATGACTGTAAATCCTTAACCTTTTGCCTGGACACTACTTTATCCATTTACTGTATATCTCTCTTCCACAACCAAGTTTAATTAATTCCTTAAAAAGGAATAAACTCATTAAAAGAATAGATTTATGGTGCCACATTTTAAATATTCTTACTCAACTGAAATCCTCTTAAAGAATATTTAATGAGGGAATGATATTTTAAATGAATGAAAGGTTGAGTTAATGATGGAATAGTCTGACCTGTTAAAACAACTATTAATTGAATAAACCTAATGCATAAATTTATAATGCTGTGAAAAATATGGTGGCAAGCCCTTTCCCCCTCCTCTCTTCCCTCCCCCTTATAATGGAGCAGGGCTAAGAAGGAAATTAGAAGTATGAGCAGGACTCAGTTTTCAATTGTAAGGATTTGTTTGCAAAGACCTGAAGCTTACTGGCTAAATTCAGTGAACAAGTAATGGGATGTGATCAGACAACTCTCAAATATTCCATTCCAAGTAATTTCCTCAATTTCAAATACATTCCTGAGTGTATTTGGTACTGTGTTTTTGTGTTATTACTTAGTTGGAGAAGCTCTGTGAGATTTCAGGCATTGTCTTGTGTTTGTATCCCCACTTTCTTGTGTGCAGAGTATAGTAGATGATTAATAAATGTTTGCTGATTGCTATCTTATGATGAGTGCTTCTGTGACATGTTGAAAGGCCCACTGGTGGGGAATTAAGGGAAGCTGGGGTTATAGTTGTGGTTCTACTGTGTGACAGTAAACAATGTACTTCTTTCGTGGCCCAGGTTTCTATTTGTAAAACAAGAGGATTGAACTAAATGATATTAGCAATCCCTTTAATCTTTGATACTTTATTAGACTCATATGTTTTTAGCTTAAAAAGTCTCTGGTTCCATATTCAAATAACTCAATATTTGTATAGCATCTCTAGATTTACAAAGTGCTTCCTTCATGTGAAATAAATCATATAAATATCATTCCCATTTTTCAGAGGAAGAAACTGAGACTAAGAGAGTTTAAGTGACTTGCCAAAAGGTGACTTTTTGGCACTCCCAGGGAATAAGCATCATAGCTAGATTTCCCACCATGACTCCAAGTCCAGTTTTTTTATCCACTATACCACAGTGCTCATAAATAAACAATCCTATGAAGTAAGTGGCACAACCGAAAAACTGAACCAGTGGTCAAGATCAGTTGTTCAGTCAGTCAGCCAACAAACTTAGGAAAGAAATTAGCTTTCCCAGACTAACTTCCATCTAACACTCATTTGATTTTAAATGTTCTTATTGGGGATAGCTCTGTCTGCCACCGAAGAGTTACCACAATAAGTGTTCTGAGTTAAACTCATGTCTAGTCTCTAGACAGTCTTATAGTGAATCTGATTTTGTCAGTACATATCCTGAAGAATAAATATCTGATTTTTGTCATTTTGAGAGAAGGTTTTTTTTTCAGAATAAGCAACTATTGGAAGGTACTGAAGAGCCTATCTGGTCCAATCTGTAGGTGGAATTCTCTCTATAGTACATATCAAAGGTTAACAAACTATGGTCTGTACTTGTTTTTTGTATAGCCCATGAATTAAGAATGGTTTTTAAATAAAGTTTTATTGCATTTAAAAATGTATAAAAATAAATTGTGGAGAAAGGAGGGAAATAAAAAAAACTTGTTAAACAATGTAAAAACAAAACAAAAAGATTCTTAGCTCATAGGATTGTATAAAAATAGGCAATGGCCTGATTTTGGACTGCTAGTTTGGGTCATAGTTTGCTAACCCTTCTATTCATGAATTCAGTCCCAAGTGAGTCCCTTTACCTTCTGCTTTTGGACAGTCTTCATGGTGATGACTTTTTTTTTTAAGTTATTATACTGAGCCAAGATCTTCCTCTCTGCAACTTCCATGTGCTATCCTGGTTGTATTTTCTGGGTTTAAGTAGAATGAATCTAATCTTTCTTCATGTGATAGTGCCAAAAATACTTGGAGACAGCTCTCTTGTGCCCACTAAGTCTCTTATTCAGGTCAAACTGCCCCATTCTTCAATAGATTCTCATATAGCTATTCTCTTTGCCATCCTATTCACCTTCCCCTGGGTAATCTCTAGCTTATCAATGGCCTTCTTAAAATGTGTCACCCAAAGTTGAACTCAATATTCCAGAAGTGGTCTGATGAGGTCAAATTCCAACAGGGTAATTTCATCCATAGTCTAGACAATATTCCTCTCAATGTAGCCAAAGCTTGGTTGACTCATGCAATGAGTTTTCAGTCCACCACAACCCACAGGTAAATTTCAAATGAATTGCTCTCTAATCATGTCTCCATGCTCTTGTCTTTGAGAGGTTGATTTTTTGAACTTAAGGGAACTTTATACCTAAACCTATGAAATTACACTGAAATGGATGTGGCCCAATATCTTAGCTTATCAAGATATTTTTGAATCCTGACTTTGTTGTGTAATATGTTATCTATTCCTCCTAGTTTTATGCTATAAACAAATTTAATAAACTTTCCATTTATGCCTTTATCCAAGTCATTGATAAAAAAAATATTAAGCAGCATAAAACCAAGGCAGGATCACTGAGGCATTGCTCTAGAGATTTGTAAACTCTTTGATTTAGAGCTAGAAAAAACCTTAGAGGTTATCCAGTCCAACATTTTTTTTAAATTGTAATATGAGGAAATTGAAACCCAGCAAGGTGAAGAGAATTGGGCCAAAGTCACTTGGGGAATAGGTGGCAAAGACAAGACTTGAACTGAGGTTGTCTAACTTCAAATCCAGCCAGCTTTTGATTAAATGGTATTTCTCTCCCACGTAGGTCATCCGTCCAAGTTGACATCAAATCATGAATAATCATCTTTTGACTTCATTAATGTATCCAGTTCTGGGGCTACCTAACTAAATGCTCTCTCTTAACCTTGGTTTTATGTGACCTTGCTCTTTCTTGATTTGCCTCTGAATTACAGCCTCTCTCAGCAACAATCTATAAGAATGCTCTCTGTGTGAGTTCTAGAAGATTTAAAATGAAGAGATATGACCAATCTGTCCTCCCCATTTCAATTTCTACTTTGACGACAAACAAGTGATCATGTGGCAACTCAGTATCCACGCTAGGCAAGGAAAAATGACAAAACCCACATATATAAGATAAATCTCAAGTGAGATTTATTAAAGTATATTTTGTATAGCTGACCAAAGCTTCAGAAAGGCTAGAGACAGCAAGAGAGGTAGTGATGGGATCCTCCAAATTGGCATCCAAATTGGGGTGAAGGTATGGAAGCTTCCAAAGTGACTTCCCAGTTTTCCCTCTTCATATGGGAGAAATTTCACCTCTGCTGTGTTGTGGATGCTCTCCACTTTTTTTTGGTTCCAAGATGATGATTGGTGAGGGCTAAAGTATAATGTGCTAGATATGCCTCTGGATCGATGCCCTAGGGTTTTTGACCCCTGCAAATGATTGAAGGAGGTGAGAGGAATAAGATCGGAATGTTTCTTTATCTATTCAAAATTGGCTAACATAGTGGACATGGAGGAATCTCAAGTATCATTCAGCATTTGGTTCCATGGATATTTTACCTATGAAGTTATAGTTGGGGAGAACGGTGGAATTATTGAGCTCTTTGAAGGCAAGGACTGTCTTGCCTTTCTTTGTATCTCCAATGTTTAGCACAGTACCTAGTCTATAGTAGGCATTTAACAAATGTTTATTGATTGATTGACTTATGTACATAAGTACTAAAAATGCCCTGGATAAGTAAGAAAAATGCACAATACTGAATTAATTCTTCAATGCTATCAATCAACAAGCATTTATTGAGTACCTTCTTTGTGTCAGGCACTGTACTAGGCACTGGGGATTTAAATGTAAGGAATGAAACAATCTGCTCTCAAAAAGCTTACATTCTAATAAGAGAAACAACAGATATAGCTAAGCTATTAAGGCTCAAAATTTCACAAAACTTCTGCTCTACTCTGTATAAGTATATACAGAATGAATATAAGAAGAATAAATACAAAGTAGTAAAGGAAGAGAGGGACTAGCAATTGGAGGGGATCAAGAATGGCTTAATGGTCCAACCATTATGGAAAACAATTTGGAACTATGCCCAAAGGGTTATAAAATTGCGCATACCCTTTGACCCAGCAATATCACTACTAGGTCTGTAACCCAATGAGATCAAAGAAAAAGGAAAAGGATCTATGTGTACAAAAATATTTATAGCAGCTCCTTTTGTCATGGCAAAGAATTGGAAAATGAGGGGATGCCAATCAGTTGGAGAATGGCTAAATGAGATGTGGCTTATGATTGTGTTATAGATCAATATATTGTGTTATAATAAATGAGAAGAGGGATGGTTTCAGAAAAAAAAAAACATGGCAAATCCTATATGAACCGATGCAAGAAGAACTAGGAAATCACTGTGCACAGTAACAGCAATGTTGTAATGGTAATAACTTTGAAAGACTTGGTACTTTAATCAATACAGTGATTCAAAACAATTCCAAGTACATGATGAAAAAATTATATCCACCCCCAGAGAGAAAGAATAAATGAACTCCAAGAATAAATTGAAGTATAATTTTCTCACTTTTTTTTGCTTTTTTGTGACATGGTTAATACATAAAAATGTTTTGTATGACTCCACATGTATAATTTCTATCATTTTGCCTGCCATCTTAGTGGGTCAAGGAGGGATATAATATGGAACTAAAAATTCAAAAACAAAATAATGCTAAAAATAAATAATACATTTTTAAAGTAAAAAAAGGGGGAAACTCTAGGGGGAGTCAAGATTTTTAAAAATGATTTCATGCAGAAGAGGGTCCTTGAGCTGCACCATGAACGAAGAGAGGGATGCTACGTCCTAGAAGTGAAGAGGGAGCACATTCCAGGCATGGAAGATGGATAGGTTAAAACTGCAGAAAAGGAAGATGTGGTATATATGAAAAACAGAGAGAGGACATTTTGGCTGGATAACAGAGTACTGAAGTGGGAGTAATATACAATGAAAATATGTACATATAAATGTAAATATAAGTTGGGGCAGGTTGTGAAGAGCTTTAAAAGCTACACAGAAGAGTATATATTTTGTCCTAGCAGAAATTTGAAGTCACTGGGATTTATTGAGTAGGGGAATTATATGGTTAGATCTGAGACTGAGGATAATTGCTTTGGCAGCTACATGGAATGGAGAGAGAGAGAGAGAGAGAGAGAGAGAGAGAGAGAGAGAGAGAGAGAGAGAGAGAGAGAGACTGGAGGCTGGAAGACCAATTAGGAAGTGATTGTAATAATCTAGGTGAGAAGTGATGAGGTCTTAAATTATGTGTGAGTACAAAGGGGTCAAATGGGAGAGTTGTTATGGAGGTAAAAAAAAAAAAAGCAAGAATTGGCAACTGACTGGATATCTGGGACTGAGGACTTAAGGATAATGCTGAGGTTCCAAACTCAGGAGCCTGGAAGAATGGTGTACTTTCAACAGGAATATAGGAGTTTGGAAGAAAGTGGATTTTGAGGGAAAGATAAATTCAGTTTTTGCCATGTTGACTTGGGCATCTTTAATACATCAAGGTTGAAATTTCCAATAGTCTTTGGTGATTTGTAACTAAAGCCCAGGCAAGAGACTGGAACTAGATATATTGATCTGTAAGTCATCCGAATTGAGATGATAATTGAACTTATGAGAATGATAAGGTTACTGAGAGGAATCACATAGATAGAGAAGAGGGCCTAGGGCAGACATCCACAGCTAGGGGAAAATGATACGGATGATTGGTCAGCAATAGAGACTGAGGAGGAACAATCAGCCAGTTAGAAGGAGAATACAGTGTCATGAAAATAGAGAGAGGAAAGAATATACAGGAGGAAAAGGTGAATCAACAGCACTAAATCCTACAGAGAGGTTAACAAGGATGAAGACCAGGAAAAAGTCATCAGATATTGACAATTAAAAATCATTAGTTCTGTCTCTTAGTTTCTTTCATTTTTCTTAAAAAATGTTTTATTGATACCTTTTGTTTTTTCTTTTTAAATATTTTAATTTTTCCCAATTACGCATTAAAACAATTTTTAATGTTTACTTCTTCAATTTGAGTTCCAAATTATCTCCCTGCCACCCTCTCTTCTTCCCTCTTTGAGAAGGCAAGCAATTTGATTAGGTTATGCATGTGCAATTGTGCAAAACATATTTCCACATTAGCCATGTTGCAAAAGAATACACAGACCAAAAAAGAAAACAAAAAGAAAAATAAAGTTAATAAAAGTATGTTTTGATCTGCATTCAGACTCCATCAGCTCTTTCTCTGGAAGTGGATAGCATTTTTTATCATAAATCTTTTGGAATTGTTTAGGATCATTGTATTGCTGAGAATAGCTAAGTCATTCCACCATTGAGCATTGTACAATATTGCTATTACTATGTATAATGTTCTCCTGGTTCTGCTCACTTCACTTTGCATTAGCTCATATAAGTCTTTCCAGGTTTTTCTGAAAGCATCCTGCTCATCATTTCTTATGCTTATTTCTTATTCCATCATATTCACATACCACAAACTTGTTCAGCCATCCCTCAATTGAAAGGGATACTCTCCATTTCCAATTCTTTGCCATCACAAAAAGGCTGCTTTAAATATTTTTATACATATAGATCATTTCCTGTAGGGTAAGATAGATTTCTATACCCAACTGTGTGTGTCTATTAGTCTCTTTTTCAAACCAACTCCAATGAAATTAAGGTTCACGCACTTACCCTACCCATTCTCCAGTCTTCCCCTCTACTGTAAAAGCTCTTTTACATCAGATAATTTACCCCATTCTACTTTTCCCGTTCCCCTCCCCTTCTCCCAGTACATTTCTCTTTCTCACCCCTGAATTTTATTTTTTTTTAAGTAATCACCCCATCATATTCAACTCACACCCGTGGCTTCTGTCTGTATATATCATCTTCATTGTCCAATATACATTCTCCCCCATTGGACCTTCTCTTATAACAAAATTTTTATTTAAAAGTTCTAAAATAACCATTATATTAATCATGTATATCCAACAGTATCTGCAACAATCCATACCCATAGTCTCCCCACTTCTTTTATGAAGTGTTAATTTTTCTTTTTTCTGTGGCCAAGCTTGGTAATTTATAATTACAACATTCACCATCATTTTTTTTCCATTTTGTAGTCTTGGGTATGTTTCTTTCCTGGTTCTGCCTACAATACTCTGCATCATCTCATTTAAGTCTTCCTAGGTCTCTATGAATTTCTCATCTTTCTTGTTTCTTCTTATGCAAAAAAAATCCATTACATTCATATGCCATAAACTGCTTAGCTCTTTCTCAGTTGATGGGCACTTACTTTGTTTCTATTTCATTACTACTACAAAGTATTGCTATGAAAATTTTGATATATGTATATATCTGAGATCTTTTTCCTTTGATGTGCTTGGCATATGTGGGATCTCAGGATCAAAGGGCATGGAGATATTGACACTTTTTAGTTTAATTCCCCATTGTTTTTCACAATTGCTGGACCAGATCACAGCTTCACAATAGGGCATCAACTTTCCTGTCTTTGTGTAGGCTTTCCCACATGGACGTTTTTGTGTTTTATCACCTTGGAAGATTTGCTATTGTTTTAATTTCCTCAGAGTTATTGTAATTTCCATTTCTCTCATTGTTAGTACTTTGAAGCAAATTTGAGACCTATTCATTTCCTTTGACTATTTACCTACTGGTAAAGGCTCTTGTCCTTACATATTTGGGATTATTCCCTACATATCTTGGATAATAGACCTTTATCAGAGACATTTGATACAAAAACATTTTCCCCCATCAACAATTATTCTAGCTGTTGATCTTACCATGCAAAGGCTTCTCAATTTCAGGTAATCAGAAAACATTTTTCCCCTTGGTTTCCTCTAAGTCTTATTTAGTTACCAACTCTTCTCTCAGTCATAGTGATAAATTCTAGATCCAGCCAATTCCTAGACCTTTGATAGAAGTTTGTTAGCTTTTTGTTAGTGACAGTGTAGCATTTAAAAAAGTTCAAAAGACATAATTTCTGGGTAATCAGTCATTTTATTTATAATGCTAGCATTTTAGTAAAAGGTCAGTGGCACTCTCAAATGCCAAAGATAATCATGGTGGGAGGGCTCAAGGCTTATATGACCTTGGGAAAGGGGTATTCCTGAGGGTGGCAATTAACTCTGATTGGTTAATAATTATTGAGAGAATGAATATTATAATAAGAGGCTGGACCTATTCTAATGAACTTTGTCATTTACTGCTAAATTACCCCCAGCCTTGGGCAATCTATACAAAAAATGTCAAAGGGACATAAATTTTGATCTCAGAAACCTTGAAAGATATCTTGGGGTTTACAGGCTGGATTTCTTTCTTAAGGACCATGCCTTAAACCCCAATCACTCTGGCTCCCATCGATTGGTCAACAACAAGACCTTGGGGTCATTGTTTGGGCCCTGATTGCTCAGAGTGAATGTAAATTGCAATTGTTTCTGTTTTGTCCAGAGGGTCTTCTCTCCCAGATTGATTTTTTTAACTAGGTGAAAGAGATCATTTTTTGCCTCATTTCTTACTTAGCCTTAATCACTAAATGGACATTACCTCAGTCAAACTGAGACCTGGGAAAGACCTTAGCTTAAAAAGGCCATCCTCTCCCACTGTATCCAGGGCCATCTCCAGTCATCCTAAACTATATCTTGCCACTGCACCCAGATTGTTCAGGAGGAAAAAGTGAATCTGGTGACTTCGCACTGCCCTCCCTCACTTAAAGCCAACTCACTTGTAAGACATGGCATCACTTTCCTGATGTCATGGTCATCTTTTTTTTTTTTTTTTTTGGTGAGGCAGTTGGGGTTAAGTGACTCGCCCAGGGTTACACAGCTAGGAAATGTTATGTGTCTGAGGTGGATTTGAACTCAGGTCCTCCTGACTCCAAGGCCAGAGCTCTATCTACTACACCACCTAGCTGCCTGCTATGGTCCTCTTTGAGAATGAAGGACAAACAACAACAACTTCTTCTAACTTCCCTAATAATGAAAAAGGTTTTTTAGGTATTGCAAGTATCATCTTCCCATGTAAGAATGTAAACAGTTTAACCTTATTGAATTCCTTATGATTTCTCTTTCCTGTTTACTTTTTTATGCTTCTGTTGAGTCTTGCATTCGAAAGACAGATTTTGCATTCAGCTCTGGTCTTTTCAGCAGGAATGCTTGAAAGTCCTCTACTTAATTAAACATCCATTTTTTATCCTGAAAGATTGAACTCAGTTTTGCTGGGTAGATGATTCTTGGATATGATTTTAGCTTCTTTGCCTTCTGGAACATCATATTCCAGGCCCTCCAATGTTTTAATATAGAAACTACTAAATTTTGCTAAACCTCACTATGGCTTGAATTGTTTCTTTCTGGCTGCTTGTATTACTTAGTCCTTGACTTAGGAACTCTGGAATTTAGCTATAATATTTCTTTTAAAAAATATGGCTAATATAGAAAAAATTTTTACATTATTTCACATTTGTAATTAATATTATATTGCTTGCTTTCTCAGTAGGCGGTGTGGGAGTTAAGAGGGAGGGAGAGAATTTGGAACCTAAAATTTAAAAAGAAAAGAATGTTAAAAATAAATAATGTTTTTTAAAAGGAAAAAACAGGATATATAGGAGACCATGTCTAAAATATTATGTATAGTTTTGGTGCCACATTATTAGAAGGATATTGTCAAATGGAAATGTATCCAAACAAGAATGACAAAGATGGCAAAGGGACTCAAAATACAAGGACTTGGTGATGATTAGCCTGGAAAAAACTAAGTGGGGGTGGGGTGCAGTGCAGGATAGCTGCTCAGTCATTCGAAGTTGTTTTATGGCAAAAAAGTCTAGAATTGTTTTGCTTAGCCTCAAAGAACAGAACTAAAGTCAATGAGAGAAAGCTATAGAAAAGCACCTCTATATAACAAAACCTTCCTAGCAGTTAGGCTTACCAGGAGTGGAATTGCTGCTTCCATAAGTAGATTCTTTTTCACCAGAGATATTTCAACAAAGGCTGTTTGGTCATTTGTTAGTGATATTGTAGAAAAGATGCTCACTCATTTATGGATTGGAATAGATGAAATCTTTTCATATGAAACAAAGCCTGAGTTTACTCCTCTAGGCAAAACTGAGGGATGAAAAAATCCAAGTCAGGAATGGAAATAATGATAGCAACAAACCATTTGGAGAAGTCATCAAGATAAGTCCTTGGGTGTGCTGGTAGAAGAAAAAGTGAGGAAGGTAGTATATAGTAGGTCCATTTTAGCCCACTTATAAAGACCCACTAAGATGGCATAAGAAGACAACTTTGCAAATTTACTTGGTTTTATATTAATAGCACCCTGGAAATAGTCATTGGGTACACAAAAATATAAGTAACTATAAGGAAGGTAAATGTGGGGTTTATACATCCATAGATGTTCAAGTGTAGTTATACAATTAGAAGAAAGAATGAAGAAGTATTAAAAGCAGAAGAATTCAGAAGTCCCTTATTGATCTGCTAGACAGAAGGCAAAATCTTAAAAAAAAAACTGAGAACTACCTCATATTATTATTCTTAGCAGGAAAAGAGACAAGAGGTATTGCTGAAGTTATGGTGGAGTAGCTAGAGCACCTTTCCATGAAAATTTTTAATATAGCTGCTAAAATGATTATTTAATACTACTTATCTTGGTAAGTTTTTACAGGCTGAGATCATGTGAAATCATGTATGTTCTTACAAGCTTATATGAAGTTTAATATATTTACAAAATTTATAGCTTATAGGCCAAGAATATGCTCCATATTTTCCTAGGCATCTCTAGATGCAAACTTTCCATGATGGAGAGGAATATGGGATAGCAGTGAGGACAATGCTTGTTCTGTATGCATAACTGGTATAATAAAGTTTAAGCCCCTCTAAGATGTCCAGATTGGTATGTCAAACTAGATTACTGGCTCAAAGCCCATTGCATAAAACAAAAGGGACAGGAAGAGAACAGAGGAGGAAACTTCTAGTCCCCAAATCTCCATTTCTCCTTCATTCTCCTTGTCATTAATTTAAGATATCCTTCCCTGTGTATCTGCCCTCAAAAGTCTTTATCTAGTTTAGATAATTGATATTCTGTCCAATACAAGCTTTGTCCCTTATTATTTGAGGGGAAAGAAAAGACACTGTGGGGCAAAATATATTCTGTGTCAAGTGTGACTATTTAAAATTCTACCTGTCACCTTTATGTCAATCTCCTACAATTTAACAAGCCTAGGGTACATTTAGGAGATTTCTTACTTCTTACCTCTCTAACTTATAGCTGCACCCCAAAGTGTGTGTAAGGGGGAGCAGGCCCCAAAGAATCTTTGGATAACAAAAAAAATAAGCTCCTATTCACTACCTTCTGCCAGAATACCATGCAAATTTTTAGTCTCTTACTTTTTTATGGAAGTAGGTTCCTGTTTCTCTGTGGTTCCATCCTCAGCACTGATCACCAGCAGATGACCACCTGTAATTCCTGATTACTCCGAGAAGGTGACATAAATTCTATTTTTCCTGATTGCCCCTCTTGTAGTTCCACATTGCTTCCAGTATATGTCACCAGGTGTTGTTCCCTAGGGGCCTAAGACTCTATATTTAGTGCCTGAAGGGACCTTAGAGGCTCTATTCTAATCACCTCATTTTACAGGTAAAGATACTTAGGCCTAGAGAGCTTAGGTAACATTCTCTACAGTTAGTAAGTAGCAGAGCTCGAATTTTTAACCTAGGTCGTTGGACCTTAAATTTAGTGTCCTTTCCACTGTTATTCTGCTTTCTTTAGTTTATAGCTCTTTCTTTCTTGGTTGCTACATTCTCTTTGGGGCATGGAAAATCTTCTTCACTATAAAAGAGAAGACCTACAGAGTTTTCTCTATGTTCTCCCTGCTTTAAAGGTCTAATCATGCTATACAAAAGTAAGGGATTCTTCTCTCTGAAGGCATTCATCTTTGCTACTACTTCAGCTAATAGCTGGCTTCATAAAGTTGTCTTAGAAACCAGATCTTAATAACTCTCCAACTTTGAGTCCTTCTCATACTGGTACACTAATACTCCATCAGCAGAACTTTGAATTGTTCCATCTTCTCTGGGAAGCAAATTGAAATTATTCTAATCACGTTATTTAAATATCTATATACCTTTTGACCCAGAGATTCCACTGCCAAATATGCCCCGATGTTAAGGAGATGATGAAAGGTCACATAACCATCAAAATATTCATAACATCACTTTTTGTGGTAGCAAAGTGCTAGTAAGATAGCAGGTACCCATTAATTGGGGAATGGCTAAGCAAATTATAGTTCATAAATATAATAAAATTCAGAGAAGTAGGAAAGACTCATATGAATTAATACAGAGAGAAGTAAGGAGAACCAAAAATAGTATGACTAAACTACAATTATTAGAGCAATTTAAAAGGAAAAAAAAACAAAAAAAAGAAAAATATATGTAACGCTTTACAAAAAAAAGTTGAGAAAAATGTACTTCCCTCTCTTCTTTGCACTAGTGGCCAAGGGTTAGGGATAGATATGGGTGTGGAATGTTACATGTATCATCAGGTTCAGTTCATGGATTGGGATAATTTTGATGAAGAGCCTTCTTTTGAAATTTTTGTTACAAATGAAGGATTACTGAGGTGATGAGGGGTTAGGAATTTATAAGGAAATGATTGCAGTACAAATAGGAAAGGCATCAATAAAAATAAAATCAAAAGATTTTTAAGTATTTCTGTCACCAAATGCAGGTTAAGATATGATTACCACAAATCTTGTTGTCCTTTCTCCCTCTGATGTCCAGGAGAGGTGACTTCTACCCAAGAGAACACTTCCTATTTGGTTAAGCTGAGAAAACAACTTGGTTTATCTCTCCTAAACCAACAAATCAGATTATTCAAAATGCTTAAGATACTCAACAATCCCTTCTAGTTACTAACCCAAAGTAATATGGAGTCCTTCAGCAAGTATTTTCTCATCATTCACTTAAAGGAGAGGGCGGAAGCCTGTCCATCATCAGAGCTTTATTCTCTTGGCTTATTGCTTTGACCCCTGACAAAAGGATGTACCATATAATGGACTAAGAATTACCAAAAAATTAGCAGTAAAAAATGTCATCATAGAAAAAATGTTTGACCAGAAAAGAAGAAAAAAAAGTGGACTGATCACATGAGATAGAGTGAGAGATAATGAATGAACAACCTGTATACATCTACTTAATGTCAGAAGAACTAAATGAAGGTCCTCAGGATGTGGGGTATGGATAAATTGCACAGACTGAATGGTTGTAGATTGTGATCCTCATTGTTGGAGAGAATGTGCACATTGACATTATTGCAAATCAGGGGTAATATTTAAACTCATTATTAGCTATTATTTTGGTGTGATATCTAAGTCATTTAGCCTGAGCTGCCTTACCTTTTTAACTTTATACCTTAAAAATCTTTGCTTTCTTCCATTTTTTCCTCCTGACTCAGAAAATGAGATAGTTTTCCTCTTTGTCAAAGCTAATTTATATGCCTATGATTTTTATCTCATCCTTTCCAGTCCCTTCACTATCTTTGTCCATGGATCATACCTTTTCTCATCTTCATTTCCTCCTTCTTTTTTGTCTCTTATTTACAAACATGAATGGTTTTCTCCAAAAGTTCAACGATCTCTCATATAGGGTAAGGAAGCACCATGGACAGCACCCTTTGATCCCTGAGGCCCTGGAAGATTACCCCTCATTTGAGGCACTTTGTGTTTCAAACTGCCACATGCCAGGTTCTAGACTAGAGTTACTCATCAATCACTGTTGTTCCTAATGCACTAAATTTTCCTTATTGTGGCTTCAGGCTATTAACATTCACTCGGACCTTAAGTTCAAGGTCAAATAAGTAATTTAATTAGAATAGTAAAACCAGGAAGCATTAGACATTTGTATCACAGAATGTTCCAATCACATACCAATCTCACTTCCAACCCCTAAGGCAAAACATTGCTTTTAGGTTGGGGTTCCATTTCACTCATTTAATTCTCCTATGTGTCAAGAAGGAAAGGTAACCCAAAAGTTCAGTATTTTAACCTGTCTCCCATTTCAGTGGAAGAGAAATACTAGGTTTGGCTCATAGATCACACAGGGACTAGGAGCATTGAAAGAATATCCAGATAATCCCTTGATTGCAACTGCTTAGATAAATACTACTTCCAGATTCTCACAGTTCTACACCTTAGGAAACTTGCCATTAATCAATTAACAAGTTTTTAATAAATGCTTATTCTTTGTCAGGCATTTTGCTTAGTGTTGAGGATATGAATACAAAGAATAAAACAATTACCTTACATTCTAGTGGGGAGAGAAGTACACACACACACACACATACACACACACACACATACACAAGTGTCACTGTATATGTGTGTATACATACATATATACACATATATTTATATATAATATAAAGTTAATACACACATACAAACAGACATGAATAAAGTAATTAAAAGCAAGATAGTTTAAGAGGAGAGCATGAGCAGTTGCAGTATACAGAAAGGTTTCATCTAAATGATTCTTGAGTGGTGCCTTAAAGGAAGAGAAGAACTCTTTGAGGCAGAGTTAAGAAGGAAGTTAATTCCAGGCACAGGGAATGGCCAATTAAAAAACATGGAGATAGGAAATGCTATGTCATATGTGAGGACCAGAGAGAAGACTGGTTTGACTGGATTGCAGAGTAAAGGAAGAAGAAGAAAATTCAATGAGACTAGAAAGATGGGTTGGGTCCAGGTTGTGAAGGGTTTTAAAAGTCAAACAAATGAACTTATATCTTAACCTAGAGGCAATAGGAAGTCACTGAAATTGGTTAAATAGCAAAGTCACATGATATATTTGGCAGCAGTGTATGGGATGGCTTGAAGTGAGGAGAGACTTGAGGCAGGGAGACCAATAAGGGGGAAGTTGCAGCAATCCAGGTGAGAGGTGATGAGGTCCTGAACGAAGAGTGGAAAGAAGAGAATGAATACAAGTTGTTGTAAAGGTAGAAACAATACTTAGCAACTGATCAGACATATATGATGAGGGAGAGTGAGGAGTCCAGGGTACTACTGAGATTACAAACCTGTGACACCAGGAGGATGGTGGTGCCTTTGACAGTAATAGGGAAGTTTAGAAGAAAGCAAGATTTAGAAAGAAAGATGAGTTAGTAAATGTAACTGGGCATTTCCCCTAATACTAAAAAAAAAATCTTTCTCCAAAGTTACCTCTATCTAAAGTGACTTCTTCAAAGCATTAAGTTCTTATTACTCTTCCCTTACTAAAAAATTTGCATGCTCTCTACTACAAGATAGCATGCAAACTCCTCTACTGGGTACTCACGGTCCTGTTTTCAGGAGCTAACTTAACTTTCTTAACTTTTTCACCCTATCCCACTTAATATACTTCATCTATTCTTCTGATTTTGTCTTGCCTCCTTTTGCTTTCATTCATTTGCTCACACCCTTTGTTGTCTAAAAACAAAAACTTCAAACAGCTTCTGCCAGTTGAAATCTTTCCCTTCCTTCAAGACCCAGATCAAATATCATCACATTCTTCATGAAGTCTTTCCTGAGTGATCCTTCTCTCCTCAAATCTTTCATGTCTCTGCCTGAACAATCATATACATTGAGCTCATTTCTTTTATCATAAGTTGTGTACTTTTTCAACAGATCTATTGGTTTAATTTTACTTCGAAACCATGAGTACTTTGAGGGCAGGTGCTATTTCATTTTTCAGAATTGCAGCCTTAGTCCTTCCTCACCAAAAACCTGCATGTAGATAGTGCAAGTTGTAATTATTCCCATTTTATCGATAAAGAATTGAGGTGTTCAGTGATTTGCCCAAGGTTACAGCTAGTAAGAAACTGAATGAGACTTAAATTCATATCTTCTGCCTCTAAGACTAGGTCTTTCTTTCAGTACACCATGCTGCTTCTCCCATAATAAACAACGAGTAATATACTCATCAAATTGAGCTTCCCTGTCTAATGAAATAAATCCAACTGTAGTCCAAGAAACAGTACTTAATCGGGAACAACTGAATTCTAACACTTGGATTTTAAATGGTGTTTCATATAACTTTTTAAAATTCAAACAAAGCAGTCTGTAGTCTTCTTCTGTGTAGTAACCAACAGTAAATACCAAGAGCTCATACATCAGACCATTATATAATATTTCATTCATTCATTCATTTGAAATTATATATCTTTAGTGAAAACCATGATAGAAACTCTGTGACAATACCAGGGGTGGGTTAACCTAATCCATTCCCTGACAGTGAGTGGGTGGGAAAGAAGCACACAAACACCTCAGGGCTTTGAGCTGACTGTTTTCCCAGCAATTAATTCATGACAACTGCATTTCCAACACCATACTTACCTCAGCTGGCATCCAGGGCTTTCTGTTTACTAGATTCAGAAATGTCTTGTCTCCTAATCCTCCAATCCTCATATATAATCCTGTGCTCAACTCAAATGTTTCTTGATTGTATTGGATGTTATCACATCCTATTGACTGCCTGAGTTTGCTGTTATCTCTAGGGGGTGTTCATCCTTTTGTAATTAACAGCTCATTGGAATCAACGGTAACAGAGGTCAGGATGTATGTGTTTTCCCATTCTGCTTTGTGGGGGTATTTACCTTTTCCTCTGAGATCTTCATTTTAATTACTTTTGAGATGCTTTTTCTTTGGAGGTGGAGGGGGAAAAGATTATTTAAAATATTTCTGTTGTTTTCAACAAATTTGATGCATGTATATTTTTTCACCACTCAAAATCTCTTCTTCCTCAAGTCAACTAACCCATTAGGAGAGCTCTTGCTCTGGTGTTGAAATCCTAAAGATCTACCTGCATTTTTCTTGGGTTGCAAAGTGAAAATGAGAGTTTTGAGAGAGAGCTTGGCAATCACATGGTCAATATAGGTGTCATATGCCTACATTTTGTCAAAAAACCACAAGTATGAAAAAGCAAAGCGTAATAACTTCTGTGATTGGTGAAAAACCTATTCCAATAGGTTATAACTTCCTTTCGGATATAAATAATAAATAGTGTTGGCAAAAACTAACCAAAAATCCTCCAAATTTTTAAGAGTATCATTTCCAAGCCAGGCATTATTAAAACTGGTCACCTTCCTTTATGACAAGATTGTCAGAAAAGCCAAATGAAACACCTGTAAATCAATTTTAGTCTTGTCTAACATACTTGCTCTCTGCTCTGGGTGGGAAAATTCCAGCTGTTTGGTTTTGTGTATGAGTAAGTTGGGTCCTATTTTTAGATTAATATTGGTTTTAACTCTAGACTTGGGAGCAGTCAACCTCGATCTCTGAAAATTGATATAGTTATCTTTATTTTTAGGCAGGAACATACTAAGCAGCAAATATTATTGGGCACCTGGGGCTTCTAATCAAGGCATAGAACTCAGAGGGCACTGATATCACTTATAGTCCTTCAGCTGAACAGAAACCTTAAATATTAGCACATAATTATTGGGAATAATTAAAGTAGGAAATTATCAAAAGGCAGACTGAAATGAGTATTTCTTGACACTCAACTACTTCATGTTCTTGCCCTAGGCGCAGTTTGTGATACTTGCCCAAGGTACAAAAAATTCCTACTTATGGTTCTGTTAATATACATTTTATTGTTCTGAGCATTATACATACATCTACAAAATCTAGTTTGTATAAATCTTGAGTGTGTTTTCTAAGTCTCAGTTTGTTCATTTGTAAAATGGGAATAATAATACTTTTGCTAACCTATCTTACCGTACTATTGAGGTGAAGGTGCAATAATAAATGTGACTTACTATTCTTGCCTTAAAAAAAATTAATAAATCTTGAGTGTGGTATGGAGTAAGTGGAAAGAGCAATGAACTTAGAATCAGGAGACTTGGATTTGAGTCCTAGCTCCACCATTTGCTAACAAAGAGACTCATCTCCACCCAACTGGGAAAGCTTATTTCTGATTAAAGGGTAAAGACCATCTTATCTATGTGAATTCTGGCCCATTGTTCAACTACATAAATGGGGGCATTTAAATTATGCAGTGGACTGAGCACTGGCCCTGGAGTCAGGAAGACCTGAATTTAAATCTGGCCTCAGACACATGATACTCACTTAGCTGTGTGATCCTGGGCAAGTCACTTAACTCTGATTGCCTTGCCAAAAAAACAAAAACAAAAATCAACTACATAAATGGTTTGGGTGGAGGATAGATCTTTTTGTATAGATTGCTGGAGGAAGAATGATCTAGACAAAAATGAGTGTCTTTGTTAAAGAGTGACATAATCAGAGTCCTCACCCTAGATCTTCATTAGAATAAGCCCACTCTTCATTATAATATTCATTCTCTCATTAATTGTTAACCAATCAGAGTTTATTTCCACCTGTGGCAACCACCCACTGTTCTAAGGATTCAGGGGACCCCAAGGTTTATCTTTGGCTTCAAAGCAGGCCATTGACCTCATTTTATTGATTATTTGCTAGCCATAATTAGTAAATTTATTATTAATTACCCAGAAATTATATCTCTTGGACTTTTTATCCATCACAGTAGGGAGAGTTCCAGATATGGGGAAAGCAAATGAAAATGCCAATATTTGGACCTTGAGAATCTCATAAGAAGTACCAGAAGCAATAACAACATATTTGCCACTGGCTCATAATAATTCTTGAGGGACTCAGGCTGGAAGCCCCTGCTTCTTGAGCTACAAAATAAAAAGGATAGATCTCTTCTAGGGATTCAACTTGTCTTTCAGTGATGTCATGTCAAGGCCCTTTAACTTTCCCTTCTTACATTTGTATCATCAGTCTCAGAGAGACTTGCTGAAGGGCATAGGTTCTAGGCAGTAGCAGCAATAGTGAGTCAAACCCTTATATCAGGCAGGGGATTTAGATGTACTTCCTGTTTAGGATAGCAAACCTAACCTAATTAAGCATGACTGGCTTAGGCCCTGTAGGTGGAAATGATCTAATTTATGTCACTGGAGTGAGGATTGGGGTGGAAGATGGGGGTTGTGGAGAGAAAGGAACTTTCTGTCAGGTAGCTCTTCAGATAGGTAGATATACATAATCAATCAATCAAACAAACAACATGTATCTGGGATTTCAAAAACAAAAATGATATAATTACTTCTGTCAAGAAGTTTATTATACTCTAGCAGGAGTATATGCAT
Source organism: Vombatus ursinus (assembly GCF_900497805.2). Lineage (NCBI taxonomy): Eukaryota > Metazoa > Chordata > Mammalia > Diprotodontia > Vombatidae > Vombatus > Vombatus ursinus. The sequence continues at coordinate 71,527,970 of NW_020954610.1, forward strand.
CTATGAAAATACTTTGAGAGGAGAAGGACCATCCTAATAGCATCTGCTACATATTTCCATCAATAATTAATATAAAATAAATACAAGATAGATAAGAAATGGAGAATGCTAGCAGTTGAGGGTGGGGTGGTAGTCTGACAAAACTTCCTAAAGAGAATGGTGCTTGAGCATAGTCTTGAAAAAAACAAATAACTCTATAAGGTTCTAGTCATGGGGGGGGTACCAGTACAAAGTCATGGAGTACTAGATGTGAGGCTATAAGGACAGTTTGTCTAGGCCAAAAAGTACAGGAAGAGGAATAACATAATGCGAATGGAAAGATAGGCTGGAGACAGGTTTTGAAGGGCCCTAAAAACCAAATAGAAGACTTTTTTATTTAATCCTAAAAGGCAATAGGGAAGAATGGAATTTACTGAGTAGGTGAGTGACATGGTCACATATGTACCTAAGGAAAAGTACATTAGCAGCTGTTGGGAGAGTGGATTGGAATGGGGAATAGAGACCAATTAGGAGGCCATGAAAGTAGAAAGAAGACTAGAGCCTGAACTAAGAGACAAGAAGATAAACACTCCTCACACATTGTATCAGTGAGGTGTCTTATCAGGACGCTTAATTAAGAGGGACATATCACATCCCTTTGTCTTAGGGAAGACTCAGATGAAGAAATCCCTCCTACTAATGCATATCAGCATCATTTTGCTGGGGAGGAAAACTCCCCAGGGGCCTACTGAGGGTCATACAGCCAGTATTTGTCAGAGGCAGGCATGGACCTGTATCTTCTTACTTATAAGGCTTTGATATCTATTTACTATGCCTTGCTGCCCCTCAAAACCAATGTTGAAAGTATTACCCCTCTGAAGGTTGCTGTTGTCCTTCAGTGTTTCAGTCACATCTGACTCCTTGTGTTGCTATTTGGGGTTTTCTTGGCAAAGATACTGGAGGAGTTTGCCATTTCTTTCTCCAGCTCATTTTACAGGTAAAGAAATTGAGGCAAACAGGGTCAAGTGACTTGCCCAGGGTCACATACTTAGTTAGTGTTTAAGGCCAGATTTGAACATGAGGAAATAAGTCTTCCTGACTTCAGGCCTGGCACTCTATCCATTGCATCATCTAGCTGCCCCACCTTCCAAAATTATTGGTATTTTAATGTTTTTTTAAAAGTCCCCCTTCCCAGGGGCAACTAGGTGGCATAGTGGATAGAGCACCAGCCCCGAAGTCAGGAGGACCTGAGCTCAAATCCGGCCTCAGACCAAACACTTGACACTTACTAGCTGTGTGACTCTGGGCAAGTCACTTCACCCCAATTGCCTAAAAAAAAGGCCCCCTTCCCTATGGGAATGAAGCTAGAATGATAGAACCTCAGGTATGATGAGCCACCAGGCTTGGGTAGATTACCTTTAAAAAATAGAAACCATGACAGATCCCCTGTCATTCTATGGAGGATATTGACCCCAATCTTGCTGTCAGCTGGCATTCAACATGAGGAAAAATCTGCTACTTAACCTTCTACAATCTTTCCTTTGGCCCTACTTCTTCACCTCCATGAGGAAGGCTAGGTTCTCATCACCAATATTAGCACATCAGAATAGGCTATGCATTATCTTTATCCTTTATAGCACACAGTTTTAAATTGGGTCTATTTGCAAACAACTAGGTGGCAGAGTGGATGGAGTTCTGAGCTTGGAATAAAGCATCCTTCAGTTAAGATCCTGCCTCAGACACTTACCAGATGTAAGACATTGTGTAAGTCACTTAACTTCTGCCAGCTTCAATTTCCTCATCTGTAAAATGGAGTTAATAGCCCCTGCTTCACTGGTTTGTTGTGAGAATCAAGTGAAATAACATAAAAGAGCATTCTGTTAACCTCAAAACACTACACAAATGCTAACTATTACTATTATATGACATCTTTCTTTCTACTACTTAGCAGTAATGCATCAATAACACAATCTATGCAGATAATTATCTCAAGCCCAAATTGTGTTACTACAAGTGAAAATTAACCAAGTTCATACTGACAGATGGTTAACAAATGCAAATTTTAATTAGTGTCTAGCTTAAGATCTTAGATTCTTTGGTCTTGGGCCCTCTGTCTAATTACATAAAATTAACCAATTGCTTGACCCACTCACTGGTTTTTCCAGTTGCCTGCCTTGGCTAATCAGTAATGGACTCCTGGGCTAACATGATCTCCACTTTGTATCTGCTGCCCTGCCTGGTTTCAACTCCAGGGAACAAAATATCCCTCTCAGAGTAAACCCATCACTTCTAAACTCACTTTCTAAACTCAAGCCTTGGTTGACACCACCTTCCTCAGTCTCCACTCCTCTTTAATTGGAGGGCTGGAGGGCAGAGTACCAAACTCATCCCAATGCCTTCCCTTATAAGAGGACAGAAACTGTACTTGAGAGTTCACTTACTCCACTTTGCATCTGCTGCACTGCCTGGTTTCAACTTTCAACTCCATGGAATAAGATGGAACAAGATGTCTTTGTGCAGGATACCCCTAGAGTCCAGTCTCCTTTTGTCTATTGTTTCTCCCTTTAGACTGTAAGCCGCTTGAGGACAGGAACTGTCTTTTTATTGTCTCCCCAACACTTAGCACAGTACTTAGAAGATTGAAGGCACTTAATAAATCTTTACTGGATTGGATTGGGTGTTATTGTGATACTTAGCCAAGGTTCTTCTGATTCATAGCCTCTTGAAAAGTCTCAAGAGCTCTTACTTCCCAATCCTACAATAGGTTCTAATACAAGCTGGTATATCTTCATACCATTTTAAAAATAAATTTTATTGATCGACTTTATTTTTATGCTACCTACATTTCCCACTATTTTCTTCCCCACATCCCTTCCTAGACAATCATCCCTTACGATACAGATTTTTTTAAAAGGACAAAAAAAATGCCCAAGAAAACTAAAACATGGAAAAAATCTACCATTACCACTATATGTAGTGCCATGTAGTATTGTCTCCCATCTCTGCAAAGAGGCAGAGCAAGAGATCTTTTCCCATCTCTCCTCTATGGGCAAGCTGATCATCAAAATTTTGAAGCATTCAGTTTTGATTGTTTTCTTTTCATTGTTATTTTTGTCATTTACATTGCTGTAATCGTGTATTTTGCTTTCTTGGTTCTACTTATTTTACTTTGCATTATTTAATAGAAGTCTTCCTTTGCTTCCCTCTACTAATACCTTTTTTTGTGTGCCCTTCTGTTTTTCTCTCTACCATCCTTGAACCCTCCCCCTTCACTCTTCTGACTGCTAGACATCTTTTTGGGTTTAAACTTGTCTTTGACTTGCTGCTTAGCTGGGCCATGGCAAGTTGGAGTCAGAGATCTGTCTTTCTTTGAAGACTAAGAACTTCTCCCAGCACCTAGAAACTCTTCCAGCATAAACTCATTCAATTCACATATGCTTATATATAGACTGATTGATAGATATAGATATATATATATATCTGTAAAGCATACATACATACACACATATTCACATACATACATATATACATATATACATTATATATATAGCATCTGTAAATACCTACACACAGGGGTGATAAATAGTTTTTAGGTGTCTAGTGCATAGTGCTGTCCTAAGGGATCATAACATACACAGTTTACATGGGAAACAATCTGTGGCTCCATGGAACTTCCAGTCTAGTAATCAATTAATAAATAAGAATATATATTTAATAATAATGACAGGCATTTGTAATTCAATGGACCTGTTATTTCATTAATGTGTGTATTATTTCACATGATACAGATTGCAGCCCAACTATGTCTGCTCATTCTATGTGACTCTAATCCAGGAACTCCCTAAGTTCACTTAAAGAGGACTACCCAATGAACCAGGGACCTTTGTCTCATTCTCTTGACTTTCTGAAGATAAAAGTAGAACATATGCATTGTATTGGGTATTAAGGTTCTCTTGATTGCATTTTGAAAATTATTATAAGGTCCATTATTTTTTCTATTTTTCCATATTTCCATATTTTTGGTATCTTTCCTTCCTTCAGACACTATCTTTGACATTTATATATCACTTCACATTTTTCAAAGCATTCTCTATCTATCTGTCTATCTAACTATCTATCTGTTTGTCTGTCTTTGATAGCATTTGCCACTGTGTCTGGTATATAATATGTACTTAATAAATGCTTATTGGCTGATTGATTAGGCAAGTCATGATCAATGTGTTATTGAGAAATCATCCTTTGTTTCTTGGAACCTGTCTATTAGCCATACCTTTCCTCACAGAGGATATGGACCTGCCTATCAGCATCTTGTTAACAAAAGACAATTCCTGATTAAGTCTTAATGACTGGGTGTGTTCCAAGATGAATTGGTTGGATTGGAGCCTCCCGATAGGACTAGTAGGAAATGAGTTTTCAATAACTTGAGCTTTCCCCCAAATGAATTAGTGTTCTCAGACTTTTGAAAGGATAAATTCTTGTTGAAGGAGCCACCCTTTCCATTAGCTTATGAAATCAGTCTTCATCTAGGACTCCAGGTACTTTTTTGCCTCTGTCTTTCCAAAAACATTACAGTAGAGTAGTAGGTAAACATATGTGAGAAATTGTTCTCCTCTGTCCTGCCTCCAAGTAGCTATGAGTGACTATTCAGAGAAAGAAGCACATAGGAAATACATATATTCACCCAAGACCACATGGCTACTTTTTGTCTCTCTTTTCCCCTTTCTGAGCACAGGTGAGAAAGCAGACTGCAGACTAGGTTCTCAAAGAGTAGCTGACTGCTTTTCCCTCTGGATTCTTGGGGCAACCCTGAAAGGTTGTGGCTTCTAATTCCATTACTCACAAGCTCACCTATACAGTTGATATCAATTAGTTTTTTTTTTAATGGATATTTACTAAATGGATTTACTTAAATGGATTTAGCAAGGACATAAGTTACAAAAACATTTCTCCCAAACTGTATGCTTACTACTTACTGGGGAGAGTAGGCTCAAGTTAAAGTATAAAAAGTAATGGAATAGGTCAATCCCCTGCTGGTCAGGGTCAAGCAGGTCATTTAGTTGTTATGCTAGTTCCTCATCAGACTCCACTGTTATGCTGCCAGCTTTGGTGGTCTCTGCCACTGACTTGATAGTAAGATTATCTCAGATGACTCTTCCATTGGAACCTCGCAAGGTTGTAACCTAGTCAGTCCCATATATTCATTTACCTAAGTTTAAGAAAGAATTAACACAAGAGAGACAAAGGAAACAGAAAAGCCATGTATAACCACATGGTGACTGAGCAGAGAAATAAGGGAGCAGCTGTGTCCCTTCCCCCAACAGTCTTACATGTTCAAAAGCTTTCCAGGAAAAAAAAAGTACAAAAAGGCCCGAGGGAAGGATATATCAGTCCTTCAGCCAATTTCAAGACTTCACCATGCACTACAACTCTTAGTCATCAAGGGTGACAAGAAGCACTCAGAAAATAGTCGAGCCTGCTCTGAAGGTGTAAGGGGACCTTTCCATCTAAAAGTAGACTATCCCAAACTTCCATTTGCTTGACAGGAATTCTGACTGAGCATACTCCAAGAGGATTGGATGGTATGCAAAAAGACACTACTAAAACAAAAAGAAAAATAAGGCTCTATCCCTGAATTAGCTGGATACTGTTGGACTGCCATCTTGTCAGAGCAAAGATCAAAACTAGTAAATGGATGGTAAAATCAGCTTAAAGAAAAGTCGGTGAGAGACAAAATAAAACAAATTCATCCCTATCTCATTCAAAGATGAAAATGGAAACACAATAAACAGAAGAAAAAGGAAAAGATATGCAGAAATATTTCTAGTTAGGGTTTTTTTTGTTTTGTTTTCACTATCAATCACTGAATCAACAAGCATTTACCAAGCACTTTCTTCATGCCAGGAACTGTGCTAACAGTCCCTCTCCTGGTGACATTTACATTTGAATAGGAGAGATAACATATAGAAAAATTGGTACACAGGAAATAAATATAGGGCAGGTAGAAGGTAGCTTTAGACAAAAAGGAACTATGAATAGGGGGTGGAGGAGGGCTGGATGCAATTGGAAAAGATCAGGAAAGTTCTCCTGAAGAAGATGGAGATGGAGTTTCGTGGGTGATGATCAGCAAGCAGTAGGCCAGTATTGCTGCACTGTAAAATGAATGGAGGGGATTGATGGGTTAAAAGTCAAGAAAGACAGGAAAGGGGCTAGGTTATGGGGGAAAAATTAAGTACCAAAAAGAGGATTTTATATTTGGTCCTAGAGGAAATAGGGAGTCATTGTAGTTTAGGAGGGGATAGGGATGGGAGGAATGACATAATCACTTAAACTTTAGGAAAATCACTTCAGTGGCTGTGTAGGTACTGGATTACTGTGGGAAGAGACATTAGACTTTCTTTTCCCACCTTTAGCTAGGCTTCTGATTTATGGATTTCACCACCATGCCTGAATGAAGATGGTGGATGTGTGAGTAAAGAAAAAGAATGCAATGTGAGAGATGTTGTAGAGAAAGAAATGATAAGATTTGGCAACTAAATGGATATATGGGGTATATAAGAGAGAAGTGTCAAGCATGATATCACGCTTATAAGCTCAGATGACTGGGAGGATGGTACCCTTGACAGTAATTGCAAAACTAAGAAGAGAGATGAGTTGGGGAGACGGGTTGAGGAAACCACAAGTTCTATCTTGAACTTGCTGAGTTTGAGATGCCTATGGGGGATCCAGTTTTTAATGTCTAATATGTAACTGGTAACACAGAGTTGGAACCCTTGACGAAGACTTGATCTGGATAAACAGATATCAACTTCACTTGTATAGAGATTGGTCATTGAAACCATCGGAACTGATGAGAGCATTGAGTAAGAAAGTATGGAGAGAAAAGAAGGCCTAGATCAGAGCCTTGGGGAACATTCACTCTTGATGGATTTAACAAGAATGAAGATTCAGCAAAGTCTGATGAGGATTGATCAGATAGTCAAGAGAAGGAGTAAAAGAGAGAAATCATGAAAACCCAAATAGGAGATAGTACTCAGAAAGAGAAGGTGATCAGTGTCATTGAATTGTTGCAGATATATCAAGAAGGATAAGGTTTGAGAAGAAGCTATTGAAGCAACACACTCAGACAGACTCTAACATCACATTCCTAAATGTGTTCATAGACAAAATAGAAATGGCACCAAACAGAACAAAGATGGGGAAAAGAGATGGATTCAACCTAGTATACATAAAAGAGATATGTACTGGAGTGCTTATAATTGAGAGGATAATGAAGGATTAATTTACCAAGTACCTGAAAGAGGAGATAGAATAGTCCTGGGGGGAAAAAAACCAAAAACAAAAGCCTGAGGCCTTAGTAATGCTCATAAAAGGTGACCACTCATGCATCAATTACTATAGGCCTGTATACTTACTTTTCCAACTACAAAAAAATTTTATTACAATAAATTAAACAACCATTGAGGGCATCCTTGCCTTGATGAGATTATTAGTAAGGAAGAGGTAGGCTTTTACAGGCAATATTTCATAGTAAACCATATTTTTTGCCATCATACAGCTGACTGAAAAATGTGGCAAATATAACATCCTACAGAGCTTATTGTTGACTATAAAAATTTTTAATTTTATAGAGTAAAACACTGCCTTAAAGGCTTATTTCTAATAAGGTGCATCTCATATATACATCAAAATTATTCAGTTACTTGAAAATAAAATATGTGAGGTATTCTTGTTATGGGTCTTCTGATCACTGCTGTCAGGCAAGGTATAAAACAGAAATATGCACACCAAAAGTATTCACCATTGTCACAGGGGAAGATCAGCTCAGAATTCAAGTTGAAGTTGGATTCCCTATGGATGGCAAGATCTTCCAGGTGCTTTTTTTTTCAATGACATCATGTTGGTTCCTGGAAGCATGTTGTCCTAGAAGATATCAGTAACCACTTAAAAGAGTTTGGTCTAAGCATCCAGGCAGGAAAAACCAAATCAATGAAAAATGTCTCTTGTTCAGATTCTCTGACATGCTGTTAGACAACCTAGAGAACTCAGTTTCTGTACCACAGACTGGTAGTACTAACAGATTAATTGAGCATCTTAAACAGGAGGAAGAGAGTAGGAAGTAGTTTCCTTGAGATGGTGGGCTTTGAACTGAGTCTTGAAAGAAACCAGGGAAGGCAGAAGGAGAAGGTGAGGAAGGGGAGTATGGGGCCAGCCAGTGAGAAGGCACAGAAGTGAGAGACTGAGTGTTGTGTTCAAGGAACAGGAAGGTCAATGTTGCTGGCTCATAGACAACGTGGAGGGATGTTAAGAGACCCTTGAAATCATCTCCTCAAACTCTCTCATTTTATAGCTAAATCCTGCCTTTGCCACTAATTAGCTATGTGACCTTGGATGAATCACTTCACATTTCTCCGGTTCTCGGTTTTACCCTCTATTAAATGAGAAGATCAGATTCAATAATTACTGGTTTAGGTCCCTTCAAGTTGTAAATTTCTATTTTTCTGTAATTCTTTCTCTTAGTAACTCTGAGCTGTTTTTTTAAAATTTTAATTAAATTTCCCAATTAAATTCAAACACTAAATAATCAGTATTTATAGACCATATATTAATTTCTAGGAATAAGGACTGGATCTATCTTTTAGCATATTTCAGCAGTATAGGGAACTCCCTGGTGAGGAAACTCTCTCTACCAATACAAATTGGCACCTTCCCTACAACATTTAGTCTTGTGGAGTTGACTCAAAAACCGAAAGGTTAACACACTTGCCCAAGATCACATAGCCTCTCAAGTTACCCACTAGAGAAGTTACAACATCCTTCTTGCAGTTGGCTACTAAGAGACACTGAATTCAAAAGGAGGTAGTATTGAACAGTGGAAATAATACTGAATTTAGAGTTAGAAGTTCTGGGTTCTAAAGTCACCTTTCTTGGCCTCAGTTTCTTCCTCAGTTAAATGAGAGAATTGGATGGTGTAACCTCTAAAGTCACTTGTCTCTCTAAATCCATGATTCTGTGATCCTAAAACACTCAGACACCAGATGTCTAAGTCACTTTTCCTCTTAGAGAGAGATATTACTCCTTGGCCAGATGCACTGGCATTAATCAGACCTGACTGCTGTTGTACAAGAAAAGCAAGAATGTTCCTGCAAAGAGGACCAAGTTAAAACCTTAAAAAAAAAACACCACTCCAACATCTTTCAGTGGAAAAGGGCATTTAAGCACGTTATGAGCATATTGCACAAACTGCCACTGAGATATTAATTTCTACCAACTTGGTCAAAAAGCAAGACTCCACCTTGATGGCACTGAAATAATAAACTAGAATATTTTTGAAGTATAGATGTAATCTTTTTGTTAGTCAATGTATGAAATAAGGAATGAGAAAGAGAAATGTCTTTCACATCACTAATGAAGGCACAAGAATGTAGCAGGCATCGAATTTCTCTCCTATAATGGGCAGTCCAAAGCAATTAGAAAGTCACAGGTTCCAGTTTGTAGTCCACCTATTTCAGCAACTGCTGCCGAGATCTTCATGGATAATTTAGTGCCTTGCTCACAAAATGGGCAGATGATATTTTCATTATGGTTAGAAATAAGATTTACCAAAAAAGAAAAATAAAATACTTCCAGCATTCTGCGTGGACAGTTGCCAAGGATCATTATGCTTCATATGAGGGAAAGATTAGAAAAGAGCAGTTGAATAAAGCCTAAAGTATGATGCTCTCTCATAAACAGTCCTTCTCTCTGACTACACTCTTCTCCCAAGTTTACTCTTCTTGTATAAGGAAGGGACAGCCCTTCTTTTCTTTAAATTTTTACTCAATAAATATTCATCTCAACTTGGAAATATTATTATTTATAACCAAATAAGTATCTATTTGCATGTAAAAATTCCATTGAAGGGATATTTTTATTACCCTTGATAAAATTTGTCTGCTATTGTCACTGCTGTTGTAAAGAACTTTTCATTTTTACATAGTGACCAGGGGATACACTGGAACAAATTCCCTGACCCTACTCAGTAGTAAGGATCAATTGGTCTTAGTTAAATGTTCAGCCACAGCTGTTGGACACACTCTAACATTATAGGGTACTCTAGGATAACTCCATGTTCTCCTTGACTCTTAGAAATCTGGCTACCTTTCTTCTTATAGCCCCACTCCTTTTATGGATAGCAACACTTAATTCCTTAGTGGATTTGATTTGTAACAAGACAATATAGATTTATCTAGTCAGATCAGAGGTGAGTTCAGCTCTCATCCTACTTAAGTTCCTCTCCTTTTTATATGGATGTGTTCCACTGAATTACTTACAAATCATATACTCTAGAATGTAATCAAAACTATTAATCTACACATCTTTTTTTCAAAATGATTAATATTAGTACATCTACTATGAGACTCCTGAGGCTATGGTACATTTAGTTCCTGCTAAAGTCAAGGAGGGCAAGCAATCCTTTGAAGTCAGATGCTCCTTTTGGACTGAGGAAGGATTGGAAAAGAGAAAAATTTCAAACTCAAATTCTATAATTCTGTGACATGGAATTTAATCTCTTCTCACCTCTGCCTCTTAGAATCCCTATATCCCTTCAAGGCTTAACTTATCTCCAACCCCCAATAAAGCTTTTTTCTAATTCCATCCTAGTTGTTATTGTAGATTCCTCTCCACTCCCTCGATATTTTTGTGTTTCTTTTTGTGCTTACTTGTTTGAATATCACAATCTCCTGAAAGTTCCTTTCCATCTCTGTTTTTGTGTCCTAGAGCCTAGCACAATACACAATATGCAATACCACATAGCAGATACTTAATAAATGCCCATTGAATTGCAACGAAGTTCACTGGCATTAATTTTATTGAAAAACATAGCAGCCTGATGTTGATGGCTAGGAGTAGGTGAAATTCCAGAAATGAAAGTAACCACCATCAAGGCCACATGGGTAAAAATGAACATGAATGCTTAGATGTGAGAGGCCTAGAAGAGCTCAAAGGGAATATAGTGAAAGCATTTTTTATTGTGCAAGTGTGATCAGGTCATTTTCTCATATTCATATGCCCAGAGCACTTAGAATTTTAAAATATTAGAGATGGAAGTGACCTTAAATATCGCACAGGATAATATCATTTTTACATGAGGAAACAGATGCCCTAAGAGGTTAAGTCAATGGTCAAAGATCAACCAAATCATCAATGGCAAAGCCAAATCTTGAGTTTGTGTCTCCTGACTCCCAATCCAAAGTGAGATATTATCTCAATATTTCAGACCCAAGGGGGGAAATTGTCTAAAATATACAGATAACTGAAGATATAAAAAAAAGATTCTCCCCCAAGAAAAAATTTTTACTAAGTCTTACTCCAATGACTCACAGAGATGATCTTGGGTCTTTAAAGGCAGTGCCAGAGAAGCACAAGTTCTGGTGGGATTTATCAAGCTGAAAAAGCTGGGTGGAGTGATTAACCTACTTACTGTTGGAGTCTCATATCCTGTAGGTGAGTTGCTGGGTGATGATCTTGTTTTGTTTTATTTTGTTTGGGGCTCAGGAATTTGAACACTGCCTACTTAGACAAGTGGGGTTTTAATCTACAGTGTTGGAAGGAGTACCCATACAAGGGCAATCACAGATCCTTGGAGAATTGCCTCAAGTCTCACCACTTCTATATTTGATTATCGTGGAGTCATGGACCATTAGAGATAAAAGAAAGAACATTAGGTCCAATACCCTCATTTTACAGATGAGAAAACCAAGACCCAGAGTGGTGATGTGATTTGTCCAAAGTCATTGGTCCAAAGCCAGTTGGCAGAGCTGGGACTCAGATACAAATCTCTTGACTAGGTACAATGTTCTTTGCTCTGCACCATAGTTTTTCCCTTCATGTGAAAGATAATTCAACCACCTTATCCTTTATTTCCACTAATTCGGACTTCTCCTTCCTCATTCAACTCATTGAGCTTCCCTGGGTAGTACAACCAGTAGGGTAATTCTTTTTCACTCTTTCCATATGGTCCTCTACATTTTGCAAAATGCATTCAATGAAATGAAATAGGGCCTAGTGAATTTCCACTTGGTAATTTGGGTTCTTTCTCCTTAAGGTAGAATTTAAGCTCCTTGAGGGCAGATTCTGTTTCTTTTTCTGTCATTGTATCCCCGCTACCTAGCAGAGTGCCTAACACATAGTGGTTACTTAATAAACACCTTCTGAGTAGAGTGGCTCCATCTCAGAGCTAAAATGTGGCTATTATTTATTACTTTATTCCAGGTAGTTTTTCCATGCTTTTATTTTTAAACACAGCTATAAATGACTTCTTTTTTCATCCTTTCTTTGTGCCTTGTGGTGTGTAAGGTCAGGTTAATGAATACCCTGGCCTTTTCTTCAAATTTAGAAGCACTGATTGTATTTATTGTTCATGAAAAGTTCAGAGTCTGTAGCAAAACAGAGCTAGGACTAATATGGCCTTTCTTTATCAAAGCAACTATGTTCTAAAGTCATTTTGTGGAGGGTGAGATCCCATCTCCTGGGTAATACATCCATCCTGTCTTCCCTTTCATTGAGCCCACAGACCTCCTTAGCCACCTTAGTTCTACCTGAATTCTCAGTAATTCTCTGAAGTTCTGTTTCTGTCACAGTTGCCAGTTTAAGTAAACTAATCCTGTCTCCATATGTGAATGGAGGATTCTTTCCAATGAATAACCAGAGAGGTCAAAGAAAAAAGTGAAAAAAAAATCACGTGTTCATTCATTTAATTGTGACTGGTGACACTTTTGAAAGGCAGGAAGAAATCCTGGCAACTAGGATCTGTATTCTTGTGGCTGGGATAGTTTTTTCCCCTTAAATCAGTTACAAATGCAAACAGATCCATTCCTAAACCTGTCTTCTTCATAGATGTTCTAGAAATTGTTTCTCTCTCTCTCTCTCTCTCTCTCTCTCTCTCTCTCTCTCATGTGTGTGTGTGTGTGTGTGTGTGTGTGTGTGTGTGTGTAAGGATAGTAGTCTAGAAGTATGATTTAATCACTGTAAGGAATTCCTGGTGTGGAAACTTTCATCCAGAAATGCAACTCAACATCACATCTAGATGTTAGCACATTGCCTGGGGAGCTGAGAGGTGGGGTTACTTTTATAGTTACCCAGCTAGGACAGCTCAGAGACAAGTTTGAAGTCCTCATGACTCCAAGGCCAGTCCTCCATCTTCTATATCACATTGAATCTCTTACCAGCTGGCTGGTAGGCAAGAAGTATTTATTCAGTATTTACCATGTTTCAGACACAGTGCTTTCGGGGTGGGGTGGAGAATGAATAAATGAAAAAAATATACTAAATGCTATGTGCCAGCCTCCAAGATAAGCTGAGGATAAAAATACAATAATGACAGTGAATAGCTTCAGGGAACTTACATTCTAATAGGAGAGACAACACATAGGAGTCTGTAAAGTTATAGGAATGGTGAGTATGACCTTAAAGAAGTAGATTCTTCCTTCTAGGAACAATGGAAGAGTTGATTTGATCATGATTCCATAAGTGGAGGAGAAATCAGTGGGGGGGAGTAAAGAGGGTACAAAATGTATGGTGAGGCTACTAATGAGACTGTCAAGAAATTAGCTAAGGCATAGGGAGTGAAGCGGAACATAAATGGAGTTGGTCGGAAATATTACATCAGCTGAGGTTCACCCCATCAAGACAGTGAGGCTCCATCATGAAAGTTCCAGAGATAAACATGGCCAAAAACCTCCAGTACCTGGTTTCTGGTCCAGTTAATGACAGTTCAGCTTTCTGTCAGTTTGGTCTCCATGGTTTTAAAGGCATTCTTTTACCCAAGAGGTGAGTTCTTTAGGAAAAGAAGGGTCCATGCTATCATTTTCCCCAAGGAAGGAACTAACTTTTCTGAGCTTTGAAGAGCTGGTAAGAATTCCATCCAGAAGTGAAAATGAGTTACTCTTGGGGTATTGGTACAATTAAAGAAAAGTCTGAAAAGGTAAAGAGAGGAACATTTTCTGTCCAAGGATTGGGCTAAGGTTTAAGATGAGAACTGCTTAATATGTGAGGTGCCATCCCTGGAATAGATTTTTTAATCAACAACAGTTCTCATTTAGTGCAAGAGTGAGCCAATGAATAGACTAATACTACTGACTGACATTGCAGTCCATTTATCTGCTTAAGTTGTCTAAAAATTTCAGCCACCATTGAAGGATTAATATTGATTTTCAGACTGTCTTAGTTAAATATCTGACATGCCGTATTCTTATTCTCCTCTCCTCTCCAACCCTCTTTCTTTCCCCACCTCAACCATTGTTACTGCTATGAAAATAAAACCCACCTATTACTTTATCAACCATACCTGGTAAATTACTCAAAAATAAGGAGAGGATTCATTATCTTTAACCACCAATGCTCAAAAAGAGTCATTTCCCCTCCTTCTTAGTTTGGTCCAACTGGAAATCCTGGAGCAATTAATTAAAACTTAGAGTAGGTAACAATATTTTTGTCAGTAAGAAAAGCAAGAGCTGTCTTTGGAAGGGTAGTCAGGCAAAGGAGGTTTCAGAGTTTTGTATTTTGACAGTTAAATAAGTACACTAGTAATTTGGACATTCTAGTATATAACCTGCGCGGATCAGTTGCGATATAGTCAGGATACCTGAGTTTTTTGTCTCTGCCTGAGCAAATCATTTAGCCAAATTGTGCTATTCACTGTTGTAAATGTTCTCTCTCTCCTCAGTTTTCCTTTTCTGCATGTATTTGTATACATGTAGAATACACTATCCTTTCCAGCTTTAGATCTATGATCCTACAAGAACACTGCATAAAATGAAGTTAATGCTATTATATTGTTCAGCATTTTCTTAGTACCTAAAGAAAAAGACTCTAAAAGGAACATTGATTAAAATGTTATGTGCAGATCTTCCTAAATCAACTATTATGACGAGGTCAGTCTTGTTCATAGACCTTACTCTCTCTGTATTGTGGGAATAATAGAACCTCACTCATTGGAAGAAATTCTCTTTGGTACATACCTCCTGGAAACATGGGGGTTTTAGGATTTATGGCATAGTGACATTAACCATTGTGAACTCTGATTAGGTAGACAAGCTTCCGGTGCACCCTGATTAAAAAAACTAGGGAATCTCATCAAGTAGGCCAGTAGGAGAGAGATGACAAAACATGGCAGCTACATCTAGAACATTTCAGGATTAATGACTGCAACAGAGAGAGAAATAGAGAGTGAAATCTACAATGGTAGTTGCAGTTGCCATGCCAAGGAGCCAGGCCTCCAAGACTGCCTTTGCAGTGAGTTTCCTTAGTATCTTTCCATGAATAAACTGATGTGTACCTCTCCTGATGAGTTGGGAAAACAGAAGAGTTAATTGGAAGCTGAAGCTAGCATTTCTAGGAGGCATGGTGAGGGCTAGATGTTATTTGGAAATGGATGCTATGAGTATTTAATGCCCAAGTCACTTCCTTGTTATGAACTTTCTATTCCATTTTGTTAAATGCCTTTTGCTTTGGATTCACATGTCATATACCTTGGTATAGTATAAAGGCATATATCAGTGGGGGCTCAGAGTTGTGAATTTGAATAGATGACTATACCATAACTACTATGATCCTGGTGTAGCTTAGAAAGGGTTCACAACAAGAGGACTCTGGGCAACATTAAAAATTTAATTCAGACATGATTCTGACTTGCCATTAAAACAAGCAAAATGAGACAAAATGAGATAAAGACTGATTTAATATCACTTTCTCAAAAGTTAGAATGGGAATTTATTTGAGATTGCTTTTATATATCATCAAAATGCATTCCTCTAGAATCTCGAGCACATGTGAAGGATGCTTATAAAGAGTATTCCTGTTCAGATAGAGGTTGCACCAGTTGACTTCTGAGATTCTGGAGTTCTGAGTCACTTATTAAACAGCTTTCCCAATATCTATAGTCAGATAAAATATGACTCTTTGAATGGCTTCCTCTCCAGAGAAATAAACAGGTCATTATAGATGGAAATGAAAGAAGTGCTGTTGACTTAGCTTTCCTCCACCTTGACTCCAGCTCTTTGAGAAACAGCTGGGCAAGGGTTCAAAAGAGTTATTTCTAAGCTTACTTCTTATTCCTATCCTAACAAATCATTAACAGTTGGCTGTCTGGTGCTCTTTCAACTTAACTCCTTGTTGGCACTGGTTACACAGTGGTACTTTAGATTTTTTTTCTACTCCTCTACTAGGTTTGAGACTTTTGAAAACAATATATCTTGAATGAATTCATTCAAGTCAAATCAACAAATATTTATGCAAAATCTATAGTGCATAACACTAGAGATATTAAAAAGGCAAAAAAAAATATCCAGTCCCTGCATTTAAGGAACTCACAGTCTAATGGATACATTCCTTCATACAGAAACCAATCTGCAGCAGTGGGAGAGTTCCTAAATTAGAAATAAGAACTGATTATTTGCAAGTCAGAGCTACCACAATTCTCCTAGGGGAAAATGTTTTTCAATATTAACTTTGTTATTCAATGTTATATAATAATACTTATTTTGAGGTTAGATTTTTGTAACTTCTTTCATTTGTAACTGTATTAAATCCAGAAGTAAAATAATAATGCTAATAATAATAATGAAAAATGAATGTCTGAAATGTGAACAGTGACAAAAAATAATTAGGTGTCATGTAAAAAACACTGGATCCAGCTCTGCCATTTAACTATCTGTGTGACCTTAGCAAGTCACTTAATTCTCCTGGGCCTCAGTATCATCATCTTTAAAATAAATTAGACTACTATGTGGTTTCTGGTTCTATGATCCTATAACAGTGATGATGATGATGATGATATTGATAATGATGATGATGATGATGCTATCTTTAATGATCCAAAAGAACTTTTTCTAATTATATAGCAATAATTCAAAGTCAGAATGCAGGGTTTCACTCAAACTTAAAAAATTCCCTACCTAAATGCAGTTGAGAAGAAATATCAGGCTTAACTTGAAATATTTATGTTATTAATTTTTAAATGATCACTTCAATATCCTTTTAAATAGCATAAGTTCTTTCTGACTCACCTTGAATACTATGATTAAAATTGGAAAGTAATATTTCATCTGGAATAGACTTAAGTCCATTATGGCTCTATTTTCAAGGTCTTTTGCCATGGTTACAGGCTTGTGCTATCAACTTGTTTTCAACATTAGTTGAAGTTCCATGAAGTCTACAGCACAAATACTTGCTATATCTACATGGACACCACTGAATTACAATTTTTTTACCTATTATTTTTCTCCCTCTCACTTTTTCTTCTCTTAAAGATTCTTAAAGGGAAAATAAAGGGTGTTCTATACTTATTTTAACTATAACATCATATTAGCTTCAATTTGCCCATACCATAATTCTACCATGACTCAAACAAATTCAGATTTTAAACTTTCTTCTTTGGATAACAATAAGCAGTAATGTCATAGTGAACAGAAGATGATGAAGATAGGAAGATTTCCCTAGCCAGACCCATAACTAAGTAAATGCGACTAGGGCTCTCCTTCAGGGAACTGAAATTTGAGAGAGTGCTGTCAACTCCTGTAGTCCTTCATTGGGTAGAAATAACTGAGATAAGTAACTATTTAGCAAATATATATATATACATGTGTGTATGTACGTATGTAGGTATGTAGATATGTATATTTTACTAGACCTGTGATTTCATCGGTTAAAGAGTTTAGGATGAATTTCTTCTATCGATACAGATTGCCACCTGATTTGTAACATATAATCATATTTTTGATAGTACTTTTTATGAACATCTTTTGTTTTTTTTATCACCTACATTTCCCAGTGTATCTCACTCCTTCTTCCTCCCAGGGAACTATAACTTATAACAAAGAAAAAAAGAAGTTCAGCAAAACTAAATAACATATAGAAAAAAGATCTGATATTATATGCAGTATTCCATACCTATAGTCCTCATCTCTGAAAAGAAGTTGAAGGAGGTGCCTTCACATATCTCTTCTTTAAGCCAAAGTTATTCATTATGACTTTGAAGCATTTAGTTTCTATTGATTTTTTATGTTATTCCTTCAATTTATATTGTTATTCTTATTATGTATTTTGTTTTCCCAGTTTTGCTTACTTTACCTTGCATGAATTTATCTATTTTCTAATGCCTCTCTATATTCCTCATAGTCATCATTTCTTGAATTCCTTCCATATTCCATTATATTATTGTACTACAACTTATTTAGCCATTTCCCATTGATGAGCATCTACTTTGTTTATAATTATTTGCTATTAAAAACAATGCTGTGACTATTTTACATTTCTGTCATTGATCTTCTTAGGGAGGAAATGTAGCAACAGAGTCTTAAAGTCAAAGAGTATGGATGTTTTACTCATCTCCATTGCACAATTCCAAAAAGTTTTCCAAATGCTTAGACCAATTCACAGCTTTACTGACAGTGAATTATTGTGCCCATCTTTGCAAAATCCCTGCCATATTGACTATTCCTATCTTTTTTTCATCTTTGCTAAGTTGCTAGTTATGAAGTAAAATGTCAGTTTTGTTTTGATTGGCATTTTCTCTTATTTTTTAGTGCTTAGAAAAATTATTTTATATGGTCATTAGTAGTTTAGAATTCTACTTTTGAGAAATGTTTGTCCAAATTCTTTACTTATCTTTGGGAGGAGATTACTTTTGGTCCAAGACGTTTTTGTTATTTATCTATATATCTGTGACATTGATCAGATATTTGATAAAAGGATTTTTTTCAGTTAATTACTTCTCTTCTTATCTTAGTGGTATTGATTTAGTTCATGCAAAAACTTTTCAATGCCATGTAATCATAATGATCAATTTCATCTTTTGTAATCATTTATATTCCTTCTTTGGTTTAGAATCCCATCCGTTGCTGTAAAACCTATTTAATCTGATTGTCTTCCAATTGTTTCTAGGATATGATCTTTAACATTCAGGTCCTATACCTATTTTGAGTTTATTGTGCTACATGGTGTAAAATATTGGTCTACACTTTGTAAGAGAGATTTCCAGTTTCCCCTATCATTCTTATAAAATAGGGAGTTTTTCATAGGCGATGTATGTTTGAGGATTTATCAAATATTGGGTTAAGTTAGATTATTTCTAATTCCACCTCATTTAGTCAGTTCCACTGATTTGCTTTTCTATTTTTAAACTACTATTGAATGGTTTTGAAGATAATTGCTTTATAATACAATCAAATGTCCAGAAGTGCTATTCTCCTTTCACTTTTAAATTATTTCTCTTGATATTTAATATCTTTTTTCAATTTGTAATCGTAAAAATTTAACCAAGATGTTAAATGACTTGCCAAGGGTCACTTATTCAATGTATGTTAGAGGAGGAAATTGAATACACTTCTTGACTCTGAGGCCAACTCTGTAGCCATGATCTTTGGCAGCAGTAATAATTAGTTAAAGTAGGATGCTATCTGAGAGTTTACATTTCCCCACCAGTGGCTTCACCCTTCTTTCCTGGCCTGATCCTGTTCTCTCTGTCATCAAAGGGCCTTCAAATTGCGGTTTCTACTCTTGAGAGTTGGCCTTTCCTTGTAACCCTCAACTGAATTTGTCTTTAAAATGTGAATTGATAGTAGCTTCTGTGCCTGCCTAGTCACCAAAACTGCTAGTTACAGCTCCATTTTTAGCTATTATTTAAGATCTTGGGAACCCAAAGACAACACCTCATGGGCAGGTAAGAAAGGGAGAAAAAAAAGAAAAATAATATCCTTACATTTATGTACTTCTTTAAAAGCATGGCACTCTTTTGAATGCATTATTTCAATTGATTCATACCAGAATTCCAAGAGATAGGTAATATAAAGTATTACTCCCCCCATTTTACAGATGAAGATAACTGAGGCTCAGATAATTCAAGAAAGCAAGTGGCAGAGCACATAGAACGCTGAACCTGAATTGAGAAAGACCTGAGTTCAAAATCCAGCCTGTGACACTTATTAGCTTTGTGACTATAGGCAAGTTACTTAACCTGTCTATTTCAGTTTCTCATCTGTAAAATGCATATAGTAATAGCACCTTCCTCCCAGGCTTGTCATGAAGACAAAATGATAATACTTGCACAATGCTTTGTAAACTTTAAAGCCCTGTATTAAGGCTAGCTATCATCATCATCATTATTAATATCATTGTCTTGCCAAATTCCACGTGGACAGTAATAACAACAAGAGCAGTAATATCCATTTTATAGCTCTTTATGGTTCACAACATGCCTTTCTCATAGCATGTTATACTTACTTTATGAATGAGAAAAGCAAAAGCTCAGAGAAATTGTGTCTTGTCTAAGGTTACAGAAGTAGTAAGAAGTAGAGCTAGATGTCACTCCCAAGACATCTGTGTTTTTGCTATTAAAGGAGCATAAAATCGTAGGTTTAGAGTTGGAAGGGAGTATCCAGTCCAATTTCTCCATTTTACATATGAGAATGCTGAGGATCAGAGAGGTCAAATGACATAGGCAGTATATGGCAGAACTGGGATGTAAACTCAGGTCCCATGATTCCTTGTTCCACACTCTGAGTTCATTACTTTTTCTATAGCATCCCACTGTACCTGCTTGGGAGGAATAATTATTTAATATCAGATAGTGCCTCTTTCTTCACCTGGACTATCCCCTGATTGGGCCCTGCCCTGCTTCCTATTTATCCCTGGTCCTCACACTATCCCCAAATCTTCTCTGTTATACCCCTGGCCCCAATGAATTGAGAATGTGTTGAGTTCTCCTTGTCCAAGGCACAAAAACTGGTAGTTCTGTAGAGTATTTTACAGCTTTCAGAATGCCTTCAAGTCAGCACTTAAAGCCCTTAATGATTTGGTCCTATCCTATTTTTCTAAGGCCCGTATATTGCTCCCCCTTCCACAATCTGTGATCCAGCCAAACTAGCCTTCTCTCTTCCTCATGATGGCACTCCATCTCCCATCTCTGACTCATTATGGTCATCCCACATGCCTGGCATACACTCCCTCCTCACCTCCATCTCGGAATCTCTCTTTTCCTTCAAGGCACAACCTCTCTCAAATTACCTTGTAATTCAATACTTTCTATATATTTGTATATTCTCTTTGTATTTATTCTGGATATTCTTATATATGCCCTTGTCTCCTCCTTTAGAATATGTGCTTCTTGCCAATAGGGATTGTTTGATTTGTTGTGTTTGTAATGCAAGAAGCACTTGGCATATGGAAGGAACTTAATAATCACAAGCTGATTGATTGATGGATAAATAAGTCACTCCACAAGAAGTAGGAATTGGGATAAAACCAAATGGCAACAAAGATACAATAAACTACATTACCAGAGGGAAAAAAGATCCCTTTTAGATACTATGCTATGTATGACTGGCAGACGTTTTTGAATGGTGAAACAGGAAATTATGACATCTGTGTGTACCATGACAAAAATACGGACATGTTTCAGTGCCTTGTGTTGAGCATCTCAGTTGTCGTAGTTATGGGGATATTATTTTGACATTTCATCATTGCATTGTGGCATGGTGACCCAGTGCCTCCAGCAGCCTGGATGGACAAGTTGACTGAGGTATATGGCACATTAGGAAGCAATGAAATGGTTCATTACTGATACTAGGATGGGCTAGAAATAAGGATATAAGACAAGGAATAAGAAATCATAATGCCTAGTATCTGTTCTGCTACTAATTTAATATGTGTTCTTGGGGAAGTTAGTTAAATGACTTAATAACTCACTTGTTTCCAGGTATTCGCATGATATAAGTTGTACCTTATACATTTACTAGGGGTGATAGAGTTTAGTGACAATGTTGACTTACAGGGTCACTGTCATTTGGAACTGTAGGGGGCCCAAGAGGTGTATCATCTAGTCCAAGGGTTCTTAACCTGGAGTTAGTGAAATAATTGTTTAAAAAGTATTTTGATAACTGTTTTTAAGTATAATTGTTTTCCTTTGTAATTCTATGTATTTTATTATATATGCTTAAAAACATTATTCTTAGAATGGGTGCAGAAGTTTCTCCAGGCTGCCAAAGGAGTCCATGACACAAGAAAGGTTAGGACCCCCTGATATAGTCCAACTTTTTCATTTTGCACATGAAGTACTGAGACCAACTAAGTTTTAGTGACTTGCCCAGTCAATCAATAAGCATCTACTGTGTGCTAGGAATGAGAGATACATGGAGAGAGCACTGGACATGGAGTCAGGAAGACTTCAGTTCAAATCTGGCCCCAGACACTCACTATCTGTGTGGTTCTCAAGAGGTCCCTTAATTCTCTGCCTCAGTTTTCTCATCTGTAAAATGGTGATAATAATAGCCCCCTCCCAAGGTTATAAGAATAAAATGAGGTATTATTTGTAAAGCACTTTGCACACTTTAAGGCTTTATATGAGAGTTATATTAGTGTTGATGATGATGATGATGATGATGTTACCATTATAGAAAGTCAAAACAGTCTCTGACTTCAAGGAGGTTACATTTTAATTGAGGAGACAATATGCACATGTATAAGTGGCAGAAACAAAATAGTGGATAGAAAATAGCCTTGGTGATCATGGTGGTAAGGAATGAAAGGGAAGCAATAGCAGCAGGGCATTTAGAAAGGAGTCCTAAAGAGGTTGGTACTTCAGCTGAGTCCTGCAGGAAACCTGGAATTGTAAGGAATAGAAGTGAGAAGACAGGGTATTCCACACATAGGGAACAGGGAATATAAAAGCCAAAGGTCACAGGGCTAATGAACGTCAGCTCAGTGAAGGGAGATACCATTTATATAAAGAGCATTTTTTTATCATCATGTCAAAATGTCCTTGGTACTCAGCTATTTTAAAACTGCTGCTACCCAGCAAGAAATAAGAAAGAGTTCTCATTTACTTTATGCTGGCTCTAATAGCAGAGGAAGATTTTGTTTTCAAGATAATCTCATGAATTTGAATGAATATTGGATTACTCTTCAAAGCCATGGCTTTCACCAAGTACCTACTTAGCCCATCCCTTGACCTACCTGGCAAATCCTACCAGACCCACATGGGAAAATGAAATCTTAGCACCTGCTCCAAACCTATTCTGTCTAAGATCGCCTGAGACCAGGCCTATTTTGGAGCTGACAGTTTCTTGGGAAAGCAAATAACATCAATGAGATGCAGAGACGCCAGTCATGTAATCTCCATCTATTCTACAGATAGGGCAACATGGCAAAATCTTGACACTTGTTACTATCCCCAAGGTCATCAGGTGAAGGATAACCCATGATGGCAACCTCAGTAAGAGGTTTGTTCTGTGATCAGCCACCAGGGGGCAGAGAAACATATCCTCCCACCATCTCAGCTCCAGGGAATTTAGTGTAGCTTGTGTTTTGATAGCCCCTGTTTGTTTTCTCAACAGCCTGAAGAGCATGCTAATAGAGGGTGTCATAGGAGAAGGGAAGGATGGGATTAAATAACAGGGAAAGCCTTTAAAATGAAAGAATGGAGTAAGCTCCACAACTATTTCCAAAGCCTAGCTATTTCCTCTCCAAAGCTAGGCTCCCTTTATATGACAAAAGATGAGTAAAAGGAGTTGGGGGAGGAGGGAGACTTGGCCACCTTGGGTCCCTGCATTGCCAAATCCTTCTGAGAGTTGGGAGTTTGCTATGATAAATTGCTAGGTTCTTAATAATACCTTTTCATTTAACACACAAACACTGTATTATTATTTTTAAAGTGTCTGTGCTTATTTTTCCTTTGTAACAGGGAAACACGCCACTTCTCAAGCACTACAACAAAACAACAACAGAAGAAAAAAAATATCTTCTATAGACTGCTAAAATACAGTTTCAGTCTTAGTGGGGAAGCATGGCAAAAGGCATGTTAACGAAGTCAGGTCAGACAGCTTATACTATGATCGAGAACTTGATTTGCCCATTTACACTAGCACCTAGATCTAATACTGGTGATAGAAAAGGGGGGGGGAAGCTAAACATTTTATGATTCGTGAAACTTCAAGAGACAAATTCAGCGCTATAAGTGCTATTAATGCTGTTTAATTTGATACAATAAGCAGGTGCTAAATGCCTACTCTGTGTCAGGCAATGTACCAGGTGCTAAGACAAAGATGAAATAGTCCCTGGCCTTGAGGAGCTTACATTTGACTTATTAGATTACAAATGCCTTGAAGGAAGGGATCATGTCCTTTGTATATGATTATTTATTGGAAAAAAAGAGTAAGTGCTTAAAAAGTTGAATTTTGTTGAATTTGGAAATTTTTTGTTGAATTTGGAAAGAATATTTGAAGGAATATTTATTTTATTTTTTGACTTGTCCTCACTGTGTCAAAGACAGTGCTGGGACCTATATTCAATTCAATTCAGTACCTCTATTTTACTATATTCAATAAATAAACTGACTGACCACTTCAATCAAGGTCACTGTTATCCAGGAAGGGCAGAATAGGCATAATTCCATGGCATTTTTGAGAACAGGAGTTCTTTAAAAAGATCCATGGACTCTAAGGGGATCTGTGAAATTGCAAGGGAAATATATATATATGTGTGTGTGTGTGTGTGTGTGTGTGTGTATTATATACATGTACATATGTGTATTTATGTGTATATATGTATAATGTGCATTTTTATACATATCATATATATGTAATTTATATCTGTATCTTTATTTTCACTTTACTTTCCCAAGAAGCTGTCAGCTCCAAAATAGTACTGGTCTCAGGCAATCTTAGACAGAATAGGTTTGGAGCAGGTGCTGAGATTTCATTCTCCCCTGTGGGTCTGGTAGGATTTGCCAGGTAGATCATGGGATGGGCTAAGTAGTGAAATTTAGTATTTCCTTCAATTATTTAAACAGGTCCAGGACACACATCAAAAAGATTAAGAACCCCTCTGCTAGTACTCTGAAATGGTCAGCCAAGCTTATTTATTGAACACAGTACGGATGGTGCTAAACCATTTCCCCAAATGGGACCCAGCCAGCCCATTCTTACATGTGCTTCATAATGAAACCCACTAGAACTACAACAGAAAGGTCTAAGAGTCTTCTCAGGGAGGAAACTTCTTTTATCTCAGGCTTGAATGATTCAGAGGCAAGGCCTTCTGGCGAGAGATCCAAGAGAGAAAAGCAGAAGCCACCGACTATCAGGGGCTCAGTTTAACCAGCATCCTCACAGGCTTTCACTGTGGTATCCGAGTCATAACATACAAAAGCTGACCCCAGCAGTATCTTCCGTTTCCCCTCGTGGAAAGGTGCATTTCTTTGTAATGAGAGGTTGAGCAGTACTCAACTATTCTTTGAGGCGGTCGCAGAAATCAGCAGGCTCAGACATTAACAAGCTTAAAAGGTATTACCTGTCTCGTCTTACCAGGAGGTTTACACTGACTGTAGGGGTTTCACATCTCTCTTGTACTTTCATGAGGGAATTAGTTAAAATTGCCAAGGTGGAAAGTATTTGATTTAGATTAATTTTACTTTGCCAAGCAGCAGAGACTCATCACTGTGATTGGCTGTTCTACCCATACTGCCCTAAATGCTTTAAAGATACCCTCAGGGGGTGGGGAAAGCCTTCAGTTCAAAGCGCTTGATGGATAGTCACAATGGATTGTTATTATCTTTTCAAAAACCCTAGAAAAGCCTAGGAGAATAAGCTGGGAAAAAAGACATTCTACCAAGGAGGTGGGATACCCATAGAATCTGAGTGGGCATTGTTTCACTCAATGTAAACTCATGCAATGTCTTGATCAGGGTGTGGGATGTTCAAGAGAATCAAGCGGCATATTGGTGACCTTCATTTATTCTTTTTTTTCCCCAACAATGTTCTATTGATGCTTTTTTTGAACATTACTGCAATTTCCCAAGGTTCTCATCACTACACACACACACACACACACACACACACACACACACAGAACCCTCCCTTGTAACAAAGTACAATTAAGTAAAAGAAATTAATTTACTGACCATGCCTGATAGCATATATACCACATTCTACACGGAGTGGATAAAGTGCCTGGCCTGGAATCAGGAAGATTCATCTAGCTGAGTTCAAATCTGGCCTCGGACACTTGCTAGCTGTGTGATCTTAGGCAAGTCACTTAACCCTGCTTGCCTCAGTTTCTTCAACTGTAAAATGAGCTGGAGAAGGGAATGGTAAACCACTCCAGTATCTTTGCCAAGAAAAGTTGAAAAGGGATCATGAAGAGTCAGAAACAACTGAAAAAGAATTGAAAGTCCACCTTTCTACTGGGAGAAGAGCTGTTTTATTACCTGTCCTCTAGAATGACGGTCATCCTGCTGATCTCAATCAGTCAATTAAACAAAAACCATTAAGTGCTTCCTCTATGCAAAGCATTGTGCTAAGTGCTAAGAATACAAAGAAAAAGGAAAAGCAGTCCTTGCCCTCAAGGAGCTTACATTCTAACGAGAGACAACATGTAAATAACTAGATGCGTATGTGTGCAGAGTAGGTGGGAGGTAGTATCTCAGGAGAAGGCACTAATAGCTAAGAGAAGCAATAAAGGGTTTTGGCAGAATAAGAGATTTGAGCTGAATCTTGAAGGAAGGAAAGGCAGCTAAACGGCAGAGACAAGGAGGGAGAGCACTCCAGTCCTGGGGAAACAGCCAGTGCTAAGGCACAGAACTGGAGATCAGGGGCTGTGGGTGAGAAACAGCAAATAGGCCAGTGTCGTTGCATTAAAGAGTACGAGTTGGGAAGTATAAGAACATTGACTGGGTAAGAAGAAGTCAGGTTATGAAGAGTTTTCAGTGCCAAACAGAGGACTACATATCTGCTTCTGGAGGCAATAGGGAGCCACTGGAGTTTATTGAGTAGGGGGTGACAAAGTCTGAATTGCACTTGGGGAAAATCACTTGGGCAGTTTAGTAGAGCATATATTGGAGAGGGAAGAGATTTGAGGCGAAGAGACCAATTAGAAGGGTTATGAATGAATGAATGAAAAACCATTTAAACCATTTTAAATTAAAAATCATTTAACTTTCTTTGTTGAAAGCACTGTGCTAACTGTTGAGGATGCAAAAAAAAAAAGACAATCCCTACTCCTCAACGAGCTTTCATCCTAATAGGGGAGACAACACATAGAGGAGATATCAGCTGTAAAGTCAGATGGAAAGGCTCAGTAGACCTTATGACATACCAGCAAGACAGATGGATATGCATCTTCTTCAGTGTTATTTCCATTTATATATATGTATATATATATATATATATACATATATAGTGTGTGTATTATATATGTGTATATATATGTGTGTGTGTGGAGAGAGAGAGAGAGAGAGAGAGAGAGAGAGAGAGAGAGAGAGAGAGAGA
>NW_020954610.1:71555254-71573781 GCF_900497805.2 Vombatus ursinus
AGAGAGAGAGAGAGAGAGAGAGAGAGAGAGAGAGAGAGAGAGAGAGAAAGGGAAGGAGGGAGGGAGAGGGGGGAGGAAGAGGAGATGGGATCTGAAGGGTCCTGCTACTCCTAAGCCATTGGACTTATCTGCCTATTGGTGGCAGTTGGTCAGCACTTGGTGTTGGTGGGGAAAGGGCATAACAAGTCCCTTCTCCACAATCCATCCTAGATTATGGATTTTAGGGATAGTTTGGAAGCACCGCAGTGGTCTTGGGGAAGGGGAAGTGTTGTTACTCCTGTGACTTTTGTTTTTTATTGCTGTTTCTGGGGCAAAGGGTCCTGGGTTTTCTCAATAAAGTATTCAAACCCAAGCTCTTCAATTCCAAACCCAGCACTATTTCAACTGCAATACACTTTCCTCATTGTGGGTTTACTCCACCATTGTCATAGTAACTCATATTCATACAGATCATTAAAGATTTACAGAATATTTCTTTAAAACCACTCTATGCCTTGCTCATGGTAAACATCAGAGCTAGGACTCAAATTCAGGTCTCCTGACTCCAAATGGTAAAGTATAAAGAGTGATGCCCCACTTCTAGGGCTGTATCCCAAAGAGATCATACGAATGGGAAAAGGACCCACATGTACAAAAATATTTATAGCAGCTCTTTTTGTGGTAGCAAAGAACTGGAAATTGAGAGGATGCCCATCAATTGGGGAATGGCTGAACGAGTTGTAGTATATGAACATAATGGAATACTATTGTGCTGTAAGAAGTGATGAGCAGGCAGACTTCAGAAAAACCTGGAAAGACTTGTATGGGCTGATGCTGAGTGAAGTGAGCAGAACCAGGAGAACATTGTACACAGTAACAGTCATGTTGTATGATGACTAACATTGATAGATTTAGCCCTTAGCAATGCAAGGATCTAAGACATCTCCAAAGGTCTCATGATGGAAAATGCTATCCACATTCAAAGAAAGAACTATGGAGTTTGAACGCAGATCAAAGCATACTATTTGCAATTTTTTTTCTTCTGTTGTGTTTTGTTTTCTCTTTCTGGTGGTTCCTCCTATTGGTTCTAATTCTTACTTACAACATCACTAATGTGAAAATGTTTAATAGGAATGTATATGTACAGCCTATATCAGATTGTATGCTGTCTTGGGGAGGGAGGCGGGAAAGGAGGGGGAGAAAAATTTAAAACTCAAGAGTTTATGGAAGTGATTATTGATAAATCAAAATAAATTAATAAAAAAGAATGATGCCTTCTATGGTTGCTTTCTTTTACATTATGACAGTTATTGTATATATCATTCTCTAACTTCTGCTTACTTCTCTCTATATTGATTCATATAACAGCTTTGAAAGTTTCTCTCAATTCCTTATATTTGCCATTTCTTATGGTATAATAGTGTTCCATGGCAATTTTTTTCTGGTAATTCCCAAGTGATGAGCTTCCACTTTCCTTCCTCTGTGGGGTTACTCAGTATTGGGAGACTTCATTTATTCTATTACAAACTTCATGTCATTTTGGGGAACACTAAAATTTTTGTCAAACTAAAACTAGATCGATCAAATATTCTTAATGAATTTTGAAGGCTTTTCTAAATTTATTAACTACCAGTAGGTCGTTACTCAGTGACTTTGGGACCCTAGGTTATTTTGGTTTTTGTTTCATGGAACATCACTGATGTTACTGGGAGCTCTGTCCTTTTAGAGAGAGTAGCAAAATTATACTGATAAGCTGTTTGACCCTGGTCAAGTCACTTGACTTTTCTCAGTTTCTGTTTCCTTTTCTATCAAATGAGGGGATTGGACACCCTGTTTTCTAAGGATTTCTAATATTTTTAAGAAAACAGCTAGATGGATCAGTGGATAAGAGCACTGAGCATGGAGTCAGGAAGACCTGAATTCAAATATGGCTTCAGACAGTAGCTGCGTGACCTTGGGCAAGTCACTTAACCTCTGTTTGCCTAGGAGGCAGTTAAGTGCCTCAGTGGATAGAGTATTAGGCCTGGAGTCAGGAAGACCTCAACTTAAATCTGGTCTCAGACACTTGTTAGTTGTGTGACCCTGGGAAAGTCACTTCATCCTGCTTACTTCAGTTTTCTCATCTGTAAAATGAGCTAGAGAAGGAAATGGCAAATCACTCCAGCATCTTTGCCAAGAATGGTGTGCTATGATTCACGGGGTCACGAAGAGTCAGGTACAACTGAACCACTTAACAACAATAACAACAACAAGCAAAATTACAGTAGGGTGTAAATGGAGAATCATGGGAGCCTACTTTGGAAGTATGTGGGGTAGAATTGTCCCAGGCAGTCACTAAAACTTAGCATGGTACATTGGCTATGGCACTGGATTTAATATCAGGAAGACCTGGGTTAAATCCTGCTGCAAGCACTTTGTTGCTGGCTGAACCTGGGTAAGTCACTTAAACTATATGCGCCTCGGTTTCCTTATCTGCAAAACAAAGGAGCTGGACTCCATTACTCCCAAAGACCCTTCCCTTACTAACTCTATGATAACACTTATCACTTACTATCTGATAATAGCTAGCATTCAGGTAGCCTGTGGTGCTGTGGATAGAGCTCTGGTCTTGAAGTCAAGGAGACCTGAATTCAAATTTTGCCTCAGACCCTTACTAGCTATATGATCTAGGGTAAGTCATTTAACCTCACTCAGCCTCAGTTTCCTCATCCATAAAAGGAGGATAATAAGAGTACCTACCTCTCACAGTTGCTATGATAATCAAATGAGGTAACATTTGTAAAGTGCTCTGTAAACCCCAAGACACTGTAGAAATGCTAACTCTTACTATCCGTGATCCCAGAAAGATGCATATTTGAGTTTGTATACACACCATTTCACACATGGGTAAAGGTGGTTTGCTTAGGAACATCTAGTACCAATTTAAATCTAATGTCTACCCTCTTCTTGTTACTTTTTTATTTCCAATGTAATCTTAATGAGTAGTAGCATATAGGGCAGAGTCTCCAGAATAATCTCAGCTAACCAATGTCCTTTCACTTTCTCTAGGATAGTGTCTTCATATTGAAAAGTGATTAGGGCATCTCCTTCCAAATGAATATTTAGGATTATTATTAATATTAGATTATTAAAATTCTGATATTAGAATATCAGAATTTCATTGTTGTTAATTTTATTTTTTTGCAAACCCAAACAGTCTCTAAATTTTCTTCTGTGATTCATTCTTTCTCTCCTCCCCCCACTTCCCTAACTCCTATGAAATTGCTTTTTAAAGCCTGCCATCAGGGATAGTACGATAATCTCAACCTGACTCAAACAGAACTCTACCTTTTGTTACTTGGAGAGAGGAGGGGGAAGTATTTATAAATGCCCTATAGCATCATATATTCAGAGCCAAAACGGATTGTAAAGGTCATCTAGTGCAGAGGTGTCAAATTCAAAGCCCTTCTGTGGCCTACAAAACACTCAGTACAGTAGAAACCTGATTGGAATTTAAGTGGGAAATGTTTAACAAAATTAATAAAAATACCAAGCAACATAGATAATGTTAATTTGTGGTTTTCTACATCAAAATGCAGAACTCAGGGAGTCTGACCCCACTGATCTAGTCTAATCCCCTCATTTTCCAGAGAAGGGAGGTCAAGAAACAGGCCTAAAATGGTACAACTAGTAAATGGCAGAGCTAGAATTCCATCCTTGTCTTAGTAGCTCAGTACTTATGGTGGTGTCCCAGAAGTCTGAGTTTACACACTAACAGCGATTAAAACTGCACTGACTTTTGGTATAGAGCTTTAAAAGGTACAAAATATTTTCTTCAACACTACTACATGACATGAGAGCTAGAAAATTTCAGAGTCAAGACTCAGATCCAGGCCTCCTGTCTCAAAACTGTGAAGGGGGTAAGGGGAGTGTTGATTTTGGAGAAAGAAATTCTAAATCCTGGTTCTACCACTGGTTTTTCTAGGTGATGTTGGAAAAGTCACCTCACCTCTCAACCTCATGTTCCTTCTTTATAAAAGGAGAAAGTTGGATGTGATGCATTTGGAGATATTTTCCAGTTCCAATTCCATGATCCTATAGGCCCAGAGCTCTTCACACTGTACTATATTGACTCAAAGTATGCAGTCAATTCAAGAAGGGCTTAATAATCATCTACTAAGTGTGAAAGCCTGTACTTGGTGGGAAAGCCTGTGCTTGGCTCAGAAGACACAAAAACAAAAACAAAACTGTCACTGGGCTCTAAGGGCTTGAATTTTACTGGGATTGGGGTGAAGCGGGAGAGGTAGTTACCATATGCATACAAGGAAGTAAATAGGAGCATTTATAAAGTAATTTCAACACTTGTGAGGTTTTGAATGGAGGTTTTGGAAAGGCCTCATGGAGAAAGAGATACTTGAAATGTATTTGGAAGAAACTAGGGATTTCAAAAAATGGACATGAGGAAAGAGTGTTTTCCAGAAGTGGTGAATCACTTGTGCAAAGATCCAGGGTAGGAGATGCAATGTCCTATATGAGGAGTAGCTAGAAACTCAGTTTGATTAGAATGGAGA
Source organism: Vombatus ursinus (assembly GCF_900497805.2). NCBI lineage: Eukaryota > Metazoa > Chordata > Mammalia > Diprotodontia > Vombatidae > Vombatus > Vombatus ursinus. Next base: position 71,559,784 of record NW_020954610.1, read on the forward strand.
ATATATGAAGTGAACTAATTTGGAATAAAACCCAAAGGGTAAGTGGCAGTCAGATTTTTAAAGAGTTCTAAATGACAGGTGGAGTATTTTGTATTCTATCCTCAAAACAATAGGGAAACTAGTGAACACTTTGGATCAAGGGGTAGGGAATAAATCACAGCTATTTTAGAAATACCAATTTGGCAAATGTGTAGAGGCTAGGCTGGATAATGGAGAGACTGGATGCAGGAAAAACAATTAGGAAGCTGTAGCAATAATCCTGGGGAGTGGGGATGAGAGTCTATACAAGTGCAAAGGAATTCATTGACATAGATGGCTAAGAAAAAAAATTAATTTACAAATATCTATTAAGCACCTACTATATGCTAAACTGTTCAAAGAGTCTACATATACTATGTATGTATGATACAAAGACAAAAAAATGAAACATTTTCTGACCTCATGGAACTTGACGGACCCATATTTACATATCTAAGTTATATATAAATATAAAATAAACACAAACTAATTGGGGGATGAAGGGTATTAGCATGTGGGATGTGGATCAGGAAACGTCTCAAGTTCAAGATGATATTTAGGCTGAGCTTTGAAGGAAACCAGAGGATATTAAGAGGTCAAGGCTAGGAAGGACCACACTAAAGGCATGAGAGAGAGTTTTTGTACAAAGGCACAAAGATCAGAGATAGAGCAGCAAGAAAGCTAGTTTGGTTGGATCCGAGTCCTTGAAGGAGATCCATGTATAATAAGCCTGGAAAAGTAGGTGGGGGCCAGGTTGTAAAGGGCTTATCATCTCAGGGAAGTGGGAGACAGAGAATAATAGAATTTGGAACTCAAAATTTTTAAAAAATGTTAAAAATTATTTTAAGATGTAATTGTGGAAAAATAAAATATTATGCTTTAAAAAGTCAAAAATAGGGGATTATATTTCTTCCTAGCGGTAACAGAGAAACACTGAAGTTTATTGAGTAGAGGAGTGACTTGATGAGACCTGTGCTTTAAGAGTTATCAAGTTGGCAGCTCTGTAAAGGGGGGACTGAAAAATAACTATTTGCTAATAAGCAAAGGACAGACTGTGTAGTTGGTTAGACTACTTCTACAAATACTTGCATACATACATACATACATACACATACATACATACATACATATAACGTATTTATATTCAGTGGGTGCTATTTCCTGCCATAATAACATATTTTCAGTCCAAGGAAGAGAGATGGGTGTTTCTGAAATACTGAGCAGCAACTGGACCCATTCTTAGTGGTTTATACACATGTAATTAGCAGTTTAATTTCCTCTGTGGCGAAGTTAGCCCTAAGATTTCATTTGCTAAGAAGCACAATTTTACTGTCAGAAACAGGACTGGGACGTCAGTTTTAGCTCAGCACTGCCCTCTTCTGTTTCCTAACCAGTTCACTCGGAGGTAAGTTGACAGCAAAGCATCAGAATTGCAAATTGTAATTGGGCTGCATGGAAATTAATTGTCAGAGAAATGAGAAAATTTAACTCATTTAAAACCATACTTAATGAGGCTTCCTTTTTTTCCTGAACAAAAAAAATCATGAAATATTATATTTCTAATAACTGCCTTCCCTCCAGTTGCCCAGATAACTCCCATTATCATATTAGCCTTGTAACAGGTTTCCTTTCACACTACTTAGTGCAATTATGGATTGCATTGACTGACTATATACAAGGCGGGATAGTACAGAACAAAACTATCAGACAACAGGATCCAGCATTCCTGAAGCAACAGGGTTATGTGCAATGTGTCTATTCTTTCCAAGCTCAATTTTGGCTTTATATCACAATTGCTTTACAAAATTATCTACTCCCTCCCTCCTTTTTTTTCCTAGCTGAAGCAAAATTTCTTCTGTTCCTAGGAAGAGAGGTCACCTGATACTGATGTGGAACAGAACTGACCAACAAGTTTGGAAATGTGTCCTGAAGACTCTAGCTAATGAGCAGACAGGTTGCTTGGGATTTCAAATGTTCTTTGTTCTGAGTGTCTGCTTCCAGGCTTCACCTTTCATGATAATAGGAATGGCTGACAGTTGTATCACTCTTTTCATTCAATGCTCCCTGGAGGGCTTAACAAACTAATCACAAATTATATACCAAATGGTGTCACCCCATCACAGAAGCACAGCTGCTGGGAATAGGAAAGGCTCAAAACTCTCCAACAAGTCAAGAAAACAGAAAATGTACTTTTAGTCAAAACTAGGACAGACAGATTTGGAAAAAAATCTTTCTTGCAAGGTACACTGTTACCTCCCCTACCTTGACAAAACCTAGTCAGTATCATTATTATACTCCATAGGGCAGACTTGGTATCGGTCAGGAGAGAAAACATTCCTATGATCAGAATTTTTTTTTCTATTAAAGACTGGACCTGTGATTGCATCCACATAGGGATCTCTTTATACATATATAGATTGGCACCTGTCCTGTGACACAGTCTCAGACTTGCCTGGAGGCACTGGCCCAAAGTCACACAGGCATATGTACTAGAGGCAGGAAGGACTTGACCCCAGATCTTCCTGACTTTAAGAGTAACACTTCTCTACCACACATACCTTCATTTGCACAAACTCTTGGGAAAATATCAGAAAATCATACGAGTAGAAACATTAAAATACTTGATAGCAATTTCTAAAGTATTACCCCTCTTGGACTTAAAGCAAAAAAAAAAAAAAAAAAGACATTTCATTCACTCCCCCTGGCTGGAAAAAGGCTTTAAGGGCAATAGGTCTTTCCAGAGTCCATGAATTTCTTTTAAATAAGTGGCCACTTACTCTACAAAGAGAATAATGAAGAGAATAAAACATGGACCTGGAGTGAAGGTGGTATGGCCTGCAAGAACTATTCTCTGACCCTGCTTGAAAGTGGGTATTCTATTGTTGGAGACTTCATGTTCACCTACAACACAGCTGAACAGGCAGACAAGAATGTTCTCTCTTTGTTGATAGATCAATATGTCAAGGACCTATGATTTCATCAGTGTGGGAATTCCCTGCAGAGAATGATGGCCACTAGTCTGAAACTGATAGACTTAGAGATTTGACTGAGGCTCAGAGGGGTTAAGTGGCTTGTCCATAGTCAAAGAATTACTAGGTTCTAGAGTCAGCACTTGAACTCAGGTCTTCTTAACTCCAAATCCAGGACTTTATCCAGCATACCACACTATCAAAAAGTAGTGTCACAGAGGAATATGTGGCAAAAAACAAACAGACCAAAATATATGGAATCATATAGAATGCATAAGCACATTGATAAGAAACTGGAATTGCCAAACAACAGAATCCATTGAACACACAGAAATGGTCTTGGGTATTGTGCCTCTGTTTTGTTCTGTTTTTTCTTCCTTGTAAGTTGCAATGATAAATTTACTCACAGTGTTGTTTCTAGGCTGGGATTGACACAAAGAAACCACCAAAGCCTTTAATGTGAAGTCCCCCCAAAGTTCAAAATGCTATTTTATTAAATAAGAACTTGTCATTTGTGTGGGAGATGGCATTCATCCACTCGCGATGTGACTCCCCTTATATAAGCACATTCTTGAGGGAAAATAGAAGTCAACAGAGGTCCTGGGTTCAAATCCAGGTTCTATTACTTATTAGGTTTGTGATTTTGAACAAGTCTCTTCCTCTCTGTGATCCTCAGTTTCTTCATCCAGGAGATAAGGAGGTTGGATTAGGTGCCCCTCCAAAGTCTTTTCCAGCCCTAAATCTATGATAGATTGATTCTTTTGTTTTTGTGGAAGGAATATAGGGAATATATGAGTCAGAAGTAAGGAAGGAGTGCATTCTAAGCATGTGGGACAACTAGTAAAAGGTAATAATAATAATAAGGTAAAAAATAAAAAGGGAATAATATACAATGAGTTTGGAAAGATAAGTTGGGACTAGATTGTGTAGGGCTTTAAAGTCCAAATAGAGGAGCTCATCTTTTATCTTAGAAACAATAGGAAGGCATTGGAGTTGACTGAGCAGAGGAGCTGCATGTTCAGAGCTGGGTTGGAAGAAAACTACTTTGGCAATGATGTGTAGGATGGACTATACTGGAGAGACTTGAAGCAGGAAATTCAAGAAGGAGGCTGTTTCCACACTCTAGGCAAGAAATGATGAGAATCTGGACTAAGGCATTAGCTGGGTGAGTGGAGAGAAGGGGTCAGTTGTGGGAGATGTAAAGGCAGAAATGGGAAGATTCAGCAACTGGATGGATAGGTGGGGTGAAGAACAGCGAGGAGACAAAGATAAAGCCTAGGTAATAAACCTTATCTTTTCTCTATTGGCACTGAAAACAGTGCCCTATGTATCATAGGCATTAATAAATATATGCTAAATGATGTTTTTGAAAAAATTAATACTTCATTAATCTCTCATAGGTGACATGCTCTTCCTCTTCCCCTGCCTTCTTTTTTTGGGGGGGGGTAGAAACGGCTTAGCCTGTAAAACTAGAAGATCTCCAAGCCCACATCCATTTCTCTGACTCTGAATCTATGATTCATAAAGGCTATACTTGGGATGCCTGGGAAAAATATTGAAGTAAGAAAAATGTCTTTATTAGCCTCTAGACTTGCATCTCCTTTCCCTTAAAAATGGAATTCTACTCCATCAGTCACCATCAATCATATGGATGTTCTCTTTCCCATTAAAATCTTGTCTCAGAAAGCATCAAAAAGCCATCCCCACCAAGACATTAATGAAGAGTTTAGTGATTACATTGCTGCTTCCACATTTTAGCAGAGATCAACAACTTAACTTGAAATAATAGAATGCAAATGGTAGAATTTCAAACATAAGTCTGCAAATTGGGGGGGGGAGGTTTGGAAAGCTCAGCAAGCCTTCTAAACACTTGGAAATTCTACTGTATGAAGCTGACTATGTATATGCAATGCTAGTCCTACACCCAATAATCTATTCTTAGCATATTCTTTGTCCGTTAAAATAAGTTTAGATTCTTTTCTTTCTTTTTCTTTTTTAAATTATTTTAGTTTTAGTTTTCAACATTCACTTCCACAAGATTTTGAGTTCCAAATTTTCTCCCCATCTCTCCCCCCACAAGATGGCATGCATTCTGAATACCCCTTCCCCCAATCTGCCCTTCCTTCTATCACTTCCCCTTCTTTTATCTCCTTCCCCTTCTATAGTCCTGTAGGGCAGGATAGATTTCTATACCCCATTGCCTGCATATCTTATTTCCCAGTTGCATGTAAAAGCAATTTTTAACATTCATTTTTAAAACTTTGTGTTCCAAATTCTCTCCCTTCCTCCCTTTCCATCAACCTTCATTGAGAAGGTAAGCAACTCAATATAGGTTATACACGCGTAGTCATACAAAACACTTCCACAATAGTCATGCTGTGAAAGACCAATTATATTTCCGTCCATCCTATCCTGCCCCATGTTTATTCTATTCTTTCCCTTGACCCTGACCCTCCTTAAAAGTGTTTGCTTCTGTTTACCCACTCCCCCAATTTGCCCTCCGTTCTGTCATCCCACTCTCTCTTATCCCCCTCCCTCCTATTTTCTGTAGGGTAAAATAGATTTCTATAGCCAATTGAGTGTGTGTGTCATTCTCTCCTTAAGCCAAATCTGATGAGAGTAAGATTCCCTCATTCCCTCTCATCTCCCCTCTCTTCCCCTCCACTGTAAAAGCTTTTTCTTGCCTCTTTTATGTGAGATAATTTACCCCGTTCTACTTCTTCCTTTCTCCTTCTCCCAGTACAATCTTTTCTCATCTCTTAATTTTATTTTTTAGATATCATCTCTTTACATTCAACTCACCCTGTGCCCTCTGTCTATATATATAATATACATGTATATATATGCATGCACACACATAAATACATATATGTACATACATACATACATATATATATTCCCTCCAATTATCCTACTAATGAGAAAGGTCTCATGAGTTACAAATATCATTTTTCCATATAGGAATGTAAACAATTCAACTTTATTAAGTCCCTCATGATTTCTCTTTCCTATCTACCTTTTCATGCTTCTTTTGAGTCTTGTATTTGAAAGTCAAATTTTCTATTCAGCTCTGGTCTTTTCATCAAGAATGCTTGAAAGTCCTCTATTTCATTGAATATCCATTTTCCTCCCTGAAGGATTACACTCAGTTTTGCTGGGTAGGTGATTCTTGGTTTTAATCCTAGTTCCTTTGCCCTCTGGAATATCATATTTCCAAGCCCTCTGATAAAATAGAAGCTGCTAAATCTTGTGTTATCCTGACTGTGGCTCCATAATACTTGAATTGTTTCTTTCTGGCTATTTGCAATATTTTCTCCTTGACCTGGGAACTCTGGAATCTGGCTATAACATTCCTAGGAGTTTTCCTTTGGGGATCTCTTTCAGAAGGTGATTGATAGATTCTTTCAATTTCTATTTTACCTTCTGGTTCTAGAATATCAGGGCAATTTTCCTTGATAATTTCTTGAGATATGATGTCTAGGCTCTTTTTTTTAATAATAATTTTCAGGTAGTTCAATAATTTTTAAATTTTCTCTCCTGGGTCTATTTTTTAGGTCAGTTGTTTTCCAATGAGATATTTCACATTGTCTTCTATTTTTTCATTCATTTGGTTTTGTTTTATAGTTTCTTGATTTCTCACAAAGTCGTTAGCTTCCATTTGTTCCATTGTAATTTTTAAGGAATTATTTTCTTCAGTGAGCTTTTGGACCTCCTGCTCCATTTGGCCAATTCTGCTTTTTAAGGCATTCTTCTCCTCATTGTCTTTTTGAACCTCTTTTGCCATTTGGGTTAGTCTATTTTTTAAGGTGTTATTTTCTTCAGTATTTTTTGGGTCTCCTTTAGCAAGCTATTGACTTGTTTTTCATGATTTTCCTGCATCACTCTCATTTCTCTTCTCAATTTTTCCTCTACTCCTCTTACTTTCTTTTCAAAATCTTTTTTGAGCTCTTCCTTGGTCTGGGACCAATTCATATTTTTCTTGGAGGCTTTGTATGTAGGAGCTTTGACTTTGTTGTCTTCTTCTGGTTGTATGTTTTGATCTTCTTTGTCACCAAAGTAAGATTCTATAGTCTAAGTATTTTTCCACTGTTTGCTCATGTTCCCAGCCAATTACTTATCTTTTTAATTATTTATTAAGGAAGGGGTCTGCTTCCAGTGTGGAGGATATACTGTCTGAAACTTCAGGGGTTTTGTGTAGCTGTTTTCAGAAATACTTCTAGGGACCTGTAAATTTTCAGCGCTTCCAAGGTGGTATGATCAAGGGTGAGGTATTTACTCCTTTCCTGGCCTGTGCTCTGGTCTATGAGTGACCACAAGCACACTTTTCTGCTTTGGAACTATGAAGAGGATTCCCTCTCCACCACCACTGCAAGCTCCACCTTGCTAACGCTCTTCCTCAACCCAGGACTGCCACCCAGGACTGTGACCCAGCTCCAAGCACGGGCAAAGCAAGAGAATCCTGCACCAGCACCAGCAAAGAGATTCCTGCAATCACCCTCTGATCATCCACTCAATCTCCCCAACATCTGTGGGCCAAGAGCTTGGGAAGCAGCTGCTGCCACTGTGGCTGCTGCCCTGGAGCTATGCTAGAGCCAAGGCTGAACCATACTCCTCTTTCACCCAGGTCCAACAGACCTTTCCTACTGACCTTCTAGGTTGTCTTTGGTGTTTGTGGGTTGAGAAGTGTGGAAACCATCACAGTTGCCCATGATTCAGTCTCCTGAGGCCTGCTCCAGCTTTTTGGGGCCCCATCTTTGCCTGTGCAGCCCACACTGAACTGTGCTCTTCTCCCAGCCCAGCACAACAGACCTTTCCCATCAACTATCCAGGTTGTTTTGGGCTGGAAATTTGTTTCACTCTGTCTTTTTGTGGGTTCTGCTACTCTAGAATTTGTTTACAGTGATTTTTATAGGTATTTGGATGGGTTTGGGGGAGAGCTCAAGCAAGTCACTGCTTTTACTCTGCCATCTTGCCTCCATACTCTAGCTTCCTCTTTCAAAGGCCATCTTTCAATCTTTCATAATTTTTATGTCCTTTTTTTCTGTACCATTCCCAGCTCCTTGGCAATTCTTTTGAAACAATCCTTAATATTCCAAAAAAAGTCTTAAAATTGACTGAGAATAGTAGAATTATTTATGGGTCTGTCCAACTACAACTAATACAACCTAGTATTGTATGTCTGTATTTTGTATGTTCTAAGGGCAGCTAGTGGAGTACTGGGCCTGGAGTCAGGAAGACTCATCTTTGTGAGTTCAAATCTGGCCTTAGACACTTACTAGCTGGGCAACCCTGGGCAAGTCACTTAACCCTGTTTGCCTCAGTTTCCTCATCAGTAAACTAAGATGAAGGAAATGGCAAATTACTCTAATATCTTTACCAAGAAAACCCCAAATGGGGTCATGAAGAGTCAGACATGACTCAACAACAACAACAACAGTTTTTACTGTTAATACACATAATATTGTATATTTTAAAAATAACCATGTCTTTCATTCCCTGACATTCAGTTTGTGTTCTACTGTGGCCCATCTCTAATCCATCTAATCCAATAGTTTCCAATATGGTATGTGAAGGCCTTATTGCTCCTTCCTAATTTATTATTTTGCAGTTTTCCTTATTGAACTCCATTCTGGATGAATGATATCGTTACTTTTTAGGTATTATTTTAAACTCCTTTGAGGAAGTATTTCCAATTTGGTACCATCTGAAAGACAATAAGCATACATTAAAAGAAACCTTAAGGTAAAGACTATCAGCTATAGGTCTGACCCCTGTAGGATGCTATATTATGGGAGTATAGATTTAAAATTAGACAAGAACTCCTCGTCCAACTCTCTCATTTTAGAGATGAGGAAACTGAGGCCCAGAGATGTTAAGTTATATTTCGAAGGTCTCACAGGTAGTAAATAACAGAGCTAGTATCTGAACCTCAGGTCCTCCAAATCTATCTTAATTTGTACCATCCTATACACATGGGATTTCCTGTAGGTTGGCTGTTAGCCAATGATAAGTACCCTTTGAGTGCAGTCCTTCAAGTTAGAATATATCTCCCTATCTTGTTGACGAGAATGTCATATTGGATAGAATCACCATCTAGACCCTTACTGGAGTCCAGAGAGATAAGAGCTATTGCTTTTCCCTTATCAACACAGCCTGTCACTCTAGCACAGAAGGAAACAAAATTACTGTGGTGCAATTCCAGCTTCTGTGTGTTGGTTGTTTGTATTTTGGGATCGTGGTTGTAAACTGACTGTTTGATTAAGCTTCCCCTAGTAAATTTCAAGTTCAGCCTTGGGGTTAATTTAAGCAAATTTTAGCAAAATGTCTTGGGGCCACAAGGATTAGCACTTTTCTGTAAGCCTTGGCACTGGCTTTGTCCTCTTCATTCTTCAGATTTCTCTGATCAATCAATCAATCAGTCAGTAAGCATTTATTAGGCTCCTACAACTGTGCCAAGCACTATAGTATATTCTGAGCAAGCAAATACAAAGAATGAAACAACCCATACTCTCTCAAAGAATTTATATTCTAACAAGATTTCACAGAGCAAGTGACTCCACAATAACACATGCTAATTATTTTAGTCTCCACTCATTTGAATCCATTTATTCAGTTTTTAAAAGTGCTTTTCAGCAACATTCATACTTTTTCTAATTTAGCTTTATATCTTTCCATTTCATCAAGGGTAGTTTTTTGGCTCCTACTATGGTATCTGATAATAGTTATATCAATGGGCTCTTCTATTAAGAAACATTTTTTTGTTTTTTGTTTTTTGTTTTTGGGAGGGGGGGTTAAGCAATCAGGGTTAAGTGATTTGCCCAGGGTCACACAGCCAGTGTCAAGTGTCTGAGAACAGATTTGAACTCAGGTCCTCCTGACTCCAGGGCTAGTGCTCTATCCACTGCACCACCTAGCTGCCCCTATTAAGAAAGTTTTAAAAATATTCTAGAACTTTGACTGCTTACAGCCATCTGTTATCTGCTTTCCTTCCTTTCGAGGGTTGGGTAAAGAAAAGGATGCAAGTAGTCCTTTAGACTTTTATTCCATGAGAATTTTCCTTCCAAAGATTTAGCTTGCAAGACTCTTCTTTCTTGAAGTTGTTTCCATTTCTCCAAAATTTCCTTCTTTCCTTTCCTTAACCTTAACTTTTCCTTAACTGCAATTGAATGATTGTTATTTTTCACGGTTTTTCATTTGTTAAGAGAAATGAAAAGACCACTTTCTAATGCCAATCCTCAAAGACTCCATCATTATCAATGGTCCAAAGAGGGTAGACTGAAAGGATATAGACAACAAGTGAGCCAACTATAGGACTATTCTGAGTAAGAGGCATAGGCATGTACAGAGAGCTACCTTCTCTCCCCTAGAGCAGTGTGCTCATGGCAAAGAAATTGTTAACAACCCTTCTAATATTTGTCTATCTGAAGAGCAGGTTTTATCAACAATCCTTGCTGAGGCCAACATGTTGGGGACCATAAAGGCAAAGATTACTTTGGGTATTTGAAATATAGACCAATAGAACTAAAATGGACCTTTCAATCACCTAGTCTAGCTGTCTCATAACAGAGATGGGGTTTAGAGGCAAAGGCTATTGCCTTCTGTACTTTTGTCTAAAAGAGAACACAACAGACAAAAGCAAACTTCACTGAATGCCTGATGAAATGAACAATGTTTGCAGAAGTATTGCCGTCATCGATAAGGTGGAGGGCAAGCAACTACAATGCCTCCCCTATGGGTCCTGAGTACCTTTGGATGCCTGAATCATAATGGAGTGCCTCCCACCACACTCTAGACAGTTCCTGTCAATGACTACTAAACCAGCCCTAGGACAATTTCCTGATTATTATTTACAAGGAACTCAGTCATAAAGAATCATAAAATGTCAGTCCTAGAAGGTCCTTCAGATATCACCTATTGAATTTCTTTGTTTTATGGAGGAGAATACTGAGATGCAGAGAAGTTAAGTGATTTCCCTAGGGTCACACAGCTAATTAGTTGTAGGATACTGCAGACTTGAAGCACAATTGCTCATTATTTTCCATGTCTCAGATGCACTCCCTCCTCACTTTCATTTCTTAGAATCTCCTCCTTCTCTCAAGATGCCGCCTCCTAAATGAGACCTCCCCTGATTTTGTCTCCCCATCCCAGTTGTTAATTTTCTCTGTTTCTTGAAATTAATTTGTATATGCTTAGTGTTTACTTATATATGTATTTTTTTGTCTTTGCTTCCCCAGTGCCTAATACAGTGCCTTGCACATGGCACATATTTAATCAATGTTTGTAAAATTGAATTATTCCAAATATCAACAGACTTTATATCCTTGAAGAACATTCTAAAAATCACCTGCCCCCAATTCCCTTGACACAATATTCTCTGGATTAATTAGGTACCTTTCTTTCAGCTCTCAGATCCCATGCCAAACCTCTAGTCCTTTTGGATTCCCTTTTCCAGATGTTGTCCAAATGGTAAAAACACAAAATGGCTTCCCCCATGCTCTGTGACATTGGGCATCTCAATGAAGAAAATAAAACAATTCACTAGATTGCCCCACAGGTAATACTCTCCTGAGAAGTAAGTACCTTCCTTAGCCATTATGATTCTCGTGGGCAAGACTTAGCAGTAGTGCTTACGGGGCCTTTGTTCAATGCTCTTCCCAAGTGAAAAAGTTGAACTGTATCAGATTAACTGGGTTTCTTTAAGGTATTTCCTCATTACTCTGCAGGCTGGCTTTGAACTCTATAAATAAAGTCAGATGCCAAAAGTGACCCGCAATGCTCTCTTTCAAATTATTTGCATCTCATTCTCTATCCGAGTTCCTCTTTTGCCAACAAGCTCTTTTAGGAGTGCCACAAGGTTGGCAGGTCTAAAACTCTTGATGCCAAATGTCCACACATTAGCACTTAGCTTAAGCAAACACATATGCCAAGCAGATTTTTTTAAATTGCATTTTCCCTTCCTAACGGCACAATTACAAAACAGAAAATGTTTCAGATCAGTTAAGTCAAGCATTTATTAAGCACTTACTATGTGCTAGGCACTGTGCTGAGCACTGCATACACAAATACAAGCAAAGAGAGTCTCTCTTGAAGAGTTTACAAACAGAGGGGGAATGACAACATATTAAAGGAAACTGAAAGGGGAAGGAGGGGAGGTGAGTGCTCATGTCATTGGGCATGGTAAAGAAATTCCAGGAAGTCTGGAGTGCAACATGGAAAAGAATGAAGATATGTCTTCCCTGAAAATGGAGATTCTGGGAAGAACCAACCTATCAGAGGAGGAGGTTGATGGAATCCTAATAAAGCTGCCCCAAGCCCCAATATTCTAACTTCCTTATAGGCTTCACTGAACAATAGGCATGTCCTGATTTGACCACACAATCAGGCTTTAACCACATCACAGGCCTCCAGACTCAATACAGCCACTGCCTCTAGCTAGCCTCTGCCCCCACATCCAATTCTTATGTTTAAACAGGTGTGTCCATGCACTCAACCACAACCACATCATCCATCTAGCCCAAGACAGGACCACAATACCTAATTTTCCATCTTGACCAGACAGGACCAAAATAGCTAGCCAATCAGAAAGCAGTGCCACCAGGATGTAGACCAGGATATTTGACCACCAAACCATACAAGGGGCTCCCCCTAAGATAGCGCCTGCACAGTAATAATAAAGAACTGACCTAGAGTAAACTTAAGACATAGAGAGGCTTATTATAATATCATTATCATACATAAATGTCCCTCCCCCCCATTTGGGTTTTTCTGTATGTGTTGTGGGTAACAGCATGCGCAGTTCCACTGAGGCTGGGACCCCTCCCCTATTACCTGATTCCTTAACAAACCCCTCCTGCCTTTTTAATATTCATGATTTCTGTTGTATAATCAGCATTGTTACACTATAAAATTACCTGTCTTGTCTTACTAAGTTGCTGGTTCCTCTTGGAATTCAGCCCTTTAGAGGTATCATTCCCAATAAATGCCTTCACTTGGATAGGAGGTGGGCTGAGTCTGAATTCTTTGAGGCAGTCCAGCCACAACAAACCATGGAACTGCAACAAGGCTACAGGAGAGGAGGGTGCTTCAAGGGGTGGAAGGATTTCTAGGGTGAAGAGGCCTCTGTGGCATGGTGGAGAGTCTGGAGAATCAAAAGGGCTTGCTAGAGAGAAGTGAGGAAAGGTACTGCAATGCCTTTAATACAATATAATATCAAGGTCTGTTGTGGATGACTAGCCCCTTGTAAACAACACCGGGCTGGCTTAGGTTATTTTGCATAACATCTGGAACAGTCATATGAACATGTGGTACTTAAGTACTTTTTGATTTAATGACAAAGACCCAAAGCATTTTCTTAAGCATGCCAGTTTCTTTGAATGAACTAAGGAGTTAATTTGCTAACCTCTAGATTTTGGCATTTTTATTTCACCTTAATTTGATTTGCAAGTATAAAGCTGTCCCTCAATGACTCCTGCTGCCTACAGAATAAAATACAAACTCCTATATCCTGGTGTCCAAGGCCCTTAACAACCTGGCTTCAGCCTGCATTTCTGGATTTCATTTTGACTCTCCTTAATATATTCCACTGGATTCCAGCTACACTGGATGGCTGCTGATTTTCCTAGACCTTTTCCTACCCTCTCCTGTCACTGTGCTTTCTCACAAGTCATCTGCTTGCATTTCCACAGGTTGAACTCCTTCTTTGTTCCTTCAAGGCCCACCATCAGGGTGGTGGACAAGCCCATGGATCCTACAAAAAAAGAAAAGGATAGGAAAAAAGAAAGGGAAGGGAAGTAAGAGAAAGGGAAGGAAAGGGAAAGGAAGAGAAAGGGAAGGGAAGGGAAGGGAAGGAACAGGAAGGAAAGGGAAGGGAAGGGAAGGGAAGGGAAGGGAAGGGAAGGGAAGGGAAGGGAACGGAAGGGAAGGGAAGGGAAGGAAAGGGAAGGGAAGGAAAGGAAAGGAAAGGGAAGGAAAGGAAAGGAAAGGAAAGGAAAGGAAAGGAAAGGAAAGGAAA